>NC_063177.1:16391867-16694889 GCF_023159225.1 Perognathus longimembris pacificus
ATAAGGACTGAAAGTTTACCAGTTTTAACAACAAAAGAATCTGTTTACACAGTTAATGAAAATCAATTGCTTAATAGTAAGTATTGCTTGATTTTTAAAAGCTCCTCTCATGTCTTGAAGTTTTTTACCTAAAATTTCAAGAAAGGGTTGTATCACTGAGGGATGCTCAGAGGAGGTACTTTTTTTTACAGCCTGCAGTGATTGTTAAGCCCCTCCCAACCCTAGAGGACAAGGAAGCTCAAGTTGTAGCATATGAATAACACAGAGTTGAAGGCTGCTAATAGAGTCAAAAAAAAGATTAACAAATTGTAAGTCTAACCCCTTGAGGCTGAAATAAGAATAGTTTTCAAGTTTCTTTAGAATCCCCTCCCTGGACAGAAAATCCTATGAACTCAAGAACTGTGCTGGCCTTGTTCTGTTTTGTATACCCAGGATGTCTTGTATAGACTCTATCACATGGTGTAGGGCAAGAGAGGTATAGCATACCAGGGATACCTGGCAGGAGAGACAAAGACTAAATGCCTTCTTCAAAAGCCTTTTTTTGGGGGGAGGGGGGCAGTGCTGGTTTGAACTCAGAAATTGCACTTGCTAGAATAGGTACTCCCTTCGGCCCCTTCCGTAGCTCAGCTGGTAGAATAGGTACTCCCATCACTTGAGCCATGCCTCTAGTCCTTTTTATACACAGGCTAACATTGACCTCTATCTTCCTATTTATGCTTCCTTGCATAGCTAGGATGTGTACACAACTGTGCCCAGCTTTTTCTCGTGTCTATTTAAATGAGGTCTCAATAACTTTTTGCTCAGGAATTGTGATCCTTCCAGTCCCTTCCTTCCAAATAACTAAGATTGCATGTTCAATACCAGCCTATGCTACTTAACAAGACTCTTAAATTAAAAAAAGGGGGGGGGTGTTGTTTGTGTTGTATATGTGCTGGTCATGGGGGTTGAATTCAGGGCCTGGGTTCTGTCCCTGACCTTCTCTTTGCTCAAAGCTAGCACTCTAGCTCTTGAGCCATAGCTCTACTTCTGGATTTTTGGTAGTTTAGTGGAGGTAAGAGTCTCACAGACTTTCCTGCCCCAGCTGGCTTCGACCTGGGATCCTTAGATCTCAGATCACAATTTCCTGAATAGCTAAGCTTTCTAGTATATGTCACCAGTGCCCAGAAAGAAAAAAAAAAGTTTTGCCAGGCACTTGTGGCTCATCCCTATAATCCTAGCTACTTAGGAGGATGAGATCTGAGGACTGAGAACTGAAGCCAGCCTAGCCAGAAAGGTCCATGAGACCCCTATCCCCAGTGAACCAGCAAAAAGCCCGAAGTGGTGCTGTGGCTCAAATAGAAGGCCCTGAGATTAAGGCCCTGAGATTAAGCCCAAATGCCCATGTGTGTGCGTGTGCGCGCACACACACACATTTTTGTCATGCTTAAAGTGAAAGAATAAGGTGAAGTGATTCTATAAAGACAAAGTCTGTTTAAAACAAAACAGAAAAAAAAAACACCTATGAACAAATGGCCCATGAGGAGGGTAGATTGCACACTCATTGCCTAGGGCCTGGAGTTAGGACAGCAGTGTCCTGTTGGGGGGATCATAAAGGAAAAAAGGGCTTACCAGATTATAAAGCATGGAGATAGGCTGGGATTCATCTCCTAGCAAGGTTGAGCCCAAGGGAGGTCTCCATCATGACATCCTCAGGTTCATCAGCCTGAAAGGCATAAAGGAGATCTCTGGGTTTGGGGTTTTTTTTGTTTGTTTGGTTGGTTTTTTGCCAGTCCTGGGGCTTGAACTCAGGGCCTGAGCACTGTCCCTGGCTTCTTTTTGCTCAAGGATAGCACTCTACCACTTGAGCCACAGTGCTGCTTCTGGCTTTTTCTGTTTTATGTGGTACTGAGGAATCGAACCCAGGACTTCATTATGCAAGGCAAGCACTCTACCGCTAAGAAATAGTCCCAAGCCCAGGAGATCTCTGTTTTATGTCTTCCTCCTCCCTTGAGGGAAGAGAATTCTGCCTTCCTGGGTGCTATAGGTAATGACCAATGGGCATATAGTCTTCTCTTGATTTAGTCCTTTGATCTACCTGGAATGAACATTCCTTCCCTCACCCCACTAGAACAGGGACTTTGTCTTGTTCCTTGCTGAATTCCTTATCACACAGTAGACACTTAGTAAAAATTTGCTGTATTGAATGTAAATATGCTGTTGAATGCCACTGATGTCTCAGAAAGGACACTCCACACAGAATAAATAAAACCACATACAAATATGCAAGGGAGCATGAACACAAACCTTAGGGGTAGCCTCCTGGGCCTGGCTGCTGGAAGGCAAATAAGAATTTGATTCAAAGTGACTAGATCCTGAGATTCAGCAGCCCTGCCCAGAACTAACTAGCTGTGTGGAAACACTATAGTTATTTGCAGACTGAGATAGACAGCAGACTTTCATCCCCAGGGGCTGAGCTTGTAGCCTCCCCTGCTGGTTCAGTGAGTGAGGGCCCCAGTGCCTAAGTTCCAGGTTTCAGACTACCAAAAGCCAGACCTGAAAGGCTTGTGTTGGCAGTGCCAGTATCTGCCCCAACTCCTGCCAACATGGTTGGTTAAGCTGGAACACACTGCAGGGGAAGCAGGATTGGACTGCAGCCCAAGCTACTGCTCTCTTTAGTGCCCTCACTATTCAATGTGCACCTTGTTGAAATAGCAGAGTTCAGAGCTCTAAGAGGAGATGATAGTTTCTTTCCAGGGGGAACAGTTTACAAAAGCGAGTTGCATTTAGCCCAGGGAAGTCCAGGCTCCAAGCTGGCTTTGTTCAAAATGTCCAACCTCGGGAAATTCAGGTGGGTGGACAATACCATAGTTGAAATTTTCTCATCATTACTTCCATTTGGGGAGACCTGAGGCAAAGATTCTGCTGAGTCTTATTCAAGGAAGACATAATTAGCAAAGGCAAAGCCAACCCCCACTGTGAAAGAGCCAGGTAGCAAGGCACTTTTGGGTTACCACAAGATTTTACTTCTTATAGGTATTAATGCCATAATGGCATACTTATCCTAAAGTCGTGGTTCTGTTATTTTTCTTTTGGGGGAGGGGAGGGTGTCAGTCACGGGGCTTGAACTTTGGGCCTGCGTACTGTCCCTGAGCTCTTCAGTTCAAGGCTACCACTTGAGCCACAGTGCCACTTCCAGTTTTTCTGGCGGTTAGTTAGAGATAAGGATCTCATGGACTTTGCTGCCCAGGCTGGCTTTGAACTGTCATCGTCAGATCTCAGCCTCCTGAGATGCTAGGATTACAGGTGTGAGCCACTGGTGCCTGTCAAACTCAGGTTCTTATGAACTTTTCAGAGTCCTGTAGCATGCACATATATATGCATATATAATATGGTTAGGTCTTTGTGGAAAATAGGGAGAGGGAGGTCTAGATATGGTGACACATAACTGTAATCCCAGCCACTCAAGAAGCATGAGTGTGGGAGGGAGACAAAAGGGTTGTTAACAAATTGAGGCTGACACTGGGCAAAAAGCTTGAGATCCTACCCAAAGTTTAACAAAAGGTAAAAGAGCTGGGAGATGTGGTGTCTCAAGTGGCATAGTACTTGCCTAGGAAGTACAAACTTCAGTACTAGCTCCCCCACCCAAAAAAAAAACAAAACATTTTTTTAAGGTAAAGGGAAGAACCTACTAGATAGAGACGCCAGACCTTCCCTCTAACAAGTGGCCTGCTCAGTAGTCTAGTCTGTGTCTGGTGCTTTAACCTGAATACAGCATTTCAGCAGCTTCAGCAGCCAGGTGAGCATTCCAGGCTCCTCCTCCAGTGCTAGGCTATGTACTAACTAGCTCCATGCTAACTAGCTTCCTGGGTTTGGCTTCCAATCTCCTCTCTCACATCTCAGTGATGTGAGACACAATGCCCCTCCTGCCTCTGAGCAAAATGAAGCAAAGGGAAGGAGGAAAAATATCAACTACTTGTTTATTGAGTACTTAAGTAGGCCCTGGCATCTGGCTCAATTTTTGGTTTGTATTATCTCCTCTAAGCTTGACTAACAACTTGAGCAAAAAGGCTCTGAAAGGTTTAGTATCTTGTCTCTAGACACATAGTTAAGAAGTAGCAGTTAAGACTTGAACTCAGAAGCAAGGCACCAGTGCTCATACCAAGCCATCCAGAAGGCTAAAATCTGAGGATCACAATTTGAAGCCATTGGGGCAGAAAAGTGCGTGAGATTATTATCTCCATTTACTCACAGAAAAAGCCAGAAGTGGCGCTGTGGTTCAAGTGGTAGAGGGCTAGCCTTGAGCAAAAAGGAGCTCAAGGGCAGAGGATTCTGTGTTGTCTTGGCTTCCTTCTTGCCACATTAGAAGACTTAATTGCTGGTATACTTGTTTGTAAACATGATGAATATGGGTATGGAGAGCAGGTCACTCACCACTTTGAGAACAGGCAGCTATATAATGCCAGCTGATTAGTGACAGCCATATTATCTCCACTGAGAAGAAAAACAACACATTTGACCCATATAATGGAATAGTGTCATAGCTGCGGACTGACCAATGCTGTTAACATTTTATCTTGTGACTCAGGCCAGCCTTAGGACTAGGACTGTTTCTGGACATTGGATTTGGAAGTGACTTAGGAGAGCCAGAAGCTGGTGGTTCAGGACTATAATCCTAGCTATTCTGGAGGCTGAGCTATGAGGATTGTGGTTCAAAGCCTGCCTGAGCAGAAAAATGTATGAGACCCTTAACTCAGATCAGCAACAAGCCAAAAGTGGTAGTAGAGTACCACCAGCCTTGAGCAGAAAAGCTAAGGGGAGAGCTTGAGATCCTGAATTCAAGTCCCTGTACTGGCACACACACACATACACAGACACATAGAGTGACCGAGGAAGTGGCCAATACTTGGTGCCTTGCATAAAAATGAGACCACAATGCATCAGGGTAGGGAACAGGGCTGTTTGAGTTGATCCCTTGGGTTTCTTCTTCTGACCCATGGTCATTCAGCTTCAGCATAGCTTCCTTTCTCCTCTCTCACCCCTGACCATCTCTCTCCCTTCGAAATCAACTTGCTCTGGCTCAGGTAGGCTATGAGTGAGTGTCTCCCTGTCCTAAAGTGCTGCATTTATCATCTGAGTTGATTGTGCATCCTACTAGCCATTCTTTCTCCTGCCAGGAGTCTGCTCCCTGCCAGGAAGCCCCTCCCCCTAGGAATGTGAATAAACCATTTCCTCTGTCTTCTCAGCTCCAGAGGATTCCCTGTGTGGTATTCTTTATTTCTGTGTCTGAATTTTCATTGGCAGACCCTGTCTTGGGCTGACCCACCCTTGGCCTGTACAGAATTGTGCTTTCTACCCTTCAGTCTCCTGTGAGGGTAAGATGCTCATAGTTAGAAGTTCCTGGTTTGTGAAAACATATTAGTCTTGTAGCAAATCCTATAGGCTTGGCTCATTAAAGATGATAATTAGCCTATTGCTAATTGAACTCAGAAGCCAGCCAAGCAGCCTGTATTTTACCAGTCTTGGTGGTAGATTTGAAGGCTATTTTAAGGTTCCTTAATAATCTTAGCAAGACTTCACTTTTCCTGTCTGCATCTTATTTGCTCTGAGGACATTCTGTAAAATTAACAAGCTGTAAAGTTTGATTGAAGGTTTCAACAAATGTGAGAATAATTGGCTCCATTTAAGAGCAACAAGAAAAACAACCTGTAAACTTGAGTTTGTGAGGGGAAAACCTGTGTGATTTTTTTCTTTAGCCAGAGGAGCAGTAGCAAGCTAGACTTTTTAAGTTCAGAAAAAAAGGACTGGCTGATAGCGCGGGTTTAAATTCTGATTCCCACAAACCAAAAGTTCAGCAAAAGAAATCTTACAAAGTGACTAGCAACTGTTTTACTCATGACTTCCAAGGGGACTGTTTGGAGAAACAGGGACCCAATAAAAATATTGTGAGTTCCTCTTTCCCTAGAGCTTGCATCCAGAGGCCTGGTTCAGCTCTCCAACCCCTGCTCACATTCCCTGGCTGCACAGGGGTTTTCTCCTACCCAGAGGCTGCTCTGGGTTGCTGCCTTGGAACTCAGTGTACATTAATATGTGTTGTCTGGTGGTCAGTTCCTTTTCTCTCATCCTCTTCCCACCTTCCTTCTCTCTCACCCTTCCCTACCTCTAGACATCTCTGCCCAACTGTGCAGGTCCCTGCAGTGTGGCTATGGAGAGTTGCCAGTTTTCAAAACTAATCCACCTCCCCACTTAAGAAGACCAATAAGCCGGACTTCTCTGGCAACTTAGAGGTTTCTTCCCGCTTTTCTCAAGACCTAGCTTTCTCCTTGTCCCCACCTCCCACTCCCCTACTGCTGGCTCATGTTATGTCGCTAAGGAACTGAGCCTGGAAATCGGACAGGTGCCAGTGTCGCCTCCCCACATTGAGTTTTCAGTTTTCCTTTTTGCTTGGTTCTTTGCGTGTGGACCTCACGGGGTGATAACTGGAGCCCTGAAGCTCGAGGTTTCAGTTCCTGCTGATGATGGGGCAAGCTGCCTCAGACAATGTTTAGGGGAAAAGAAAGGGGCTTTCTTTGGATGCCTTTCTTTCAGCTCTTCCCTGATCTAAAGCCCCAGGTTTGTTTGTTTTTTTGTTGTTCAGAGCTGGAATGATTTATGTGAGCATTTGTCCGTTAATTTTTTGGAGTTCTTGATAATCCCCTACATTGGCTCTCCCTGCAGAAGGCCCAGGACTGCCACCAAGAATATGTACTGAGAAGGTTCTCAGGCCAGCAGTACTTTACCTACTTCTAGCCCTAGTCCAGCCCCAACTATGACCATCCCAGAAGCTTCTCTTCTCTAGCTCTTTCTCCTCTAGAGGATCTAGTGTTTGCCCGGGTTGCAATGAACATATACCATTTACGTTCTCAGCTTTTCACTGATACCGAATGGAAAAAATGTGCTCATGAACAGAGTTACTGTAGGGATTATGTCATAGATTTCATCTGGACTCCTTCCTCTTCAAGCAGGGAACCTAGCTTTAACCCCTCTCCTACCAGGAAATCCTCCTTGGACAAGCAGATAATCTTGGAGTTTGCTTTTTGCAGGCTGTTTGAAAGACTTCCCTTATTAGCCATATTAAACTGCTTGTGTTTCTGTCATCCTCATTGTGTTTTTATAGTCCTGACTTTACTACTAGAGACTTTGAATAGGGGAATATTTCCACAAGCCTTCTGGAGCATGCCATAGGGAAGAGAGTGTGGTCTTCTCTCCTCGTACTGGGCTTATTCTTCCAACATGAAGTTGGAATTGTCTCACAGGTGGGCCACATGACAGCCGGTTTCTCTAGACTCTGGGCAAGTCCTTGGCATTTCTGTCTCCCAGATCCCTTGTCTACTAAATAGCTCAATGCTGCATTTCTCACTGTCACACTCTCCTTAGAAACCTAAGGAGAATGCACAACTGTCACTGTTCTCCCAACTGATTGGATTGCAAAGAAGAGAGGATACTCCTAAGAGAGTAGGTTAATTTTCCCTCTAAACAGTTAACAGACCTCTTAGTAACAGCTAACAGACCGGGAGAAAGCCTTTTTGGTCAGTTCAGCATTAGTACCCTTGCTCTCTATAGGAACATAGCATACAGAAAGATGGAGATGAAAAACCGGGGAGGTGGGGGGACCTCGCTTTTGCTTGTCTGCCACACGATGGACAATTCCCACTGAACATCTAAGGATGTGCTGCAGGCAGGCTCAGGATGTCTGCCTCCCAGAGTCCTGCTGTGCCCTGGAAATCCCCATCTCCAGGAGTCCCACGTCCACACATGTGGCCTTTCTCCCTCTTGGCCAGGATTCACACACACACTTCCTGAGCCATACAGCTTACCACCCAGCCTGTGCCCTAACAGCAGTGGTGCTACTGCCCACCTGTCTGAAGACACTCTCATAGCACACTTTCTCTCTTCCCTGGGTAGGTGTCTGCTATAGACCAAGCAAGAGTTCCTATGGTCATCCAAGTGAGCCAAGGACCATCTGTCTCAAGCTTATAATGTTCTCCTCTCTACCCTCTTCTCACTCCTTCACCCCTACCTCCTCTCTATTCAGTGGCGGCAGCCTCATGCCAAAAAGGAAAGTCCTGGACCCATTACATAATTCTCCATAGTGCAAGCAGTAGCTGGGGCGTAAGGTCAGAGGTCATAGTGGGGTCAGGTGGCTGACACACACTGTAACGACAAGGTGGTTAAAATTAGACCACAGAGGAAACTGGCAGCCTTGTGGAAATGCAGAAGTTTCCTCTGTAAGTGAGAGGCTGGGGATGCAGGGAGGCCACTGTGCGTGCTGCCTGCCAGGCTATTACTCATTTCAGCTCTGTTCTTTAATGCCTTTTAGCCCCTGCTTCTGTATTTCTAGCCTTCCTCATCACATGTTTAAATACACGCTATGGAACCATGGTTACCTGACCTGACCCAAGGCAGGGCCTTCCTTCCTCCTCCAGGAAGGTAAGCCTAGGACCAGGCACCCTAATCTCAAGAGGCTTTCCTTTTTCTAAGCCTCTTTGTGGTAGCAGATAACTTTTTCAGGCCAGCCTTGCCAGGTAGAGGTGGTTAAGATACTTAGCCTGAGAGCCCAGCTTAGAGTGACCACAGAGCCCTGGTGAGTGGTGCTGAGGCCAGGAAGAAGATGACATAAGATAGTTATGAGGCACACAAGTGACTGGTGTGTGCTGCTCTTTCCCTGGCCTGCCCACCTGGTTGAGTGGCACTCATTTCCAGTGACCTAGAGAATGTGAATCGTGCCTGCATCATCTCCTTGTTTACCCAGCTGAGTTTCCCATAGTCTCCTGGTCTCTGCTGTGGACCTACTGTGTGCCCAACTTGTTCTCCAGCCCTTGCCAGTGAAGTGTGAAAAATATGAGATATCATCTTTGCCACCAGAGGGCTTAGACGAGGGAGGTAATATGTGCACCCACAAAATGAACCAAGTCAGTCTTCATAGCAAACCTTCACTGCATGATGCAGGTCTGAGTCCTTTTCCCATTTAGAAATGGGAAGAGAAGTGTGGGGCATTCAGTGTGGTCTGTACTCGTGATGATGCAGGGGCTGCCCCCAGTGGTGTGTCTAGCCACTGCAATGTGTTTCCCATGTGGAACCACCCTCAGGTTCTGAGATCCCTTGGTATGCACCCTGCCAGTGGGGATGACAGGATCCAGAGGTCAGAGAGAGGACTAGAAGGGCATCCAGTAGCAAGAATAGGGAAGGGTACAAAAGACCTAGGTGGGGCGAGGGCAAAGGTGTATGTATGTATGTGGTCTCTCAGGGGAGACCTCAGACTAGGTGACTGGATACTGATATCTGAGACACTAACAGATTTGACAGTTGCTCAGGGTGATGAGTTTCCTGTCAGCTACATGAGCCCCCACTTAACTGACAGGACCAGCATGTGTGTGCTGTTGGGGCTACATGGCAGCAGCTGGACCTGAGCCCTCAAGAACAGAGCTTTTATAGAACCACTCCCACCTGCTCTGCCCATATCTCCTCCTGAAAGTGTCCTGCCTGACCCCATTCTCATAGGCACGAGAAACTTGTAGGTAGGGCAGGAACTCCTCAGAAAGGTTCAAAATGACCTGGCTGAGATGAAGCAGCTAAGAAAGCTCTAGTCATTCACTTTGCAAGTTCTCCTGGAGGGAACCTGGGGAGGGGCAGCAAGGGGCGCCAGGAAGCAGTGTTCTGCTCTCCACTCCCTCCTGTTAATGGGATTCCAAGCTTAGAAGAATTTAATTTACCCCTTTTTGTAATATCAGAACTTTTGTAAAAAGCAGAGCTCCCCTAGGGCACCTGGCATTGGTCCTGGGGTTGTCCACTGCCCTAGAGATGACCTAAGGAGAGACCCTGGTGACTTCCTTCCTTCAGAAGACCTTGGTCCTTGGCCCTCTCTCATCTCCTTACACTCGCACGCTCCTGCTGCCACCCTTCCCAATAACTTTGACACACTTCTCAAGTGTCCTACAGCCAACAGTGTCTCTCAGCTTCATGTTCCCTTTCAGAAAATGCTGTTTTTCTTCTCTTCTCCCACCCTGTAGGTTATTGCAGCCGACTGCAAAAGGGTCACAGTGCTGAAGTATTTTCTGGAAGCCCTTTGTGGACAAGAAGAGCCTCTGCTGGCATTCAAGGGTGGAAAATATGTGTCAGTGGCACCAGTCCCAGACACCATGGGAAAGGAAATGGGAAGCCAAGAGGGAAAACAACTGGAAGATGAGGTACTATTCGGGAAGAGCCCACTGTGGCAGGGGGAAGGCTCCCCTCCCCCTGCCCAGACTGCAGCTTCTCTTTGGGATTATTTATAACCTCTTCAGCAGTGTCTCTGTTGATGGGACAGCCAGCTTCTTGAGATTACATTCTGCTGGTGTCCCTTACTGCTAGTCCACCTCCTTTGCCTACGTCTCACTATACTACGAGTTCCAGATGCTTCTTTTTAATGTTGCACTTGAAGAGAAAGGAGGGAAAGAAAGAAAAGAGTTTAATAATGTGCAGCTCTGGAGGCTTAGGAAAGGGAGAGGGAGGGGGGTGTTAGAGTTCAGCCTGAGGATCAAGTTTATAGATGTGCAGTGCTCAGTGCAGCACAGGCCTGAACTTCAGCCTCCAGCACTCATACAGGAAGAGCTGACATTGCTGGCCCCGGGTGGAAAATCACCCCTCCCCCAGCCTACTCTCCCTCCCTAGCTCCCTCCCTCCCTTTCCCTCCCTCCTGCACATCCTGATGTGATTAAGGAATTCTCCTCTTGTTTGTTTGCCCTTGGTTGTTCCTGTAGCCCTTGCTTTACTCCAGACTCTGTGTGTGTGCGCGCACAGTCTGTCTGTGTACCCAGTGCTACAAACTTCACTGACAGTTGCCCAACCCTTCAAGTATATGTCTTTCTGAGGATGATATTGAAGTGGGCCTACATTGCCTGGTTTGTGTGTCGGTTTAAATGAAGACTGCTGCCAGCTCTTCTGCTGTCTGTGGGTTCTTAGCACATGTGTGTGACAGTGTTGGAGCATGTGTGCATTTAACATCACTGTCATCCTGCCTGCTGTGCATCTGGGTGTAGATAATTCTGTCTAGTTGTAGGCACACATCTCACTTTTGCCTGAAGGTTGATTTTCCTTCTTTTTCCCTACTGTGTTAAAAACGGGGGTCTTAGGTGGGAAGGAATGTGGGAATGAGGAAAGGGACGGAAGCAATTCTAGCCAGAGGCCAGGTCACCCATAGGCCAACACAGTCATTTGGCCTGCAGCAGTCTCAAGCGCCCGGTGGAGCAGGGCGGGGTGCACCGATGAAATCAGCAACAGGCCAGGGAAGCCAGATGTCAGCTGGAAGCTGTCATTTGGGATCTGAGGCAGTGATAGAGTGGCCACCTTTGGAACAGAGTCTTCAGAGCAGCAGTCTTGGCCTGGCTTCATTGGGATAGCTGGAGAACCCCACCCCATGCTTGATGACACAGCGCTCAGCTTCCAGGACAGAGGTGGTTCCAGGGATATAGCTGAGCCCAAGATTCCAGACTCTCCAGATGAAACCTGGGCAGGGAATAATGGGAAAGAATGAGCTGTCGGCATGGGAGGAAACAGTGGCATTGCCAAAGCCATTGGGATGACCACACTTAAGGCATTCAGAGCAGTGGCACCACAGTCCCAAGTACTGTGGGGGAAGACTAAGACACAAAGCTGTGCTTCTGTCCTTTGTCTCACCTACACTGGAAGGCAAGGATAAACATGGAGGATAAGCTTGGCCATAAGAGATGTCTCCAGCCAGTGGAGTCTGCAGCACGAGCTGAGTTAGACAAGGAGTGTCTCCTCTCTCACAAAGAGCAGACCAGCTCTCTGGACCCAGATCTTAGCTGTGCAGATCTTAGCTCTGCCTCCTTCTGAGGCTTACTGACCAGGCAAATGTGTGTGAC
The DNA here is from genome assembly GCF_023159225.1 of Perognathus longimembris pacificus. Classification (NCBI taxonomy): domain Eukaryota; kingdom Metazoa; phylum Chordata; class Mammalia; order Rodentia; family Heteromyidae; genus Perognathus; species Perognathus longimembris. Next base: position 16,403,747 of record NC_063177.1, read on the forward strand.
CCATACCAGGCTGCCCACTTCTTCCTTTTCCCACGAGCCTCCTGGGTTCCTTTATGTTAGTGGTCTCTGGGAAACCCTACTTACCCTGGTCTGTGTAATTTCATAACCTTGCACTTCCTCGTTTGCTATGAGAGCTAAGCAAACCTCAGACAAGCTTCTCTGACCCTCATTTGACCTTAATCCAGCTCACTTGAGGCCCATGATAACCCTGTGCATCACTGGTCCAAGCAGGCAGGGACACTGCAGGCACCCTATTTCCACTTGCTCCTATTCTGGTTAGCCCCAAGAACAAGGAAGCCTCCTTCCCATGGCTGGGGGTTATAATTAATTGGTGCCCGGAGATAAATAGCACCCAGACCCCTAGACTTCACAAGACAGCAACAGTTTTAGTCCTATCATCTCTCCTCCAACTGCAAAACGAGTTACTGAGACCATTGGAGGAGGTAGAGGATACTTTCAGACATCCTTCTTTGTGAGTGGGACAGAGACTAGTTCCGGGATATTGTCTAATCACCTATCTTCCACGGACCCTGCTCCCTAATCACCTACTCACTCACTCACTTAACCACCCTCTGCCAAGATCACAGACAGAGGAGAGAGCAGTCTAGAATAGCCTGACATGGGGCTGGGAATATGGCCTACTGGCAAGAGTGCTTGCCTCTTATACGTGAAGCCCTAGGTTCAATTCCTCAGCACCACATATAAAGAAAAGGCTAGAAGTGGCGCTGTGGCTCACGTGGTAGAGTGCTAGCCTTGAGCAAAAAGAAGCCAGGGACAGTGCTCAGGCCCTGAGTTCAAGGCCCAGGACTGGCAAAAAAATAAATAAATAAAATAGAATAGCCTGACAAAGGTGAGCCATTAAGGACTGGGTCTCGGCCTTCTGTCTCAGTTCAGGAATCCTTCAGCCCTGTGGGTTTGTTTGTTATGATTAATAGGGATTGTATCCCTTTTTTTGGTTTTGTTTTGCTTTGTACTAGTCCTATGACTTAAATTCAGGGCCTAGGCATTGTCTCTGAGCTTTTTTTGCTCAAGGCTAGTGCTCTACCACTTGAGCCACAGTTCCACTTCTGGCTTTTTGGTAGTTGATTAGAGATAAGAGTCTCACAGAGGGGGTGGGGGGAGGGGGGTATGAGAGACGAGGTAACAAACAGTACAAGTAATGTATCCAATGCCTAATGTATGAAACTGTAACCTCTCTGTACATCAGTTTGATAATAAAAATTAGAAAAAAAAAAAAAAGAGTCTCACAGAGTTTCCTGCCCAGGCTTTATACGGTGATCCTCAGATCTTTGTCTCCTAAGTAGCTAGGATTACAGGTGTGAGTCACCAGTGCCCACAAAGGGTACAGCCTTTGAAGTCAGACTTACTTGGATTTGAATCTCTATTCTGCCAGCTACTACCTATGTAACGTTGAATAGGTTGCTTTCTCTAAATTTTGGTTTCTTTGTTTGTTTTTGTTTTATCCCCAGTCCTGGGGCTTGGACTAAGGGCCTGAGCACTGTCCCTGGCTTCTTTTTGCTCAAGGCTAGCCCTCTACCACTTGAGCCATAGTGCCACTTCCGGCTTTTTCTGTTTATGTGGTACTAAGGAATTGAACCCAGGGCTTCATACATGCAAGGCAAGCACTCTACCCACTAAGCCATATTCCCAGCCCTAAATTTTGGTTTCTTAATTTTATAAAGAAAGAATGGAAGCTAGGAACCAGTCAGTGGCTCACATCTGTAATCTTAGCTGTTCAGGAAGCTGAAATCTGAGGATCACAGTTTGAAGCCAACCTAGACAGACATATCTGAGAGACTCTTACATCTGATTAACCAGCAAAAAGCTGGGAATTGAATATGGCTCAAGTGGTAGAGCACTACTAACTTAAAAAAAAACAAACAAAACTGACCAAGAGTACAAGGCCCTGAATTCAACCCTAGTAATGCACACCCCAAAACAAAGAGATGGTTAGAACAGCTATTTCATAGGCCACTGTGAGGATTAAACTAGTTACTATATAATGCAAAGCTCAGTATCTGCAGTACCTCAGTAGATGGTAGTGCTGATCATCATTATCATCATTATCATCATTATCATCCTATTAGAATCATAGGAATCATCTCCTGCTGAATCTCTCCCCTTGTACGGGTGCTGACTGTCCCTCAAAGGAAGCTCTCTGGGGCAGCTGCATGTTCTCCACTGACCAAGGCCAAAAGTGAGAGAGTGAGGAATGGAGCTGGGACCACCCGGGGAGTAATGGCTGTTGAGAGCTGAGGCTGCAATCAGGGAGGTGCCATCCCTGGGGAAGGCTGTGCTTGCCTTAAGCTGCTCCTTAAGTTAACTGGCCACCTCCTACCCTGCCCAAGCTCTGGAAGGGCAGCTGAACAAGGCCGTGTCATGTGAATTCCTGTAATGGGGCCAAGCAGTCCCCACACACCACCAGGCTGTGGTCTTAAAAAGAAACCAGAGCAAGGTCTGCTGAGCTACAGCATCTGCTCCTGATGCTCTCTGGGGCAAGGAAGCCTCCTCGTCTAATTCCCAGATGTTGGCCAGAGTTGATTCATATCAGTTCATTAGCATGAATTAAATTTAAATTGGGCAGTTTAGCTTTCCCTATTGTTTACCCTTTTGAATCATTTGCAATTTCAAAATGAAAACAGGTCCAACATGTGCATGAGGGAGAATAAGGAGTGTGAGTTCAAGCATACAAGGGTACAGGTATAATTGTGAGTGACTGACTTAGGTGTGACCAGATAAGAAAGGAGCCTTAGAGTGTAAATGGGAGCAGTGTGAGAGAAAGAGTAACAGTTTGGGGCACCATGGACAAAGAATAATTCCGGCCTGCAGGGCAGAGGGATGATTCAGGAAGTACCTGGCTCTCATCTTCTCTCTCCTGTGGTCTTCTTCATCATCCAAAGGAGGAGGACGTGGTGATTGAAGACTTTGAGGAAGATTCAGAAGCTGAAGGCAGTGGGGGTGAGGATGACATCAGGGAACTTCGGGCCAAGAAGATGGCTCTAGCCAGGAAGATAGCGGAGCAGCAGCGTCGCCAGGAAAAGATCCAGGTGAGGCCTGTCTGGGGAGAGTGATTCCCATGTAGAAGTGGCTGTACCCATGGTGAGGGGATGTTGGTAGATAGTAGGGATAAGTAGGCCCTTGCAGGAAGCAGCTGCATGTTCTCTCTACTGACTAAGGTCAGAAAGGAGAAAGAAATGGAGCGAGAGCCCTCAATGTCTTGTCCAGTTCCTCCCAATTTTCTTACTTCACCACTACATTCAGATAGCTTGTCTGGTGCCTGTGGTAATCTCCTTCTTCGAAAGCTCCAAGGCAGGGGCAGGGTCTTCTTTGACAATCTGATGAGCTCTTCTCCCCAGGGAGGCTCTATCAGTTACACCTCCATACATGGTTGTTCATGCAGTTTCAGGGTTTCAGAGTTCCTCTGCACCATACCCAGATTCTTGGGGAAAGAGTGTGCTAAACACGGGCTACTGATCTGACTTTCTAATGGACAGGGTACTCTCCACACCCTCCCAGAGAGAAGCTATCTAATCTTCCATGAAAAGATTTCCCTACTGTTAGCACTGTTGGAGACCCAAACCTTCACTTCCAGCAAGTTTTTCTGTATGGCTTTCCCAGGTCTGTCTCTTATCTAAGGCTTAGAGCAGGCAGGGAAGAGCCACTCATTCACCCCTTTATAGAATGTATGCATGAGGAAGTATTAAGCCACCCTGTTTGGTTTCTCTAGGGTAGATATATCTTCAGCCTTCTGCTCAGCTACCCATCTCCAGAGCAGGGTTTAATAAAGGTCAGGCAAACCTGATTATAATCCAGGCTCTGCCATTTAATTAGCCTTGCAACATTGGGTAACTCATTTAACTTCTCAGAGCCTCTTTCCTCATCTACAAAGTGAAAGTAATAACAGCAACTACTTCTTCATGTCTCCGTGAGGCCTGAATAGGACAGTGCATGTAAAGTGAGTAACACAGCACATGGGTCCTCTGTCTGAGAACAGTCTCATCGCTTTTCCCTGGGAATGGAAGTGATAGCAGTTTGGATTCATCCTCCTTTAGACACATTCCCGTTCCAGACACTTGGGATCCTGTGTGCAGTGCCTCTATCAGCCTGTTATAACAGTGTGGCTACCTGCTTAGCTTCCGGGGGCTATAAACTCATGTGGTCCAAAAAGCAGCTTCATTCTCAAGCCTCTCTTCCTGTGCTTTTCTTCCTCATCATTAGTCTTCCAAAAGTCCTTCCTTTCCTACTCACTACTACCTCCATATCGTGACTCTCAATCCTGAAATTATAGGAACTTGATCACAGATCACCAAGGACCTGTCTTTATCAAACTTCAGTCCTCATCATAGCTTCCCTGTAGCTTTGGACCCCAAAACTCCTTCCCTCTAGTTTTCCTTTAGCACATCAGAGTGAACATTCTGTCTTCTCTCTGCTGATTATACCATCCTCATCATTATATTTTTTTCTTCCCTCTTTCCTTTCTACTACTTGTTAGTCTTAGCAAGTTGAGGTGATAGTTAGCAAGTATTTGTGGTTGACTTCATAAATGATATCAGAGAGATAATAATATTTTTTTTCTACCCTAGCTTTTTACCCATGCTATTCAGTTCTTGATCCTATCTGTTCATTTATTCCCTCCTCTCTCCTTATTCCTATTGTCACTGCTATCCTAGTTCAGGGACTTAACTTGAATTGCAGCAGTCAAGGCCTCTGCATCATCGCACAGCTTCAGAAATGCCATTGACCATACAGTCTGTAAATGGCCTCTCCTGGAATTCAGTACCACAAGGCTCCTGTTTCACCCCATTTCTCCAGCACATCATTGTCTTCCCCAAAGAGCCATTCCTTCACTTGGAAATCATCAGTGCCTTTGCTTGTCTAGTGAAATGCAATCTAATTCCTTCGTATAGCATTTAAGACTATTTGATCTGTTCCTAGTCCGTTTTTCAAACCTCTTCTCCTACTCCTATATCTGCCATAAGCCATTGCTAGCTGTATGACATTAGACATAGCTAACTTCTTCTGTATCCTCATCCACAAAACAAACTCGGTACAGCTCCTACCTTTCAGAGTTAACTGTGAGACCTCAGAATAAACAACTATGTATGAAATACTTGTCACTAAGGCTCTTATGTCTGATGGAGACACTGATCTTTCTCCCTCCTCACTGTCCCTAGACAGTGAGAGACTCTACCCTTCCCACTCTTGGTTCTTTGTTGATGGCTGTCCCTCAATCCAAAGTACCTTTTTCTGTTCCACATTTCCTGTTACCTGTTGAAATTCTATTCCTTCTCTCAATCCCCAGGTGAAACTCCATCTCCCCAATGAAACCTTGTCTGATTTCCCCCAGGAAGTATTTATCACTCTGCTTAGTGTTCCTGTAGTGTTGATTTATACTTCATTCAGAACTGCTATCATGTCTCCTATTACAGTTATTTCTGGGTTTGTTTCCCTCAGTGTATTATGAAGTCCTTGGAATCAGGGACTGTGTCTTTAACTCTGTTAATCAAGTGATGTTGAACGATGACTTTGCTGGTGGCTGGGGACACAGTGAACAGAAACATGACATTCCAAAATACAGTGTAGTGAAGGAGCCAATCCTTAAACACATAACACATGATTTGACATAGAAGTGATTTTTTTCAACAAGATCAAGCAGGGTCAGAAACCAGTGGCTCACACCTGTAATCCTAGCTTTGCAGTAGGCTAAGACATGGAGGATTACAATTTGAAACCACCTCAAACAGAAAAGGCCATGAGGCTCCATCTCCAATTAACCAGCAAAATACTGGACCCAAGTCATGCATGGTTCAAGTGGTAGATCACCAGCCATGAGCAAGCTAGCCAAAAAAGCATAAAAGCCTTAATTCAAGCCCTAGTACTGACTCTCTCTCTCTCTCTCTCTCTCTCTCTCTCTCTCACACACACACACACACACACACACACACACACACAACTATAAAAATAAAATCAAGTAGGGCCACATATTGTGATGATGCTTGCATCACAAATAGCACTTAAGCTGAGGCCAGGGGGCTGGGAATATAGCCTAGTGGCAAGAGTGCTTGCCTTGTATACCTGAAGCCCTGGGTTCAATTCCTCAGCACCACATATATAAAAAAGGGTCTGGCACTGTGGCTCAAGTGGCAGAGTGCTAGGAGCAAAAAGAAGCCGGGGCCCAGGACTGGCCCCCCCCCCAAAAAAAAAGCTGAGGAAGAACGATCAAGAGTTTGAGGATAGTGTGAGCTACACAGCAAGTTCAGTGCCAGCCTGGGTTGTATAGTGAGACAAGGACCCAACACACTTGCCGAATTGCCATGTCTAATTTGGATACTTGAGCAAGGAGTAACCTTGATAAATGGAAGCCTAATGTGAGACCTGGCTTTGAGGGCCACTAGCTGGCCCCTGTCCTCGAAGGCATGCTATGTATAGACTGCTATGGCCCCTTTAAGAGCAGGCCCCACATGCACCACTGCTGGCGGCCCTGCCTCCTGTCAGCCTCCTTCCTCCAGCCTCATAGCCACAGGAGGATTTCTCAGCAGAGGAAAAATTCCCCCCTTCACTTCCCCCCCTCTCTTTAGTGCCCGGGGCCCTTCACTTCCATAATTCTTCATTTTCCAGCCTTGAATGTAAGCCAGACACATCTGTCTGGCCATATGCGTGAACCCTGGAGTCTGTGCCGAGGTGGCTGTAAAACAGGGCCGGTGAAGGCCCTTCTGGGAGAGCGCACACATGTGTGTGCCCTCGGGCCATTGGCTCCCTGCCCAGAACCACGGGGCTTCAGCGCTCCAAACCCATGTTAACCTTCTCTCTTTTTCCTCTTTTTGTTTAATTTAAGGGGGAAAATCCCAAGGAAAAGGTATAAATTGTCCTGGGAGTGAGGGAGAGGCTCCTAGCTAGAGAGGCCATTATTGTTGGCAGGTACCTGGGTCACACTAATACAATAAGGAAGAAAGGAGCATCGAGTGAATTAAGATGGGAGAGATGGGCTGTAAATTACACTGCTCTGAACCCCATCAGTCTCCAGGGTGTTAACCGAGAGGTGTAAGGCAAGTCCCCAGCTCCCAGCGCCTTTTACAGATGCAGCAAAACAGGAACCACACATGTTTGGGGAAGGGGATATGAAGATGGGGTTGAACAAAATCCCTCTGGCCCTCAGGATGGCTGTAAAATCCAAGTGAGATGTGGGGCCACACCCCCACTTTCCTGCTGCTCCCACCTAAACCCCTGGGCCTCAGCTCATCTGTGGGGATGGGGGAGGTGAGTTCTGCCTTCCCTCCGTAGCCTGTCCCTCCCTGCTTCCTGCGCTGCACAGAGGCTGGTAAGTGGGGCCGATTGGAGGTCAAAAAAGGGGTGTGGGGAGCTCTGGGACCTGTGCAGCTGGAGCTGTAGAGTCCAGGCAGGGCCCTGGATGTGGGGGGCACAAGTCTTCCCACCCAGGGCTTTGAGGCCACACTCTCTGGCTCAGTTGAGGCTTTTCCTTGGTGCCTGAAACAGTACTTCATGCTAGCTTGGTCTTGCCCACCTTACAGCCCTCACCCTGAGTTCTTCTCATTCCCATTGCCATTCTTGGGAAGTGTCCAGAGACCAGAACAGGGTACATGGTTTGTCTGGGAAATTGGTCAGAAGTGTTTCATTCCTCACCAGGCCCCCAGGGCCAAGCAGTCACTGAAAATCCTCCTCCAGGCACGAGGCGTGGCCTCTTGGCACCTCATTCTGGCCCAGGCCCTGTGAATCCCCTGCCTCCTCCCTGCCTCCATGAGGCTGTGCTGTGATTTGTGCTCCTGTCGGGCGGGGTCAGGTTTCCTGAGCAGTTGCAAACATCCCACCTGAAACATAACAGGCTCTTCCTCTGTCCACAGCTATTGTTTCCTTCTGCATTATGGCCACAGTCTTGCCCTGTAGCCAGCAATGACATGTGTTCTGAAAATAGCTTTGCTCCCCTGTCCCCTTCCCGCCCACCCACCCTCCTGAAGATGCAGTCACTTCTTTGTGGTAGCCCCAGGAGTTTCACTCTAAATATAGTCACAGTCTGCTCCTACTGCCACCCAGCTGGGGGGGCGGGGGTGTTGTGGAACAATGGGGTATGCAGAGAGCCCCCAACACCTGTATGGAAGCTAGCGGAAGGCAGACACTCAGCCCTGGCTCCTAGCTGTCGGAGGCAGGGTGGGAGCCAACAAACTACCAGGCCAGGGGCACGTTCACGCCAAAGCAGGAAAGCACATCAGCCGGCAGAGCCCGGCACCGCCCAAGCCCACTCCAGCCTCTACACACCAGGCTGCGGCCATCCAGTTTGCTCTAGCTTCTCCCACCTTATTAGCTCCAACAGTAGCATCCACAGGACCCTGTCCTCCCTCAGAATTGCGAAGCCGTTGCTGAAACTCCCTTGCACTGTGGACTGGGACAAAGCTCCAGCGTGTCGTGCTTAGTTCTGCTCCCTCTCCATGGTAAAGGGCACAAGTCTGGCTTTTTCAGAACAAGGGTAGATTCAGAACAAGTAGATTACTATGAGACTCTGTGATTGAGTTCATAGAACTCCTATGATACATTCATCTCTGTCCTAAGCCAGTCAAGGTAGCACAAGCCTGTGTTACCAGCTACTCAAGAGGCCGAGAGGGGGAGGGTCCCTTGAGCCTAGGAGTTTGAGACCAGCCTGAGCAATGTAGAGCGACCCTGTCCAAAAACCTAAAACAAACAAAAGAACCCATCTCTTATGGTAGGTAGTATAAAAGAAACTATAAGAAATAGACTCCTGGGGCTGGAAATATGGCCTAGTGGCAAGAGTGCCCTGGGTTCAACTCCTCAGCACTACATACACAGAAAAAGCCAGAAGGGGTGCTGTGACTCAAGTGGCAGAGTGCTAGTCTTAAGCAAAAAAGAAGCCAGGGACAGTGCTCAGGCCCTGAGTCCAAGGCCCAGGACTGGCAAAAAAAGAAAGAAAGAAAGAAAGAAATAGACTCCTTGAGCAGTTAGTATATGCTGAGCCTATGGTGCTTTCAGTCATCAGAGGATTCTAAGCAGCAATTTCCCATTGGCAACATACCCATATGAAGATGCACTCCTGCTGCTCCCAAAGGAGGCTCTGCCTGCTTTATATATTCAGTGCATTTATCTGTTCCCTTTGGTTTCTGCCAATGATTATCTCACCAGCTATTCACTTTTCCCCCTACTTTTTTCACTTTTCATTTACACCCACACACTTTTGTTTCTGGCCGTTAGGGGTTTGAACTCAGGGCCTTATGTTTGCTCAGCCTGCTTGCTTGACTAGTACTCTATTACTTGAACCATGTCTGTGACTGGCTTTTTGCTGGTTATTTTGTAGAGTAGGATTGCAGCTACCTGCATCCTACTTTACTGGTTATTTTTTGAGACAAGGTCACACTTCTTGCTCAGGCATATGTCTAGACTTTGACCTGTCTGCGGTAGGCTTTCTGTGATTGCTGGTATGACAGGCATACCCCACCATATACAGCTTCCTCTGTTGGGAAATCTCTTGGACTTTCTTGTCCAGACTGTCCTGGAACTGCTCCTCCCGTTTTCAGCCTCCCACTCAGCTAAGAGTACATGTGTGAGCCACTAACACCAGCTTTTGTTTTGTTTTTGTTTTTTTGCTGGTCCTGGGGCTTGAACTCAGGGCCTGAGGACTGTCCCTGGCTTCTTTTTGCTCAAGGCTAGTACTCTGCCTCTTGAGCCACAGTGCCACTTCTGGCCCTTTTCTATATGTGGTGCTGAGGAATCAAACCCAGGGTTTCATGTACACGAGGCAAGCACTCTACCGCTAAGCCATATTCCCAGCCCCTAGCACCCAACTTTTATCCATATAGTTGTTGTTGTTGTTGTTTGCCAGTGCTTGGGCTTGAACTCAAGTCCTGAGCACTGTCCCTGGCTTCTTTTTTATTTTTTGCTCAAGGCTAGCACTCTACCACTTGAGCCACAGTGCCACTTTCGGCTTTTTTCTATATATGTGGTGCTGAGGAATTGAACCCAGGGCTTCATGTATACAAGGCGAGCACTTTACCACTAGGCCATATTCCCAGCCCCTTATCCATATAGTTTTTTGTCATGTTTTAATTTTGTTTTTGCCAGTCCTGGGACTTGAACTCAGGGCCTGAGCACTGTCCCTGAGCTTCTTTTGCTCAAGGCTAGCCTTCTGCCACTTCAGCCACGGTGCCACGTCCAGCTTTTTCTGTGTATGTGGTACTGAGGAATTGAACCCAGGGATTATATGCATGCTAGGCAAGCACTCTACCACTAAGCCACATTCCCAGCCCTATCCATATAGTTTTTAAAAATCAATAGTAATGGCTAGGAATATGGCATAGTGGCAAATGTGCTTGCCTAGTATACATGAAGCCCTGGGTTCGATTCCTCAGTACCACATACATAGAAAAGGCCAGAAGTGGCACTGTGGCTCAAGTGTTAGAGTGCTAGCGTTGCCTTGAGTTCAAGCCCTAGGACTGGCAAAAAAGAAGAAGGAGGAGAAGGAGAAGAAGAAAGAGACATTAAAAAAAAAATCAAGGCTGGGAATATGGCCTAGTGGCAAGAGTGCTTACCTCCTATACATGAAGCCATGGGTTCGATTCCCCATCACCACATATATAGAAAACAGAAGTGGTGCTGTGGCTCAAGTGGCAGAGTGCTAGCTTTGAGCAAAAAGAAGCCAGGGACAGGGCTCAGGTCCTGAGTCCAAGCCCAGGACTGGCAAAAAAAAAAAAAAAAAAAATCAATAGTAATGTCCCACACAGGTGACTCATGCCTGTGATCCTAGCTACTCAGGAGGCTGAGATCTGAGGATTATGGTTCAAAACCAACTGGCTCCCCTTCCTCCCTCTGCCCAGTTCTCTACCAGCTTGTTCCAGTAAGCTCCTATACCTCAAGCAAAGTTGGTTACAAAGCACCTTGCAGAAATTGAATGAAGCTCCTTTTTATTCCTTCGTGCCAATGTGGTCTTTACTGACACCAGTGTGACTTGGAAGTGCCTCACTTTCCTTGGGTTCCCCAAGCACGGTCCAAGGACCAGTGCGGCCCAGGCTTATCCGAAATCAGAAGAATTCCAGTGGAACTCTCCTTCCGGGTCAGCACACTTGACTCCAGGCCAGGGCTAGGCGGTCTGAATCTCAGCATTCCAGTTGCGCCCCCCTCGCCCCCACCAGAGGCTTCTGCAACTTTTTATTCATACAAACAAAAATAAATCTCACTACCGGCCTCTGAACTCCATAGCAGCATGCTTCCCCTTCTCCCCGAGCATCCCATGGCTGTGAGTAGGGACTTGGCACTCTCCCCACTAGCATCACTTTTTCACTCCCTGCGCATCCTGTGTCCTTCTCTCACCGTGCGACCCAGAGATCAGAATGGGACGTGACGGCCGGCACAGGCGCCGAGCACAGCTGCCAGGAATCTGACGGGTAAAATCTGGAAAAGTTGGGAGGGCAAATGCTAGACACACACAGCGCCACTCAGAAAGGGCCGGAAACACAGACACCCATAGAGGAGTGCCTGTCTACTCCCAACCCTTCTTGATCTGCCATTCTTTTTAAGAGAATTAAACCAGTTTTGCAATCTAGGTATAACCCCCTCAAGCCCACAGGTACCCCAAGAGAAGAGGCTGCAGCCTTGTCTAATCTCCTGATTCTGCGAGGGCATGTGGGGAACAGGAAGCAGTTGTGTGGTGACTCACTGGGCAGAACCAGGTTAAGGGAAGTTGTCTGCAGGCGTCCCTGGGACCGGATGAGGGCAGCTCAGCTCTGATCACCCGCACACAGCTTGGCCCTGCCCCACCCCCAGGGAACTGACTGCCACCTCCCTAAGAGGCTGTGGCTAGTTCACCTTTCTAGTCACAAGCCAGAGTTCTAGGAACCCAGCGAAGTTACAGGTTTTGCCTCTTCCCTGTCACCAGAACAGCAGGTGTGCTCACTGCCTTCAGCCTCCCCCAGCTACCTGGCTTAAAGGGCCACCTGCCTATTGGCAGCATAAATGGAGAATGAGTCAAGGTCTAAGGCGGTAATTAACAGTTCACACAGTGAAAATGGCAGCCAGCAATCTTCTTGTTAAATCAGGACTGTAGGATCATTTCTGTGTGCATGTGTGTCTATCTGCCTGTGTCTGTGTGTGTGTGTATGTACGTACGCACGCTAGTCCTAAGCCTTGAACTCAGGGCCTGGGCTCTGTCCTTGCTCAGGGTAGCACTCTGCCACTTGAGCCACAGCTCCTGTTCAGCTGTTTTTGTAGTTTTATCTCACAGACTTTCCTGCTCAGGCTGGTTTCAAAACATGATCCTCAGATCTCAGCCACAAGCATAAGCCACCAGTGCCTGGATCCCAGGTCATTTCTCATAGCAAATGTGAGAGAAGTGGCAGGGTACTGCTAGGTCCTGGGCCATGTCACTGCTGGGGCCACTGCCCCTTATCTCCCCCAAGTCAGATGGAAGTTCTTTTTTTGCTCTCTCACCTAGAAAGGTTTGAGGTCTAGGGTACTAAGAAAAGTATTCCTGACAGCGGAAGAGCAAGATGAAGAGGAAAAGCCTGGGAAAAGCAAGAACAGCAATGTGGATGCTCCTCTGCGTGCAAAGGATGGGCAGAACCTTGTCTACTGAACCTGCTCTTCAGAAATGCTCAGGCTATAGTGGCAAGAATGCCTGCCTCGAATACACGAGGCCCTAGGTTCGATTCCCCAGCACCACATATACAGAAAACGGCCAGAAGCGGCGCTGTGGCTCAAGTGGCGGAGTGCTAGCCTTGAGCGGGAAGAAGCCAGGGACAGTGCTCAGGCCCTGAGTCCAAGGCCCAGGACTGGCCAAAAAAAAAAGAAAAAAAAAAAAGAAATGCTCAGGCTAGGGGCTGGGAATGCAGCTTAGTGGTAGAGTGCTTGCCTAGCATGCATGAAGCCCTGGGTCTGATTCCTCGGTACCACATATACAGAAAAGGCCGGAAGTGACGCTGTGGCTCAAGTAGTAGAGTGCTAGCCTTGAACACATAGAGGCTCAGGGACAGAGCCCAGGCCCTGAGTTCAAGCCCCAGTACTGGCATGGTTGGCCGGGGGGGGGGGGGAAGCTCAAGCCAAAAGTGGTAGAATATGCCACTCCCCCATTGGCAGCCCTCTGGGAAGGAGCAGTGACTAGGTCCCCTAGAAGTCGGCTGGCAGCGGGGCTATTTTCCCCTGTTGGAATGAGATCAGTAGGAAGACTGTGGCAGTCTGGGCCCCTCAGCCACATTTCTCATGCTGCCAGCGTCCTGTGGCCTGTGCCTGTACCAGATGTGGTAGCAGTGGCAGTAGCAACTTACTCATAGGGAAAGGTCCCTGGCAGGTCACAAAGAAACCACCCCCATCATTTAAAGGCATGCCCTTTCAGTTTTACTGTTACTCTTAGTGAATCCCCCTCACTGACTGTTGGTGGCCAGGCCCAGCACTGTAGGCCCCATCCCAGCTGGCACGCACATACTCTCCTTGCCCAATGCCTGTCTGTGCCCCTGCAGTTGTGTAGTAAGAGGCCATGGAAGGGTATGACAGGGCCTGGGACCTGCTCCTCTGTCCTGTGAGGTTTCTGCTGGTACCCACTTCCCTGTACTCTGTCTGGTACAGGTGACAACAGATCACTTCTTGGCCATGGCATCCACAGAAGAAACACAGTAATTAGTGACTATGTTCTATAGTGACAGGTATATCCAGGCCTGTCTTCACAAGCCACGGCCATGCATGGCTAACAGGCTTAGGAATACTGGACTTTCACTCATATGCATGAAAGTCTTTGGGATAGACAAACCCTGGACCCTGGGCTTCTGGGGAGTAAAAGTGGTGCACACACCTATGGTATCATGAGAGATGGCTGGTGATGTAGGATGATACTGAGGTTGTATTATGGCGATTAAGCTTGCAACTAGGAAGCACATGACTAGCTATCATCAAATCCTCAAAACCTTGGATAGCAATTCTGAAGATGAACCTAAGCAAAAAGTCAGTTTAAAGAAAACATGAGCCTAGTGCTGGTGGCTCACACCTGTAATCTCAGCTGCTTAGGAGGTTAAAATCTGAGGATCACTGTTCAAAGCCAACCCAGTCAGAAAAGTCCATGAGACTCTTATCTCTAATTATCCACCAAAAGGCCAGAAGTGGAACTACGGCTCAAGTGGTAAAGTGTTATGTTAACCTTGAATAAAAAAGCTCTGGGACAGCACCACAGGACCAGCACAAAAAAAACGAAAACATGAAGTCAATAATAGTACCTCTCGGGCTGGGAATATGGCCTAGTGGTAAAATGTTCGCCTCGTATACATGAAGCCCTGGGTTCAATTCCTCAGCACCACATATATAGAAAAAGCCAGAAGTGGCGCTGTGGCTCAAGTGGCAGAGTGCTAGCCTTGAGCAAAAGGAAGCCAGGGACAGTGCTCAGGCCCTGAGTTCAAGCCCCAGGACTGGCAACAAAAAACCAAACAATAATAGCATTCAAGTTTATGGCAAAGAATCTAAGTAGAACCAAAAAGGCCAGTGTGGGGCTGGGGATATAGCCTAGTGGCAAGAGTGCCTGCCTCGGATACACGAGGCCCTAGGTTCGATTCCCCAGCACCACATATACAGAAAACGGCCAGAAGCGGCGCTGTGGCTCAAGTGGCAGAGTGCTAGCCTTGAGCGGGAAGAAGCCAGGGACAGTACTCAGGCCCTGAGTCCAAGGCCCAGGACTGGCCAAAAAAAAAGCGACACGGTCACCAAAAAGGCCAGTGTTTAGAAAACAGTGTGCCAGGAGAGTGAAGATAGTGGAAGTTCTGATTGGTCTGGGTGTTGGCTCAGCATGCATGTGAGTTGGGGTTTAATTCACCTCACTGCATACACTCTTGGTGCTGCAGGAGACTGATTATTAGTGGCCAGTCAATTATTAATGGTCAGTTAATAGCACTTTTTCGCCACATTTTTGTTTTGTTGTTTATTCAGTTTTTAGTAGGTTTGTTTTAGTATACAGTGAATACAATCAAAATAACAAGTTCTGTTTTGGATATTCCTAAAAGCTTGAACTGAGAAGTGACCTTGTGTATGGTGCCTGCATAATGTCCATGAAACTCTTTTCCTCTCCAGAGAAGCAACTCCTTGAGTTTTTTAGCCTAAGGTTCTGTTTTCGGAGACCTGTTATATTTACTACCCTCAGGGTCCTTTCTGTCATAGGCAGGGTTTAGTGGTGCCCTATTTCCTGATAGCCATTTGGTCCGTGTTGACTTTGATTCAGGCCTGATGGGCCAGCTGCACCTCTGGAGGGGGTCAGGATACTGACACACTGTTGAGTCAGGGCCCTGGTTCTCCCACCTGCTTGCTTGCTCACTCTCTGGCTCCCTTACACTCTCTATCCCTGTAGGCTGTGCTGGAGGACCAGAGTCAAATGAGACAGATGGAGCTGGAGATCAGACCCTTGTTCCTCGTACCTGACACCAACGGCTTCATTGACCACCTGGCCAGTCTGGCACGACTGCTGGAGAGCAGGAAGTACATCCTGGTAGTGCCTCTCATCGGTGAGTGAGTGGCTAGGCTGAGGAGCCCTACACATGTGTAACAGCCCCCTCCCCTCACGCCCCAGGCCTGGGGCTGGGCAGGCAGAGCCCTGCTGTGCGTGTGTAAGACAGGATTTTCAGGGAAGCAGGGAATGCGTGGGGCAAGGAAAATTGTTTAATAATCAAAGCAGTTCAAATTATTACGGCTGATCCATGGCTTAAACTGCTTGAGCAAATGGACTCCTGTGTCCCAGCAAGCAGCGGCCGCATGAGCCCAGCCCTTGTTTTTATCCTTATAAAGCTTGCAGTAAAACAGCAAAGCTGGTTCCCGTTATTGGTAAACACTCAGCCCTGGCAGATAACGGCGATGCTGCTGGGTGGTCTGGCAGGGAGGCTGGGAGGATTTTGAAGTGGTTAGATGCCTTTGGTCTGATTGTCTTGTAGCTTTTCATGATCATTCTGTTGGGTTGAGGTAGCATTCTTCTGGCCCAGTGTCATCCCAAGGCCAGGCTGACAGGATCCCTCCAGAGCAAGCCCTTGGCTGTGGATTCCTACCACTTGAGTGCTTACCACTGCCTGGTCATTGGAGCTGGTGCAGGGTCAGTAGCTCGGGTCTCAGCAAGCTTGTTTTTCCTTGCTGAGCTGCTTCTGAGAGACTGTCTGGGCACCCTTGGTTCCTTGAGCTCCATGGTAGATCAGCCTTAGGATGACTTGGGCTCTGAGCTCCTGTTGAACCTAGCTGATACACTAGCAGAAGGTGTGGGAGATGGTTATGAAGCCCAGGCTTTTTAGTACACCCCTCTCAGCAGTCCCTTGAAGCAAGTTTGGGAACCCTGTCCTCTGGAAAAGCCACTAGACTGGCAGTCTGCCTGCCAAGCCACCTCTGACATCCATGCCAAGATGTTCCATTGGGCCTTCCCTCCCAATCCCAAGTGTCTTAGTGCCAGATGGGGATGGAAACAAAGGGCAGGAAACATCCGCCCCTTCAGAGCCTGTAGAACCCTGGGGGGTTGTGGGAAACACGTTAGCACCACCTGAGAATGTTGGCACTGAAGCAGCCCTCCTCCCTCCTACACCCTCCCCGTCTTCCTTCCCCCTCCCCATGTGGCCTGGCCAGAACCTCTTAAACCCAGGCCCTTAGACCTAAGGGAAGGTTTTCTGCACTTCAAAAGAGGAGCAACTTCTGTCATAGGGCAGAGCAGCAAGATCATCAGTCTGCTTCCCGGTTGCTTTACTGGGTCCTAGGGTGGGCTGCCTTTCAGGATATGCCTCTGTACTTTGCTCCCAGGAGGTTTTCAGGGAAAAGAAAGTGAACTGAACTTTTTTTTTTTTTCTAAATGGTTGGGGAAATTGTTCTAACAAAGAGAGCTTGCTCACATCTCAGGAGCTCCCAGTAGGTCAAAAAGCACCTCAGACATCTTTCTAGGCCAGCAAGATTCCTAGTCACTAGCCCTGATTGTTCCCCTAATGTGTGCTCAGTCTCCTTCCTGAGAGATCCAGGGAAAGGAAGAGCTGTGACTTTGAACCCTGAGGTTGTAGGGAAACCCAAATTTGATGGCAGAGGGACTCACAGGAAAATCCAGAGCACATAGGTAAAACAGAGTTGATGATCTCCAAGGACACTGGGACACACAGTGGGCTGGCCAGCCTCTCCAGGTCTGCTTCCACTGGGCAGACCCGTGCCCCCTCTGAGGGCTGTTGTGAGCAGCTCCTATTCATTTATTTATTCCTCGGTGGATTCAGAACAATGCCCAGTGTCAGAACAACAAAGGGTTAAGCCAACATCTTTCCCTGCTTGTTTCTTGTGCTCTTTAACCTGCTCCATGCTCCTTAGGCCTGACCCCAGCGTTGAGAAGTCCCGCCTGGTGCAGAAGCACAAACAAGTTTTCCCCTTTGAAGCCTGTTTAGTTTGGAAGCAGGAAAGCAGATTTTGGGATAGAATACCAGTTTTTCCTGTTTGATGTTCTGTTTGCTGTACCATATACCCATCCACCAATGTTCCCCAATCTCAGCCATGCATTCTGCGGACACCGCAATCTCAGATTGCTAAAAGCAAGGGCATCTTGTGTGTGTGTGTGTGTGTGTGTGTGTGTGTGTGTGTGTGTGTGTGTGTGTGTGCGTGCTTCCCACGTGGCCCCTTTCCAGAAAGTGTTTCTGAATACCCAGACAATGAGTGCCAGGCTCACTATGGAACAGCATGCTCATGCCGACTCAAGCCATGAATCATTGTACTAAAGAGAGGCCTCAGACCCCAAAGTCTCCCGGAGCCCCCAAGGATTGCATACTTCCCACTTGACCTCAGGCTTTTGGCTGGAATTTTGGAAAGAATCTTCACCAGAAATGAAGCCATGTCCCAGACACATAGACAGGCAGACAGGCATACACACACACACACACACACACACACACACACACACACACACACACACACACACAATCAAGGAGGTAATGTGCCAAGGTTATGGTTTTGAGAACTACCAGGGCACTGCAAGTGAAGCTCTGACTGTCCTTACTCTGCTGACTTCCCTGCACTCTGCCGGGTGGGGGGCGGGGGGGACATGTAGAACTTTGCCCCTCTTGGTCTGCTGGAGTAGGAGTCCTCAAAAGCTGATACTATACGCTCTCTGAAGGATCCTTTTTATTTGATCTGCAACTAAAGAATGCAATAGAGGGACCAGGTTCCTTCCTCGGAATACAGCAGCTCCAGAAAATTCCTGAGAGTTTCTACCAGGTGGAAGACAAGGCCTAGGGAAAGAGACAGAAAGGGGACGGACACTGAAAGTTGGGGACTCCTCTTGCCCCTCCTCTACTTTCACTGGAAGACTCCTGGGGGAAAGGTAGCCTCTGTGGTCTGTGAAGCAACTGACCAGAAAAGCAAGTGGACAGAGGCCTAGGATGAAGGCACATATAACTGCAGATTGCTGAGGCTGACACCTTCTATGCTGTGTCTTATCAGTGATCAATGAACTGGATGGCCTGGCCAAAGGACAGGAGACAGACCACCGGGCAGGAGGGTATGCCCGTGTAGTACAAGAAAAGGCCCGGAAGTCAATTGAGTTCCTTGAACGAAGATTTGAAAGTCGGGACTCTTGTCTGCGGGCCTTGACCAGCCGTGGAAATGAACTTGAATCCATCGCCTTTCGCAGTGAAGACATCACTGGCCAGCTGGTAAGACCCTCAGCAGGGAGGGAAAGCCCACGGCCCTCTGTTAGACCAGGGTTTCCAGAATGGAACAACTAAAGGAAAGTCTACCAGTCTGAGCAGCGGAGGGAGCAGCCACCTTCAAGAACTAGGAGTCGGGAATTCCTTGTCCCCTACATCACTGAGCACAGTTAGACTCAAGCAGAGCCAAACTAACATGACAGGGACTCCAGGACATGGCCCTGGAAGTATACCTCTGCCTCCTCCACATGGCGCCCCCTCCTGCCCAGTGGTGCTTCTCACACTGTCTTTCCTTCCAGGGTAACAACGATGACTTGATCCTTTCTTGCTGCCTCCACTACTGCAAAGACAAGGCTAAGGACTTCATGCCCACCAGCAAAGGTAGGGCCTAGCCTGTTCTCAGAACCAGCTGTCCCCTACCTCACCCATCCTCAGCCCCCGGGAAGAGTCCCTTCACTGACTGCTCTGGAAGTCCAGGCAGGCCTCTGCGAGACTGAGGCAAGCACATTTCCTGCCCTCCAGGTCAGACCTCCTGTCCCAGCTCTCCCACACCCAGAACTAGCAGGTGGGTACTGGCCCAGCCCAGGAAGCCCAGCTCAGGGCAGTGAGCTTTCCCACTTAGCCCGCATCCATTTCCTTTCTTGGGTCCTTGGTGAGTTTCCCTCTGACAGCAAGAATGTCTTTGTGATTCAGTGTAGCTTGTTCTGGCTGTGGTCTCCCTCGTCCAGCCCTGAGGAGTACAGTCCCCAGTGGCCGCACTCCTGCCTGTGTCAGTTTACCCTGGAACGAGCCTGGGGCAGAGGGGCCTCCCCATTGAGGAATTGTCCCTTCTTCCCTGTCTCTGTGGCTGGGAGCTGTGTACTTCACCGGCCCGCTGGAACTGGAGGCAGGGGAAAGAGCCTCCAGCCTAGTTTTCAAGAGCCTTTTTGGTGAGCGGAGGCCCACCGTGGGGCTCTTTTGCAAGTGCCTGATGACCTCACACTCATCCCTGAGCTTTCTGCACAGCACTACAGACTCATGACATGCGGGAGTTTTCTGCTCCTGGTTCCCAGGATTCTGACATTTCTTCTGGAAGGAATTCTAGCACCTCCTAGTTCAGTGTCATCTGCAAAGCTGGTAATTCTCACCACTGAATTTCTGCCTTCACCTTTTTTTTCTTTTGGTGTTACAGGACTGTGCACTCAGAGCCCCACGCTGGCTAGACAGGGGCTCTGCCTGCACCACCGAGCCTCACCCCACACTTTCTGTCTTCATATATATAGTTTGTCTGCTTTTTTTCTATTTTTTAACCTCTGTTTCCTCTGGCCATATGCTAGCCCTGGCTTTCATGCTGGCATAGGGATCATCTTCTCTCTCTCCTGCCTTACCATATCCATGTTAGCTAGTAGCTAGTAGTCGGAGTCTCTGTGCCAGGGGCCAGGGTCACAAGGCCAGAGCTTCTACCAGGGGGCCTCTAAGAAGGGCACTCCTGAGGAAGAGGTAGGCAGGACTGCAGAGGGCCTTATGAGGAAGCATGGCTCCGACGCTGCTCAGCCTTTGTTAGCACAGATGCATTGGGGCTTTGGCCCTGCTGGTCCCTCCACCACCCTAGTACACTCCAGCAGCCTCTGAGAACCATTGCCATCCTCAGGACCGCCTCTATCAGAATTACATCAGCAACGGCTGGTGTAATCAAACCCCATTTGTCAGTGTGAATTCTTAGCAGATTAACTTGTCAGATTCACAGAGAAACCGTCACCAAATGTTTATGTGTAAACGATGTTGAATTTTAAAATCATGTGGATTATGGCGGATGGGGCCTGACAAGATGACAGTCTCTGGTTTCTAACAAAGTGAAGTTACCAGTGTCAAAACAGAGGATGTTTATTGTTAAAAATGTCTCAAAGTATCCACAGAAACCCCTGCAGACCCCTGCCAGCAACGCTGGGCCTTGCTTGGCTGACCTAAGGCCTGGGACTCCTTGTCTGAGGCCCAGAGCCGGAACAGGAGGCTGTAGACAAACCTAGACAGGCAGCTGGGAGTCCCACACAGAAACAAGCACCATTCCCCACCCCCCGGGGAATGGGGGAGGAGGCCCAGGCAGTAGAGGGTGTCTTAAACCCCATATCCATTGGCCACTTAATTCACCCTCTATCCACCATAGCCCCTTGCCTCATGCCCTCCTTCTTTCTCTCACTGTCATCAGTACCAAGAGCCTCTCTTTCCTTTGTCCCCAAAATTCCTCCTTGAGGTTAAAAGCCAGTTGTTAGCCTCCCTGCCTGGAACAGACAGGCCTGAAAGCACTGGAGTGGGGACATGGATGTTTGTAATCCCCTATCCCCGCCAGCCCACGCAGTTTGTGAACACCACAGGATGTTTCCTGTGCTTCCCTGTCTGCTGGACCTCCGCTAGGAAGTAACCAGCTTGGGACAGGAGTGCATGTGCCACCCAGGTGGGCCAGCCAGAGGTGGCAGCGGCACTCGCATGACTACTTGGCCTGTTTTAAGTTCTCCTTAGTACATTAAAGGTCAGAGAGGGGAGGAGATAGTAAAGAGATTATGAAGTAATCTAAACAGAATGAAGGCTATGTTGTGTGGAGGAAGGTGTTTTAACTATATAACATTTGAATAAAGTAAATACGGCTAATTTGATCTCAGCTTTGTAGGGGAAAAGCATACACATGCACACTCACTCAGACACACACAGACACATACACACACACACAGAGTATATGTGTATAATCTAGAAGGATATACAAAGCTAAGCTACCGTAAGGCCCCAGATATCTGGGAGGATAATCCTGGTTTTGTTTGTTTCCTTTTAACTCTTCTGTACTGATAGGCATAGGTTACTTTTATTTAATAGAAGAATTTGGCCATAGTACCAGGACCTCTTTGGTAAAGCTCTTCCAGAAACTTGCCTGCCTCTCCCCAGGGCTCACTCAAGCTAACCTCTTCCCCCACACCTGGGGCCTGGCACGCTATTTCTGTTCAGCTTTGGCTTTCTGTCTCTCAGAAAGGTTTGTGAGTTCAGGGCCAGCCAAGCAGTCAGGAGTAGAAGGTAAGGAACTTGTACTCCTGGAGACTGTCTGTGGATGCCAGTGGATTTGGGCATTTCACAGGCACAGGCATAAGGGAGTCCCGTGTGGCAAGCAGGAGTTCAGAGCATAACCCCAGCCTCTGCCCAGCCTGACCCTCTAAGCAGCAAGAGGGGCACCCCGTCTGACAGTTGGAAAATGAAAAGGGCTTGCTTCCTCCAGAACTACCTTCCCCTCCCGGGTGAGCAGAACCTGCCATCTCTTTTGCCTCCTGTCCTCAGTGAAGTCCTTTTGCTTTCTATATCGACAGAAGAGCCAATCCGCCTGCTGAGGGAGGTGGTGTTGCTGACGGATGACCGAAACCTGCGTGTGAAGGCTCTGACGAGAAATGTGCCTGTGCGGGACATCCCAGCCTTCCTTACGTGGGCCCAGGTGGGCTGAGGGGGCCATGCTAGGGTCCACCAACAATGGAACCATTCCTGAGAGGCCACCAGGCACCCACTGTAGCACAGAAGATGCCCACGTGCCTGAGCCACCAATCCACCCAGATAATAAACCATCCTCTTCCAACCCACGCCGTGGCCGTGCTGTGGGGGAGCTGCTCCTCACAGAGCCCCTTCCAAGGGTCGGGTGGAAGCTGCTGGGGCCCTCCTGGGCTGCCAAGATTTAGCAGGGAGGTGGCTGGCTACAGTGACAACGGGTGGACAAGCCAGACAGGCCGCCCATGCTCTCAGCCTTTCTCCCCGTCTCGTTCAGGGCTGGGGCGAGGTCTGCTAACCCCCAAGACTTGGCCACTTTCTCTAGTGGTGATGGAGTAGGGGTTCTAGTTTCCATCAGATACAGGTGAAATCACAGACCCCTTTTAATATGCAGAACCTCTGGCATGAATGTGTCCTAGAGGCTTTGGCTGTGTTGTGAAGAAAGTGCCCGGGGTATTTGTCTCCCTGAGGCATAGATCCCCCCCAACACCCCACCATGGACCTTGTAGTTAGGTTCCATTCCTAATAGCAGCCCCAGTCCCCCAACCTCCACTACACCCCCCCACACATACACACACATCCATCCTTCTTCCTTGTCCTGTCAATCTGTGTCCCTTGCACTTTTCCCTGTTTCCCCTAAACTACCACGGGTCTTGAGGAACAGACATCTGGTCTCAGGCTCATACTTCCTGGGTGGGCTACTCACTCTGCTCACCTGCGCATTCCCCCCTCCTTGACCTTTTGCTGATCGCTTTTGGGGGAAATCCTTCAGACCTATCCTTCCATCACCAACCCTCATCCTGAACATCTCTTTGCCCTTCCCTTTGTAGTTGCTCTTTCACAGGCCCTGGTCCCCTCAACTTCCTCACCTCAGTTCCTCCTCATGGGGGTTCTCTGAATCTTCCTCCTCTACCACCTGTGGCAGGAACCTATTAAAGCTTTCCCACCCATCTTCCTTCCTTCCCCAGCCTCTGACAGAGAAGCTTCCAGACTAAAACAGCCCAGTCTGAGAGTAGGGTGGTGCAGTGCCTGGTGAAGCATTACCCAGCCCTAGAGGGTTCGCTCTGCTGCTGGCTTTTTTCCTTCTACTTCTAAGAAGAACTGATGGAGGTCCTTTACCTTTTTAAGTTTGTTGTTGCCCCTTCAGCTGGTGCCCTTATTCATGACTTAACTCTGGAAGTTTCCTACCAGTAATCACTTACACTGTAAGTGATGAGGGATACAGGAGGACTTAGGGGTATGCAGGGTCTTAAGTGGAGCAAAGGTAAATCTTGATGGCGCCAGTCAGAATCTCCCCACCCACTGTCCAGCCTGCCCAGAGGTTGGAAGCTTCCCTGAGGACCCTGGGCCTTCTCTAGACCCAGGACCATGCTAGGGGCCGGCAGGCGAACCAGGCTGGTGGTTTGGGGGTATGAGTGCCAAGGGCCTCGGTGCTCAGAAGACTGGCTCTTTGGGGTACAAGGTCCAGGCCCCCTCCTTTGAGATCCTCTCTTCTTGTCCCATTTGAAGCCCTGGTTTTGTTTCCTTAATAAATTTTTAGTTATGAAACAAACTTGACCTCTCACTGGTCTGTTTCTGGGGTAGAGGAGGGGTTGCTGGGCCAAGCTTGTATATCTGCCACCCACCCTGGTGTGGTCCACTCATATCCTTGTGTGGGGCACAAGAGAGCAGCAGGATTGGGGACCTTGGTTACTGCTTTATTGCTGTTTGGTTAGAGTATAGAAAATGGAAGCGGCTCTGGGAGAGCCTGTGTACAAGATAGGAAATATACAAACGAAGAGGAGGGAGCTAAGGAGACGGAATTCCAACCCAGCCCGTGGTGGGCTGGGGCTGGGGGCCACCCGGGGCGCATGCAATAAATATGGGCCGGGACCCCAGGAGAGGGGGACGAAGGGGGAGACACCAGAGTGGAAGACGGGTAGGCCGGGTCTGTCTCAGTCCTGGCTCCAGAATTCCTCACCCTGGTGGTTAAGAAAGAGGAGGGTTGGCCCTGGGGCTAGTGCCACTTGTGCAAAATGAGGAACTTCACATTATCAGTCCCGGGGCGATCGGGAGTGGGAGGCAGGGGCCCCTCCGGCGGCTCAGTCCCCTTCCCTCTCCCGAACTCTGCCCCGCGCTCCGACCCCAGCGGGGAGATTCACAGTGAGAATGGGTGTGGTCGCGAGGGCCGGAGGTAGGGCTGAGAGCGCCCGAACAATGGCACCCCTCCCCCCAAGAGCAGCACGGAGCCGGGGGAGGGGGCCAACGAACCACAGGAAGAAGGGGGAGAGGCCGGGGTCTCCTTTGGTCAAAGCTGATATCAAAAATATAAATCTCCCCTCCCCCACCCCGCCCCGCCCCACCCCCACCCCACCCCACCCCGGGCTAAGGCACAAAGCAATGAGGCCAGGTGAGGCCGCAGAGAGGCGGGGCCGCCCCTGCGGCGACTGTGCTGCTACTAGTGGTCGCGGGGCCTGCTTGCGGCCGCGCCGCTCCCCGAGAAGACCAGGCCGCGAGGCACAGGCCAGGCGGGCCCGCCACGGGCGCCCTAAGTCGGGGAGAAGCGGTCGATGGTCCGGCCGTCGGGCCCCGCGGCCAGGTGAGCGCCCTGGCTCAGCACCTCGGCCGCCTTGTCGGGGCTGAGGCCCAGCTCGGCCGTGAACTTGGCCAGCGGGTAGAGGCTCTCGAGCGCCACCTTGGGGTCGTGCAGGAAGTGCGTGGTCTGCGCCAGCAGTTCCGCCGCCGCCGCCTTGTCCTGCTGCTTCAGGCTCAGCTGTTCCGCCGTGAGGCGGGCCACGGCGAAGACGCCCTCGGGGAAGTCGAGCTTGCCCTTGCCGTCGGGGCCGGGAACGCCGGGGAGGCCCCCGAGCCCGGCCAGCGCCCCGGCGGCGCCGGCCGCCCCGCCCACGGCGTGCATCTTCATGTGGCTGATGAGGTTGCGTTGCTGCGCGAACTTGCCCCCGCACACCTGGCACTCGTAGGGCTTCTCGCCCGAGTGGATGCGCATGTGCTCGGTGAGGCGGTACTGGCGGGTGAAGCGCATGCCGCACGCGTCGCACGCGAAGGGCTTGAGGCCCAGGTGGCTGCGCATGTGGCGCGTCATGGTCCCGCGCTGCGTGAACTTCTTCCCGCAGATGGTGCACGGGTAGGGCCGCGTCAGCCAGTGCGTCTTCTCGTGCTGCCGCAGCGTGGCCGGGTCCTTGTAGCTCTTGTCGCACGACGCGCAGCGGTATGGCCGCAGCAGCTCTCCCAGGCCGCCCGGGGCCCCGGCGACCTTGTCCGCGCCGCCGCCAAAAGGGGGCCCGAGGCCCGCGGCCCCGGCCGCCATGTCGGCCGCCTCGGCCCGGCCGTACAGCGCCTCCTCCTCCTCCACGTGCGCCTCCACGTGCGCATTCAGCTGCTCGGAGCTCGGGAAGCCCTTGCCGCAGGGGATGCACACGTACAGGTTGTCGCCGAAGCTCTCGGGCTCCCCGTAGGCCAGGTGCGGGCAGGGGTAGCCCTCGAGGTGGCCTCCGGGCGGGCTGGGGTCCTCGCTGCTGCCCGTCTCCTCGCTGCTGCTCTTGTAGTCGTCGCCGTCGCCGCCGGCGCCGGGCCCGTCCAGGCTGCCGGGGTAGCGCGGCGGCGGCACGAGGCCGAGCGGCGGCCCCCCGGGGGACAGGGCCGGGTCCCCGCCGCGCTCCTCGCCGCGTTCGCCCGGGGAGCCGCGGTCCCGGCCCAGGTCGTCGCCGTAGGACCCTAGGCCAGGCTCGTGCTTCATCCAACGGTACAGGAGGCTGGAGCCGTCGGGGCGGCCCGGGGGCTCGGGTCCCGGGCTGGCGCCGCTGCCTCGGAACGGGTCGGGAGTCGGGGCGGCCTCCTCCAGTTTCTGGAAGGGCAGCGGCGGCAGCGCCGGCAGCGCGAGCGGGGGCTCCTTGTAGGCGGCGGGCCCGGCGCTGGGAGGGCTGTCGGGTCGCGGCGGCAGCTCGCGCTCCCCCAGCGGCCGCTCCGGGGCCGAGGAGCCGGGCGGGCTCTTCTTGGACAAGTCCAGGCCGCAGAGCGGGGAGCAGCGGCGCTCCGGGATGCAGAGGGCGGCGGCCGGGCCGGGGCCCGAGGCGTAAAGCTCGGCGCAGTGAGTGTTGACGGCGGCCTCGGGGCCGGCCGGCGGCTCGGCGCTGGGCGGAGGCGGGGGCCCGGCTGGGGACGAGTAGCAGGCCTGGATGACGGGCGTCGCGGCCCGCAGGCCCCGGCGGCCGTAGGGCGCGTAGCCGCCGCCGCCGCTGCCGCCGCCCCGCAGGTGGCAGTACTTGCCGTGGCGCTTGAGGCGCTTCTTGCAGAGCGCCACGAGGTCAGGGATCTGCAGGTAGCTGGCGGCGGCCAACACCGCGCCCAGGCTCGGCTCGGTCCCCGGGGCCACCGCGGCGGCTGCAGCCGCCTCGGCGCCGTCAGCCAGGCGGCCGGTGTAGATGAAGTCCAGCACCAGGCGGAACACGGCTGGGCTCACCATGTCATGGTCCAGGTTGAGCAGGTTGTCATGCACCACCAGGGACTTGAGGTAGGCGCTGCTGGCCGCCAGCACGTTCTTGTGCGCGCGGAAGAGGGCGTTCTGCACCACGATGATCACGTCGCACAAGAAGCCCTTGGTGCGCTGGTTGTTGAGCTGCAGGAGCAGCTGCCTCGAGTGGCCGGGCGCCTCCATCGTGTCCAGCATCGTCTGCCCAGCACACTCTCCTGCGGGGACACACACCAGCGGGGTAAGAGCCACGCAGCGCCCCAGCCGCCGGTGCCCGGCCCTCCGTCTCCTCCACTTCCCCTTCCCCTCAGCTGAGCGGGGCCATGGGGCACCGCGGCCTGGGCACTGGCGCAGGAGGACCGGCGGCCTCCGGGAGCGGCTGCCTAGGCCTGCCGGCCCGAAGCACGGTGGAGAGCAGGAGGAGGACGGGCGCGGATGGCGAGGAGGCCAGGCAGGCCTGGGTGCCCCAGGCCCAGGCGCTACCGGGCACACGGACTGGGTGCCGGGGACTTGCGAGGAGCCCACTGTTCAGGCGGAGTGACCCTTTCGGAGACAGTTGCCCGACTTAAGTAAAATGTCCGCTTCAGGAAAAGTCATTCAGGGCCAAGCAGTTTGCCCAAGTGGGGAGAAAAGGAGCCGAGTAAAGAGCCGCCCTCCCGCCTCGGGAGAAGTTGCCCCCGTTGGGGGAAATAACACGGGGGACCGGAGCGCGGTGCCCACCGAGGCACTGCCCGGGCCGGGGGCTGTCAGCCCCTGCTTGGGGCCCGGGGCAGTGGCGTGGGGAGCGGAGACAGCGGCTGCCGCGGCGGGCAGAGCGCGAAAGCCGGGCCCCGGCGCGGGGAGGGCGTTATATCGGGCAGGAGGCTGAGGCAGGAAGCAGGTGGGGGGGCGGGGGGAGCCACGCAGCTCCCAGGGGAGGGAGGGGGCAGCGCCCCGGGCGGGCACGGCGCGCGGCCCACGGCGGCCCTGACCCCGGCCTGCGCCCCACCCGCGTCCTGGCCCCAGCCCCGGCCTCGGCTCTGCACTCGCAGACCTGGCGCTTCCTGCCCCAGCTCCCCGCAGACCCCCGGAACCTCGCCGCCCCAAACTTGGGGAAAACTTTCCCAACTTCAGACAGGGCGGGAGGAGCGCGCCAACCCCCAGTCCCTCGGCTCCCAGCGTTTCCTCGCGGCCCCCTGGCCCGAGCCGACTCCACAGCTCCCCGGTCCTCCAGCTCGGCCGCCCGGCCCCATCCCCCGCGGGGCCCCGCACAACTTCGCGGCCCGTTACCTGCGGCCGCAGCCCGGCCGGGCTTCCCTCCCCGCGGCAGTGGCAGCTCCCAGCCCGCGCCCCACCCGCCCCGCTGCCAGGCGCCGAGCTGTGCCAGGGCAGCGCCCCTGCCAGCCCCGCCCGCCAGCTCCCCTGCTCTTCCCCTCTCCTCTCCAGCCCATGTGCGGGCAGAGCCGGCCCCGGGCCGCTGACCCCGCCGTGAACCCGGCAAGGAGCAGCGGCCCCGCCGTCCGAGTCCCCTGGGGAAGGCAATCGGAGCCCCGAACGCCAAGCACGATGGGGCGCCCGCGCCAAAGGATGCGCTAGAGGCGGCTAGCGCTCGAGTACCGGACCGTCCCGGGTCCCTGGTCCCTCCCGGTCCCCAACTCAAGGACCCACCTGGGGGGCATGTCGGAAGCCCCGGGCCCGGCTGACGGCGGATCCAGGGGGGACGTGGCTGCGCTGCCCTCCGCCCGCCGGGCCCGCAGTCGGTCTGTCCTGCCGGTCCGTCCTCTCCGCGTCCTGGTCGCGTCTCAGACCCGCCGCGCTTTCTGCACACTCTTATCTGGGGCTGTCCCGGCCGGCGGGCGCAGCCGCGGCTAGGGCGCCACCTTGCGGCCGCGCGCGCGAGCGCAGCCCGGCCACGAGCTCGCCCTCGCGCACCTGGAGGGACGGGGGCTCGCAGATGCCCGGCTCAGCTGCTGCAGCGCGGCAGGTTTTCACGTGCAGCTGTGCCCACCTGGAGACTCAAGTACAGAACCCGCGGGTGCCGTAAACCTTGCGGTGTTGAACTTAGTGCCCCCATGTATGCATCTCTATGAACACTGCCCGAAGTTCAGACAAGTCCTGTCCACAAGGAGGGGAACTCTGATGACGGCAGGCAGTGAGGGGAGATGCTGACACCGAGGTAGACAAGTTCGAAGAGGCTCTCAAGGAACGTTCCGGGACGCGCCTGTCCACCAGGCCCCGCCCCCAGCACGCCGCCCACACGCAGGGCACACGTGCTAAGTAGACACCGCGTAAACCGCTTGCCAGACCATAGCCAGGCTGGAGAGTCGTACATCTCTAGACCCCAGAACATTCCACTGGAAATAGCTGTGAAGAGCTTCTGGGGACTCCGCTGAGCAGGAGCGACCCCGACCTCCCACGTGAGCCATCTCCAGTAGCCTCGAGGGAATGAGTTTTTCTCCCACCCATCCACAACACAAACATGTCGTGGAGGCCGGTTGGCTTAAGACCTCGGAAAAGGTTCTGCACCCCACGTGAAGGATCGGTTCATGAGAGTGATGTTTCTTCCGGAAAGGAGGGGACACCCCCCCCCCCCAGCACAGGCTCCGGAAGTGTCCCCCGCAAAGCCCCGTGCAGGCGCTAGGACGGGTGCAAGCCCCACGTCTCAGTGGCCTACGCTCCGCCTCCTGCCCCCGCCCACACTGGGGGGAGGGAGGGGGGGGTCCCCGAAACCGCCCTCAGCTTCTGATTGGCTACACCTCCCTCAGCCACCAAGCGCGAAAGGCTGGGGCGCAGCGTTACCATGGTAACCGATGAGGTTCGCCCTGATCGCTTCTCTCCGAGGCCTTGGAGAGCTTAGCAACGGCGTGGGGCCGCTAGGCGGGCGGAGGCCGCACTCGCCGCGCGTCCGGCGTGGCTCTCCGGCTCCCTCCCCACGCCCCCGCTAGGGGTAGTGACTGAGTCACCCAGCCCGGGGCGGCTGCCGCCGTCACTGGCCGGACACCCAGATCTTGGGCGCCCCCCAGAGGCTGCTTCTCCTCCGCAGCCTCCTGGCCCGGCCCCGCCTTCTGGACCAAACTAGTCCGCCCGCCTGACTCCCGCCGCGGGGGGAGGGGGGTGCCCCGCCCCGTTCTCGCCCCGTGTTCCGAATCTGTCTTATCCAGATCGTCATCACTGGCAAATAGTGAGGTCCCACGGATGAAAACTGTGGACTCCGGCTTTTTGCCTCTGTAGGGGAAGCGGGCAGGGACGTCCCCGCCGGGCGGAGCGGGGCTTGTGGGCCCGGGTGGAAGAGTGTGCCGGAGGAAGGAGCGGGGAGGGAGCTGGGGGAAGGCTCAGCACCGGGCCTGTTCTTAGAGCTGGGTTCTGACGGATGAACACGAGTTCTCTGGCCGAGTAGGAAGAAGACCTTTCGGGTGAATGAAACTATTTGGATCAAGGTCTCAGCAAAATAAGGGGAATGCTAGGGGGTCCAATCCCGATAGACAGGACGTCTCTGACCTCATCTCTGACTTTCGTCTTTTTTCCTTTTGACCTGGTCAGATTATCTGAGCCTGATAGAGGAGTCCCTCGGCCCTGTGTGTCTCGTGCATGAGTGTGTCCACCGGCGACTCCCGTGTCTGTTGTGCCCACTGTCTTTGCTTTTATCTGTTAGCACCGGCTCCACTGCCCCACCTGCAGAGCTTTGCTGCGTTGTTCCGGAGGGTCCCACAGTCCTGCCCCGGCTCTGCTTCCTGCCCTCCCTGTCTAGCGCCTCCCTCACACACTTGTTTAGAACAGCCTGGGGTGGTCCAGAGCCATTCACTCTCTGGCACTAGGTAAGCATGGGCTGATGTCAATATTGACCCCCAATAACTCTACGGTCTCCAAAACCTGACCCACAGCACCCCGTGGAAGTCCCGGTCTGCCAAGCCGCTGAACCCTTGGGGGCTCCTTCATCATCACACGAGCTCTGCCAATAACCATTCTACAAGTCAGTGCTGAAGGAGCTCCTTGATGCCATAGCCAGGCATGCCAACCTGTCCTCCCTAGCTGCCCTTTCATTTGCTCTGGACTCCTGAAGGTTCCCCTCCAGGCCCCCTCTGGCCCCCTTGCACGTTTCTGTGGAGCCCGATCACCTTGCCCTCCCTCAGGCCTCCGGCTCCAGACGGGTACGCCCACACCGCCCAGGAGGGGGCCGGCTCTTCCCTCCCTGGTCCAGTCTGGGCATCGTACCCTTCTTCCCCCAGCCCTGAGATGCCAGAGCCCGGCGCTGTACCCGAAAGCCCCTAGGTGGGGACAGCTTCCTTTCCTACACTCCCCGAGGAAATGATGACAACATCCAAGTAGCCACACGGGGTGTGACGCCGCTACGAGGCACTCTATGATGTCACAGCCGTCGGATCTAGGAACCGAGGAGTGGGGTTAGGGGGTACCAGATGAGGACCCCCGTGGTCCAGGCGGGGGCAAAGGGCTGAGCCCCCAGAAGTCCCGCAGCTCCGGGAGAGAAAAGTGAATAAACACGTTCCCAGGCCGCCGCATCCTCCCCGCACTCCTCCCCGGGCCGCCTCCCCCACCTCCCGCGCGCCCGCAGTTCCGGAAAGTTAACCCCTTGCAGGCCTGGACAGGGGGTGCGCGCTCCCCCTACCCGATCCTGCTTCCGTGCACTCTCCTCCCCTCCCAACTCCTCGTCGCTCCCCCCTGCCCTCCCCCCGTCTCGCCACTATAAATAGCCCCTTTTCCCTTTTCCTAAATTCCCCGCTGACGTCGGCAGCGCGTCAGTGTGTAGGAGCCGGGGCCGCATGAATGAGCCGCCACGCGAGTACTACGCTCGCCTATAAAAGACGCGGCGCCCGCCGGGCTGCGGGAGGCGAGCGGGCGCGGGCGCGGGCGCGGCGCGCCAGGTAAGCGGGACCGACCGGCCGAGGGCCGCAGACGGGCTGCCGAGCCGACACCGAGGGGAGGCTCAGCGGAGCCTGGCGGGCGGCGGGCGGGAGGGTCTCTCCCGAGTGGGATGGGGACGGGACGGGGGAGGGGGGGGTCCTTGCAGCTGGCGGAACCCGGAGGCTGACTCAACCCCGCGCAGCACCTGCCCGGAGGGAGACGCCGCCACTTCGGAGGAGCATCAAGCAGATGGCAGACCCGAGTCCCCCAGGCTTTCTTAGGGGCTCCTGCGCCATCCTCCCAAGAAAGTGGGGAGAAGATGCTGGCACCCCGGGAGACGCGCCCCCTCCTCCTCCTCCTCCTCCTCCTCCTCCATCTCCCCGCAGCGCGGTGACTCAGCCTCGCTGCCCCGGACTGAGTGAGCGGGGGCGGCAGAGAGAGACAGAGGTCCACGCGGCCGCGGCCCGGCTCCGGCTCGTCCGCGACCCCCGCCCCGCAATCTGCCCGGGCGCCCCCTCCCTCCCCGTCCCGTCGGGCGGTCCCGCGGCGCCCAGGACTCCCCGCCCCTGCGAGCGGCGCGGTCCTCTCAGGACCGGGCGGGGCGGGGCTCCGGCCAGGCCGCCCCGCCCCGCCCCCACCGGCCCACCCCCGCCTCCGGAAGTGCCTTCCAGCTGGGACATCTTTGACGTCACAGAACTTTGACGTCAGGGGTCGCGTGCCTCTCCGCGAGCGCTGGGGCCGAGAAGGGCGGGAGGTGTGGTGGCGGTGGGGGCGAGGGAGGAGGAACAACAACAACGTCCCCCGCCGCGGGCGACCAGGGCACCCCCCCGCCCGGGCAGCGCGCCGGCACCTTGGCTCTAGACTGCTTACTGCCCGGGCCGCCCTCAGTAACAGTCTCCAGTCACGGCCACCGACGCCTGGCCCCGCCCCAGGATCGCGGACCTGGCTGCCCGCCCGCCGTGCTCCGGGACCCCGGGGGGCGGGGGGGGGGGCAGGGTGTCCCGCAACCCCTCGATCGCTGCCTGCGCCGTCGCTGTCCGCGGTGCTGACCCAGCGCGGGCGCCACCCAGGGGCGGTGGCGTGCTGGATCCCCAGGGACGACGAGGGGCCGCATGCCCACGCGCGCGCTCCACGCAGCCCCCGCGCCCGCTCCGCCGCCCCCAGCCCGCGTCGGCCCCCCCCCCACGGCCCCGCGGTGCTGACGTCAGCCGCCCGAGCCGCCGCCGCCGCGGTGCCGTCAGCGGCGCGCGCTCCGCCCCGCGTCTCCAGGGCAACCGTGGCTTTCGATTGTTACTGTGGGAACCGGAGGTAACAGTCTACAGCCATGGTCGCCCCGCAGCACGCCCACGCCACGCACCGCATCCCGCCAGCCGGGGGCTGGGGAGACACCGAGAGGAGGAGGAGGGGGCGGCGGTGCTGGCGCTGCAGGGGGTGGGGAGGCCGCGGGGGTAACCAGCGCGCGCGGGGAGGCGGAGGCGGTGCGCTGCGCATCCACCCCGGCGGGCACCGGCACCGGAGGAAACGCCGCCCGCTTCAGGCTGTGCGCCCCGCCCCCGGGTGCTGCCGCCCGGGATGGCAAGAGAAATGGGTGGCTCAGAGATGGGGATTTCTACCTCGTCCATGCCAGAGAGCCTTGCGGAGCCAAGAAGTCTGGAAGGACGTGTGCCTCCTGAGGGCTTAACAGGGCAGCAGAGGAGAAATTCTTAAATATGTTACACCTGTATTCCAAGAACCTCCTAAGTGAACAGGTAGAGGCGAGGAATACGCCTCAACCAATTTCCTGATGAGTCATAGCATTCCCCGAGTCCCTTCCCCTACTTTTTGGTGAGCCTGAAGGATTAAAAAAGGGCCCCTAGCCTTCAAGAATGAGTTACCCAGTCCTTCAAAGGTCTGAATGTACTGGCATTCTTCTTCCCTCTGTCTCTAGACGCTGAAATCCGTCCACTGGAGAGTTTAAATTTGACCCTAAGAGGAAAGCGCACCACAGGAGTGAAGTGACAGCCAAGTGTGAACAATGATCCTTTTCTTTTTTTTTCTTCTGTCGGTCGTGAAGCTTGAACTCAGGGCCTGGGCGCTGTCCCTGAGCTCTTCAGCTCAAGGCGGGCGCTCTACCGCTTGAGCCAGGGCGCCACTTCCACTTTCCTGTCTGAGCTGGCCTGGCACAGTATCCTCAGATCTCAGCCTCCTCAGCAGCTAGGATTCCAGCGAAATTACAGGCCACCAGCACCAGGCTACAATGATCTCTTTAAAGACATTATATAATTTATCACTGCCAGCACCACCCATCATGACAGGCTTCAAAGTATCGGGTGCAGAGTTTAAGGCCTAGTGTTAAGATAACCTACCACCCATTAATCCAACTCTCCTCTCCATACAATCCATCCTTCCTAAGTTACTTCTAAGAGAGTTGGTGCTGTCCTCCCAGCAAATCAACACCCTATTGCCCCATCCCCTCCTGAGGAGCTGCATCATCATGCCCAGCTGCCATGTCTGACTCTGACCCTTCTATGATATAGATTCTTGGCAGATACACTGTGAGGATAAATGGCATGTGCAAAACTTTGTAAACAGTAGGGAGCCTTTCCAGTCTTACATACTCTACTAGAATACTACATTTTGAGGGTGTTAGAAAACTTTAGCTCTGAGACTAGGTCACTGTTACGAGGTTATTTCCTGAGAAACTTTGCCCAGAACCTTAGGAATCGAAGGTGTGGAGGGGAAATAATGGTAAGGATTTTCTGAAGAGGCCAAGTCTTTGTAGTGAGAAGGGAAGTCCAGAAGTCTGACAGAATGTTGAGTTGTTTTGTAACTTCTCCAACATTGTTTTTCTGTCCTGTGTATGTCAGTCCTGGGGCTTGAATTTAGGCCTTGGGCACTGTCCATCAACTTTTTTTTTCCCCTCAAAAAAAAAAAATCACTTGGGGGGCTGGGGATATAGCCTAGTGGCAAGAGTGCTTACCTCGGATACATGAGGCCCTAGGTTCGATTCCCCAGCACCACATATACAGAAAACGGCCAGAAGTGGCGCTGTGGCTCAAGTGGCAGAGTGCTAGCCTTGAGCGGGAAGAAGCCAGGGACAGTGCTCAGGCCCTGAGTCCAAGGCCCAGGACTGGCCAAAAAAAAAAAAAAAAAAAAAAATCACTTGAACCACAGCTCTACTTACAGCGTTTTTGGGGAGAACAGGGTGCTTAACTAGAGATTACTGTCTCATGGGCTTTCCTATCTTAGTTGGCTTTGAACTGTGATCCTCAGATCTTGGCCTCCTGAGTAGTTAGGAGTACAGATGCGAGCCACCAGCACCCAGCTCCTTCAACCTTTTATGAATTAGAAAACTGAGTCACGGATAGGACACAAAACCCAAGTACTTCTCTTTTTCCATCGTGCAGCAGAGAAAATGACTAGAGCAAGGGGCAGTGGTGTGTACCTGCAGTTCCAGCTACTCAGCAAGACTGGGGCAGGACAGCTTAAGCATGAGCCCAGGAGTTCCAGGTCAGCCCTGACAACATGCGAGACCCAGTCTCTCACTCAAAAAGAATGACTAGAATTTAAAGGCAGTGTCAATTTGTTCTCTAATATAGTACTAAAAAAAAAAAAAAAAACAGGCAAGAATGTGAGTTCTCGGATCTGAATCCAACCTGGGTAAGTTACTCTGCTTGTCTCAACTGTAAAATTACCCTATTAGGTTAATAGTATTTATTTCACTGTCATGAAATTAAGTGATAAAAGTGCTGGGAGTGTAGCTAGATAAAATTCCTACTCAGCATGTCACAGGTCCTAAATTCAATCCCAGTACCAAAGTAAATTTAGGCAGGGCTGGGAATATGGCCTAGTGGCAAGAAGCCCTGGGTTCAATTCCCCAGCACCACATATATAGAAAAGGCCAGAGGTGGTGCTGGAGAGGGCCTGAGCACCCTCCCAGGCTTCGCCACAGCACCACCTCTGGCCTTTTCTATATATGTGGTGCTGAGAATCCAACCCAGGGCTTCATGGTGAAGCAAGCACTACCACTAGGCCATCTTCCCAGCCCTCACAATTGTCTCACACATTAAAAACGTTAGGTCAGGTTTTGTCAGCCAGCCATATAACTTGAACTCAAGGCCTAGGCACTGTCCCTGAACTTTTTCATTTAAGACCAGTACTCTACCACCATGAGCCACAGCTCCACTTCTGGTTTTCTGGTGGCTAATTGGAGATGAGTCCTGCCTGGGCTGGCTTCAAACCATGATTGAGTCAGCCTCCTGAATAGTAGGATTACAGGTGTGAGCCACTGGCGCCCAGCTAGGTCAGTGTTTCTTCAGGGGTGCTTCCACCAAGGTGCACCCCCAAGGGCTGCAGAATTTCCTTCTAGGGAATTTCCTTGCCAGAGGTATGTGTTCTGTCCTCTAAGGCAGTGGTTCTCAATACTTCAATGAAGAACCACGACAGTTTGCCCAGCAATTCTGACAGGCCTAGAATTGGCTCCAGTAATTCAGTTGTAATAGTCATGATGTAAGCAGTTTATAGGATCTGTGCAGGAGGTAAGTGGTATGGTCTCCTTAAGTTCTTTCTTGAACATTATATGAAGTGACATAGGATGTCATTATGATTTATGGACTTGGATATTGTATGATCCTCAGGAAGAAATCTCACCCCAAGCTTGGGCACTACTGTTCTACCTAATTCTGTTTTGTCTTAGCCACTCCTCCCTCTTAAAACTTTTAAGCCCTGGTTTAAGACCCATTCCTTAAGGAATCTTTTTTTTTTTTTGCCAGTTCTGTGGCTTGATCTCAGGGCCTGGGTGCTGTCCCTGAGCTTTGGTGCTCAAGGCTAGCACTTTACCACATGAGCCACAGCACCACTTACAGCTGGCTATAAATGGCAATCCTAAGATCTCAGCCTCTGGAGTAGCTAGGATTACAGGCGTGAGCCACCAGCACCCGCTTCTTCTCTTTTAATCCTCACAATAATACCAATGATGGGGGGCTGGGGATATAGCCTAGTGGCAAGAGTGCCTGCCTCGATTACACGAGGCCCTAGGTTCGATTCCCCAGCACCACATATACAGAAAACGGCCAGAAGCGGCGCTGTGGCTCAGGTGGCAGAGTGCTAGCCTTGAGTGGGAAGAAGCCAGGGACAGTGCTCAGGCCCTGAGTCCAAGGCCCAGGACTGGCCAAAAAAAAAAAATAATAATAATACCAATGATGACTGGTTTGCAGTCATCATTTCTGCCTCCAAGTACCTAGCTAAAGGCAGAGTATAACAACCAGGAGGATATGAGTCCTGATCTACAGATATATATTACAAAGAAACCAGGAATCCTAATGGGTCAAATCGAACAGGTCTAAAGGATGTCAATCTGACTCTTCCTTTCATCAATGGAGCAACTCTTTTAAAGAAAAAAAAGGGGAGAAATGGGCTGGGAATGTGGCTTAGCAATAGAGTGCTTGCCTAGTACACATGAAACTCTGGGTTCAATTCCTCAGCACCACATAAACAGAAAAGGCCACAGTGGTAGAGTGCTGGCCTTGAGCAAAAAAACTCAAGGACAGTGACCAGGGCAATGAGTTCAAGCTACAGGACCAGCAACGAGTGCACACACACACACACACACACACACAAAGGCAAGGCAAAGACCAGCTTCTCATCTGGTCAACACAGTTTCTAAAAGTACTATAAAACCCAGAAACCCAGCTGTCTCAGGACAGCTGGATCCTAGACAGCTTCTGGCTACACTAAGGTACCAAATTCCTAAGGGACATGTGATTTTTAGAAGGATGGACTGTGGGGTACTTGTGCAAATCTGCTTATTAATATCCCTAATACTGTGGTTTGCATTTTGCAGAGGCAAGGAAAAAGTTAGCAGAGAGTAGAAGGAAAACTGGCCAGAGCAGGCAGTCCTTAAAGTGCTCTGGGACTACCCAAGGGCAAATATTAGGACTACTTAGTCCTTGGTTACCAATTATCTCAAAACAGGGCAGATGTGGTCAAGTCAGAAAGAGGCAGTTTAGTCTCTGCAGTCTCTGGCTTCTATCCAAGGTCTGATACATCACCCTTCAAACTCATTATTCAGAGGAGCTAGAGCACTTAAGAAGGAAAAAGCAGAGAAAATAGCCAGGGATGAGGGGAGACAAGCCTGCAATTCTGTGATCCAGAATTGAGGAAACCTAGAATGTGTTTTTCTGTGGATAACAAAAACGATCAAAACCTGTACCACTTTATTGTGTGGCAGTCACAGTGATGTCAGCTTTCCCCTCTTACCTAGGAGTCTTAAGACCATATTTGAGTAAAACAAACTAAAGTCTAGTAAGGCTTTCTGCACTCCTTTTTTCTAGCAGAGCACAGGCTTATGAAAGTACAGAATTGATAGCAGAGCAGGGAAGGTCTGAGGATGTGGAAACAAGGGGGGGGAGGGCATGGGGGCTGCCCCAAGGCTAGAGCTATCTTTCTACAAACTGGTCCAAGAACTTGAGGTAGGCCTGGCGCTGGGATGCAGCTGCTGGAATGAAGTGGCCACCAGAGTGGGTGAGGGTGACAGCTTCAGGGAATCGGCCAGCCAGCTGCACACTTTCCTGAGAAGGGATGACTCGATCACTGTCCCCGAAAACATGAAGTGAAGGCAGTGACAAGGGACTCTGCAGGCTGGGTTCCTTGAAGCCTCGGGGGCAGAAACCAGAAACCAGGATAATAAACCGCGGCAAGGGGAAGCGGGGATCGCCTGCTTGGCCCAGGGCGCACACGTGGGCTACCAAGGCAGCCCCCTGGCTGAAGCCAAGAAGTCCATCGAACGGCCCCAGCTCGCTCAGGGCCCGAGCCACCGTCGTCAGGGCTTCCTCCAGGCCTCTGCACACCGTGGGCTCGTTCAGGGCCGAGAACTCGTCTGCCTCCGGTTCGGAAAACCACCAGCCTCGAGGTTGCTCCTCCGGAGAGCAAGGCCCTACAGAAGGAGAGGGCGGCATCAGACGAGAGGGAATGGGTGGAGGCGACAAGAGGAGGGCTGGGGAAGGACGGAGGTGGGAGACAGGGAAGGTTCGAAGTGGAGGCGGGTGAAGGGGACCCTGACGACGCAGGGCGGGCCTTTGCGGGGTGCTGAGGGATCAGGGCTCGTCTCACCGGAGTCCGGCGTGGGGCCCGCTGCGTCGAGGAGGGGGTGCGGGCCGCTGAGGCACACGAGCTCGGCGCGGCCCCGCAGCGCCTTCCTCAGCGCTCCCGTCTTCTCGCGGAAGCCCCGCTCGCTCTGCCGGAAGCCCGCCAGGCACAAAACTCGCAGCAGTCGCGGCGCAGCCATGCTACCGCAGCGCGCCACACTGGCACCGGAAGCGGCCCTTCCCCGAGCGGAAGTGGACTGCGAGGGGCGGGGCAAAGCGCCGGCACCACCCTGAAGGCGGGCCCGGGGGTGGGTGGGCGGAGCCAGAGCCCGGGATACCTGAGCCCGGAGGCTGGTCAGGTCTCCAGCGGCGCCACCTTCTCTCCGCAGCTGCAACTTTCGCAGACCGGACCTGGAGACCGGTGTGTGGTCTCCTCCTGCATTCAAGGTCGCAGACTTAGGGTCTGGCTTTTGCGGCTACCTCCGCTCCTGTGCATTTCCCTTTGCGGCCGCAGGGCGGCAGCCTTGGCTCTCTTCGCCAGGAAGGCGGCCGGAGCCGAGCTCCCGGGGGCTGTCTCACCAAGTCCCCCACCTACCTTCCTCAGAGCAGGGCCGCCGGGGCCCTGGGAAGTCCGATCCCGCCCGTGGTTCACTGTCCACGGCCCCAGGGAGCTGCCTGCGTAGAAGTCCATGGGATAGGGTTGCTGCCAGGCAATGTCCTTCAGGACCACAGCAGCCTAGGGGAGGAAAATTGGACAATTACACGCTAACATTTTCTGTGCCTAGATTATTGAACTGAATCCTAACAACGGCCTATGAAGAGCATATATTATCCCCATACTGCAGGAAGGAAAAGTAAGGCACAGAGTCAAGAAACTGGAAGCAAGGAAGAGGCTCAGCTGAGGGATTCAAGACCATGATTTCAGATTGCCCACCGACCCCACATTTCGGAGCCTTCCCTTGACAGGAGTACAAAGCCCACTCCCCAACCAATTTTCAAAACTTGGTGTTACCTCATAGGGTGTCAGCAGTGGCTTGGGGAAGGCTGTACCCCAGTCAATGGAGAGTCGTGGGCATGCCACCTGTACCCAGCTGGGAAGAGAACAGAGAGGTAAAATAGGAAGTGTGAACAGCTCCTCTTCAGAGCAGCCCAGTAAGTAAGGGGATTTATGAGTCCTTATGTAAAAACTGCCACCTACTACTGTTTACAGCACTTGCTTGCTTTGTCTTGGTTCCTCCTCTGTGAACTTTCTGAAGGCATGCAGCACATTTTTTTACCCCATTCCCAGAACCAATTTAATACCTAGTATACAGAGCAGGTGCTGTCAGATTCGTCTCCCCAGAGCTACTGTCATGTTGCCCCCAAGGCCAAAGCAGGTGACCCATTGTCAAGGTAGCCCCTGCTTGAGGCAATTGCTTGTCTAACAAAAATTTCATGACCATGTACGTGGCTTTCATTGACTGGAACCTGCATTCTGTCTGTGCTGCGCAGAACCCAACTTGAAGCCTCAAGTCAGGCAAGATAAGGTGAGGAAACTCACACATCCACCTCAGGAAGTAGACTGAGCTTGCTGGGGAAGATCTCAGACAGCAGCAGCCTCACAAAAGGAAGTTCTAAAGCTTGGAGCCGAGATTCCAGGTGCTGTTGGGCAAGGCAGGCAGCCAAAAGCTAAATCCCTTGACCTACAAACTGCTTTTCAGGCAGCCCCTTCCTCCGAGGACCATCCTAAGCCGTCTGACCTCCAGGATCTTGGGACTGCCCTGGCGGCCCAAAGTGCCCAAAATAAGGCCCCAGGACTTAGCAGAGCGAGCAGTGGCTATGGCTTCCTGGCGAGTGGCCTGCATGCGGTGGTGGTCATAATGTTCTCTGGATAGGACTTTGCTGTATGGGTCATACCTGGAAAAAAAGTTGCCAGAGTCAGTGACAGCCATTTTCCAGGTTCCTGCTGTATACAGGGTTCCCTGACACTGCCATCCAGCAGGGAATTAAGGAATCAGGCCCCTGACAAGAACAGGGATTGTCACTGGGGAGATCAATCCCACAGCCTGAGCAGGTAAGAGGAAGTGTTTCAGTGTGAATCCAGAAGCCCTGAGTCTAATGCTCAGGTATAGGACCCAAGTGACTCAGACCCTTACAGAGGGGCTGTTTAGTAAGCTTTAGGGGAAAAGGTTCTGACCCCTCCACAGCTGGTCACCATCACATACCGGTAGGCAGGAACACTGGGGTTGGCAATCATGACGGACTCCAGGTGGAAACGGCCATCTCCAAGGTACCTGCAGGGTGGTGTGGGGCAGAAGAAGCAGCACTCTGGCTTAGAGGCCCAGAGGACTGAGTTCAGCTGCCTTTTGGTTCCTTGATTTTCTCACACATAAAATGAGACTGCCTTGAATGCTTGGGAGACCCTTCTAGTTATGTAATGTACTTCCAAATAAGAACTCCCCACCTCAGCCTTCTGAGGTAAGACTAAAAAACAGCCAAGGTCTGGCTGGGAATATGGCCTAGTGGTAAAAGTGCTTGTCTCATATACATGAAGCTCTGGGTTCAATTCCTCAGTACCACATATATAGAAAAAGCCAGAGGTGGCGCTGTGGCTCAAGTGGCACAGTGCTAGTTTTGAGCAAAAAGAGGCCAGGGACAGTGCTCAGGCCCTGAGTTCAAGGCTGGCCAAAAAAAAAAAAAAAAACAGCCAAGGTCATGGTGAGGCTGACTAGCTAGAGAACCTAACTGGGAAGTTAGGGGACAGGTTCAATACAGATATTGGTTCCAGGGTACATTGACTATTATTTGCCCAAACCATCTCTGGCTCTCAGTACTGAGTTATAACAGCTGCTTTTAAAACAACTTGTTCTGAATTCTAATCCTCAAATAAGTACCTGTGAACTCAGTCATATTAAATACTCCTCTAAGACACCTATAGCATTCCTGTTTTAAAGATAGAATTGAGATTCAGAGATGCTGACATTTGCTTAAAGCTACAGAGCTGTGGGCTGGGAACATGGCCTAGTGGCAAGAGTGCTTGACTTGTATACATGAAGCCCTGGGTTCAATTCCCCAGC
Organism: Perognathus longimembris pacificus; assembly: GCF_023159225.1. Lineage (NCBI taxonomy): Eukaryota > Metazoa > Chordata > Mammalia > Rodentia > Heteromyidae > Perognathus > Perognathus longimembris. The sequence continues at coordinate 16,445,298 of NC_063177.1, forward strand.
ATCACATATATAGAAAACGGCCAGAAGTGGCACTAAGTGGCAGAGTGCTAGCCTTGAGCAAAGAGAAGCCAGAGACAGTGCACAGGCCCTGAGTCCAAGGCCCAGGACTAGCAAAAAAAAAGCTACAGAGCTGTTAAGCAATTAAATAGTGTATCAGACTGTGCCATGCAAGCTTTAGGAGACATCATCCCTAATAGTATCTTCCTGGGAGATGTCAGAGCCCATGACAGCTGCTGCTTCTCCCTTTTGGAGATGAATGCCGACACTCAGGGTATTCCTCAACACACACCTTGAAGCTCCCTATCAGCTCAGGATTGTTCAGGCACATGTGCACAGGAAATGCCCTCTGGGAGCAGGTCTAAACTAGGGAAGACCTGAATATGAGGCTCTGTCCTATGCAGGTGCAGCAAAACCTGTGGGACCAGCACCAAAAAGTCCAGGAACGGGTCTGACTTAAGGAAGGCCCATCCTTCTTCCCTGCCATTAGCAGGGAACCAGGCTCCCTCCTCATCCCAGCCAGGGGAGCTGTTGGCTCTGAGGCTGGCTGCATTCACACAACATTAAGCATTTCCATTACCTAAAATAATTAGGCAGCAGGAGACACGCTGCTCCTGCTTGTTAGCTGTCCGGATGCTAAATTAATGGGGCTGCAGCCTGGGTGTGCCCATCCATCTTCTCCAATTATATTCCCACCATTTCTAGCCACCCTCATTCCCACCCCCCATCAGGCCCTCTAATTCTTATCCCCACCCCAGACACAGCCTTCCAGATGGATGGTGGTCAGAACACTGGAAAGAAAATAAACCTGATATCTAGTCCCTATTTGGTCCCTACATTGCAGGCTGACCTTGAACATACAGCTTAGGAGCCTTAGACTCAGTTTCCTTTCCTATATAATGACATTTTTCATGTCTCTACAAAGTGGCCACCATTTTTTGCTTTTGTTGTTGGTTGTGGAACTTGAACTCAGGGCCTGGGTGCTGTTCCTGAGCTCTTTTGCTCAAGGATAGTGCTCTAGCACTTTGAGCCACAGCTCCACTTCTAATTTTCTGGTGGTTAATTGGAGATATGAGTCTCAGGGGGAATGTTCTTTTTCTGCCTGGGCTGGTTCCATCCTCAGCATCCTGAGTAGGATTACAGGCATGAGCCACCAGTGCCTGCCTAAAGTGGCCACCATTTTTAACTTACACAATGGCCTCCACCTCCTTGGTGAGTCGGGGGGATGTACAGCCTAGAATCTCTCCAGGAGACAGGGGCTTACATTGTGGGACACTCACACGATACTCGGCTTTCAGTTCCTGGGCAGCTGCCTGTAGGGATAATGAAGGAAGGAAAGAAAGTGGCTGGGAAAGGGAACCAGAGCCAGAGGAACAGATGGGGGCATCTAACAAGGAGACCCAGGAACAGCCTGGAAAGTGGCCTCTCTCTGCCTCAGGATGCTGAGACGATGTTCATCCACCTTACCTGTAAGGTCGACACAAACTGAATGGTGCTGACCAGAGCAAGGGAACTGGCTGTGGGAAAGGTAAGGCGGATAGAGTCCAAGAGGTGGGCTGTGTCTATCCGGATGTCAACGAAAACATACAGCACCCGAAAGTCTTGGACTGAAGTATCCATAGGAACTGTGGGGACAGAAAGATTCACAAAACCATTTTGGGAGGCAAGAAAAGGCAAAGGGAGGGCTGGGGATATGGCCTAGTGGCAAGAGAGCTTGCCTCGTTACATGAGGCCCTGGGTTCGATTCCCCAGCACCACATATACAGAAAACGGCCAGAAGTGGCGCTGTGGCTCAAGTGGCAGAGTGCTACCCTTGAGCAAAAAGGAAGCCAGGGACAGTGCTCAGGCCCTGAGTCCAAGGCCCAGGACTGGCCAAAAAAACAAAAAGAAAAGGCAAAGGGATGGCCCAGGCCCAATCTCTGGGCAAACAGGACCAGTGGCTTAGGCTCAGGGACAGAAATGAGATGGTAGGGAAGTAAAGCATCAAAGATCTGCTAGAACTCCTTGATCACTCTGCTGGGTACTCAGCTTGCTCTATCACCAGCAAGCTTTCAGACACCTGCATCTGGGACAGTAGTACCATTTCCAAAACAACCAAATCCAAAGGAAAGATCTACTTGCAAAGCAGGAAGGCCAATGCCACCCCAGATATCAGGAGAGGCCTTGTGCCTGCACCTGAGACAAGAGGACCTTGCTTTGGAAATTAGTGTATGGGCCTGCCTTCCTGCCTGAGCCCCAGTGTCCGGGCCCACCATACCCAGACAGCTGTGGCCATAGTGCACCAAGAAGTCAGCCCCCAAGGCTCTTGCAGTAAAGTCATCCACACAGCAAGCCCCATAGGTCACATCGCCCATCACCATCACTTCAGCCTCTGCGAACCTGAGGGGGAGACAATGGGACAGTGTTACCAGGAGTGAAGTGGAAGATGGTCCCCACTGTGAAGATATGTCGGGATTCAACTCCTCTCTCTCCACCTCTTCCAATTCCTTGGGTTGGCAGCTGCCAACAAAGAGTAGGAGGGGCACAGCTGCCACTTTCCTCAGCTCTGGCAGCAGCTTCTGAAACAGTTGCTGCATGAGCATGTTTCTGCAATACCCTAACTCCTTTATCCAGGTTCAGATGCAAGAGGGACCCCCAGCACTTGCTGGGCAGGCCTAGGAACGATGACAGATCCCTCCCCCTGACTGATGCCACCAGGGGCAATGACCATGCCTACACACACACAAAGGTCCCCACTCCTACATGTGCCCTGACATTGTGGCATGCATGGGCACAGCCTCCCTCTTGCCTGAACCCCCCCTTCCTCCATACCCATAGTCAAGACCCTGGGGGACAGGAGGGGAGGAGACCCATATACAGCTCCCATACAGCACATGGCACTGCCCATGTGCCTCATGTGCCAGGAAGAATGGGCTCTGGCCAGCACATTGTCATGGGATTTGCTGCCGGGCTTGAATCACTAGGTAGTGGGGAAGACCCTGAACCCTCTGGACCTGCCTTAGGAACAGAGCAGGAGGTCAAGTTCTTCCCTGGAAGGGGCCCACTCCTGGGGGACATGATCTGGCTCAGTAACTGGGGTACCCAGTTCTTCTTTTGAGGTGTGGTGGGGGAACCTGAGCTGCTGCCAGTCAGTCCCCTCCTCCACCCCTTCCCCAAATCAGGCTGTGTGCAGAAGCAGATTATTCAGCTCCTTAGAATGCAGCCCAGGCTCTGAGTCAGCCAGAGCACTTAATTTTTTATAGATTAAAATGTATGCAAATTGGCCTGAGCCCCAGAGTGCATCCCCAAGGGGCAAGAGTGTGGGAGCAGGGAAGTGGGTCTGTGGCAGCAGGAAGGGGGAGTAGGGTGGGGGCAGGGCAGCAGCAGGGAGGTGGGAGGTTCTCAGCACGAGATGACCTCCCCTCTCTTCATTCCGCTCCCCCCCCCTTACTTGTTCCAGATGGCTGAGCATTCACCCCCCTCCCAAGGATGGCTCATTGTACTGAAGAAATTTAGAAGGAGGGGGGCAGGGGGAATTGAATATCTTCCCAGAGGCACACTCTCCCAGCCTGGCTCAGCTCCCCTAAATGTGCCTAAGAAAAAGGTGCTCCCACCCACTCAGCCAGACCCTCCTCAGCTTTGTGCATTCTTAAGCTCCTCCCTAGGTCCTACTACTTGGTGTGGGCTTAGATATTTAACTTTTTTCTGCCCTAATTTTATAGGGGTGGGGACATGGACAAGCAGGCTTCTAAGCAAGCTGGAAGTTTTGTTTTGAGTTGGTCCCTTTGGTGCCCCAAGCCTCACCTTTCCAAAATATCCACAATGGTGCAGGCAAACAGTAGAAGCCCTTCAGGCATTTGCAAGGCCACTGCAAGACAGAAGGGAGGTAGGGGAAGCAGAAGACATTAGGTAGAAGCAGACTTGAGGGCTACAAGAGGCTGCTCCAGGCAACCTCTCCATCTCACCCGATAAATGCTCAGGGCTCACCCTTCTTGGCCTGGGCTTGTTGGATTCTCCAGATGGTCTTGGGAATCTCGAAGTTGTAGTTAGAAGGTAGGGCTTGGATGGCTGCCTGCAGCTGAGGGTTGTTCAGGATCTCAGGGGGGATCTGATTGGCCAATCGGCCCCGAGAGGACCGACCTAGAACAAATAGGAAAGTTCACATTCTGAGACCTATACTACCACCACTCAGTTAAACTGTTAATCCCAAGTGTAAGGCCCAGATTCCAGACACCAAGTTGTTCCAGGGTCCCACCCCACCACCCTGTTTTCATCTTGAAGGTAGAAAAATAATACACTAAAGCCCCTAAATGGCTCACCTCTTACCACCAAAGAGTAGAGATGACACTAGGGCACTGAGGGGCAATGCAACTCAAGTTCTACTGAGTAGGTCCACACTGCTTAATTCTTGCACTTTTCCCACTCCCATTTAAAAGGAATATAAGCACTGTAAACTCAACTGACAAGTTCCCAGTCCCATAGTTTCTCTTTATCCTCACTCCAGGAAGGGCACAAAGAACACTCTAGTAAGGATTATGGACATATAGGTAAGGACAGAAAACCTTGCCTTTAGGGACTAGCAGTGTAATAGCGCAGAGGATACAAATAACCTCCTGAATAAAGGAGATGATATTGGGGCTCAGTGCCTGAGCACTGTCCGTGGCTTGTTTTTGCTCAAGTCTAGCACTCTGCCACTTGAGCCACAGTGCCACGTCTGGCAATTTTCTGTATATGTGGTGCTGGGGAATTGAACCCAGGGCTTCATATATATGAGGCAAGCATTCTTGCCACTAGACCATATCCCCAGCCCCTGTTACTCATTTTTGTTTGTTATTTTAAGACAGGGTCTCACCATACAGCCCAGCCTGGCTTCAAACTCACAATTCTCCTACTTAAACCTCCTAAATCCTGGGATTACAGAAATACACCACCATGCCTCTCTCTACTGGTAGTAGTTCTTTGGTAAGGCTTCACAATACAGGTTAGAGCCTAGGGCTGGTGCCACATACCTGTAATCCTAGCTCTCAGGAGGCTGAGTTCTGAGGACCACAGTTCAAAGTCAGCCTGAGCAGAAAAGTCCCCCAGAGACTCTTATCTCCAATAAACTATTCAGAAAAGCCAAAAGTGGTGCTGTGGCTCACGTGGTAGAGTGCTAGCCTTGAACACAGAGGCTCAGGGAAAGCGCCCAGGCCCTGAATTCAAGCCCCAGGACTGGTTAAAAAGCAATACAGGTTGGCTCAACCCCTGTGTAACCTTTTAGGAGCTAATTCAGGAATAAGGTAAAGCAAGAAGTTAACTTATTGAATTAATGCTTATTGAGCTGTGACTGTAGATCAGAACTTCTATTCCGGGTCCCTAGGACAGGAGGGGTCCTCCTTAGATCTGTGCTTCAATCAATATGCAGGGGATGAAGGGGTACAGTGGTAGAACTAGCCTAGCAGGCTAAGGTTCTGAGACCAGATTTGTATATTATTATTAAGACTGTGTGTGGTGTGTTTGTGTGTGTGTGTGTACACACATGCACTGATCCTGGGACTTGAACTCAGGGCCTGGGCACTGTCCCTGAGCTTCTGTTGCTCAGGGATAACACTCCTTTGCGACGGTGCCACTTTGGCATTTTCCTAGTAGTTTGTTGGAGATATGAGTCTCATGGCCTTTCCTGTCCGGACAGGGATTATAGGCGCAAGCCAACAGTGCTCGGCCACACAGGATTTTTTTTTTTTTTTTTTGGCTAGTTGTTTCAAATGCCTTTTCTGGGCCCCTTGCAGAACTTGTGACAGGCCCAAGTCTCAGAGTGTGTGCTACGCTCGGTAGCTCAGTTAGTTCCCAGGGCCAGTAGTAGTTTCTTCCTTTTATCAAGAACTGTCATCTGCTGTTTAGGTCAACCCCGCCCGAGTCCCCCGTGAGATCCCGTTACGGTCTGCGCCTCGCGCAGGCCTGCCGCTCGGTGGGCACTCGGCACGCAGGAAGCCGCGCTCCTCCCCACAGCAAACACCGCTTCGCGAGCCCGGCGGGCACACTCGGGACGCCACGGGCCCGCTCCTCCCTGCCCTTCCCCTCCGGGCGAGCCCCGTCCACCCGCCACAGCTGCAGGGTGGCTGCCGACGGCCAGACGGCAAGCTCGTGCAACAGCGCTCGAGAGCGGGAAAAACAAAAACCCGCCTCCCGGGGCCCCGGGGACGGCGGCTCAGGGCGAGAGAACCGCGGGAAACTCCGGGGCCTGGCGTGGCGGAGAAAGGCGCCGCCGCCGCGGGTTCGGCCCCTGACCTGGGGCACGGCAGGGGTCCCCACCCCGAGAGGTGACGTCTAGAGGCCGCGGCGTGGCGGCACCCACCTCGGCCAGGGCCGTTTCGGCGGCCTGGCTCCGCTGCCTGGGACACCACCGGCGCCGCCATCGCCCGCCAGCCCACGTGGGGCGCCAAAAAGACAGCACTGGAGGAACGCCGAGAGCGCAGACCTCGCGATCGATCGCCGAACGGCCAGCGAGAGGGGCGGGGATTCCGGCTGGGCGGAGTCCAGGGAGGAGGAGACGAGGGCGGGGCTACCGTGGGCTCCACTTCGGTCTGGCAAGCCAGGACTATCAGAACCCCAGCTAAGGGCAATCTGACCAGTGTAGTCGAACTCCTGTGCCGGCCACCTTGGCCTGTATTTTCTTCCTAGACCTGACATTCTCAGACCAATGCTTCCCTAGAGGCGCGTGCCACGTCTTGCCAAGGGGAACACCCAACAACTCTTCCTGCTGTTCCCCATCTTCACTCCTAACTGGCAACCAGTGTTGTATTCTGGAGAGAATCCACCAAGCACTGTTGAAGGTGACAAATGAGTTTTGTTGGTCAGTTTGCAACTGCCTTGTCCCCCCACCCCCATGCCAGAGCTAGGAGCAGTTGCAGCCTCCAGAGTGTGAAGTTTCTTTCCTTTCTTCCTTTCCACAGGCTTCTCCTGTCCACAGGCCTCTGCAGGCTCTTGTTCTCCACAGGCCTCTGTTCTTCATAGGCCTCTCCCCTCTCTGAGGGACTCCACTTTCCACGTGGCTCTCCACCCACGGGCCTCCTCTCTGCTTTCTGCTTCTGCCCTGGCTTCCACAGGCACCAGGCTTCAGACTTTCCCACAGGCATCAGGCTCTAGACTCCTCAGCAGGCCTCAGGCTCTTCTCGAAGAGGCTGGGCTCTGCTCTGCCCCTCTCAGTCCGCTCTCCTCCTGCCTCTGGCTCTCAGCAGGCCTTGGCTCTGCAGGCCTCTCCTCTCTTCTGGCCCAGAGCTAGGCCTCTCTGGCCTCCATTCACTGCAGGCCCAGACTCGGGCCTCCCTGCACAGCTAGTCCGGCTTGGGGCTCCTCTGTCTGCAGGCCTGGGTCAGGCCTTTCCGCACCACAGGCCCTGGGCTTGGGCCTCCTCCATCCACAGGCCCAGGTTCATCCTTTCCTGTCCGCAGGCCCAGACTCCCCTGAAGCCTGAGGGGAACTGGGCACTGCTCAGCTCCAGGAGGCACTTCCTGGAGCTGTGCCTTGCTTTCTCCACTCTTTTATCTTTCTCCCTGCCCCCCAAATCCCACCCTTTTATGTCCCCTAGCTGTGTGCAGTCTGGGGGGGGGTTCCCTTTTATGCTCTGCAGTGGGACATGGCAATGCCCCTCTCCTTCCCCCTCCCCCCTTTATTACACCAGCAGTATGTCTGTGGATGCTGGGTGGCCACATTCGGAAGACTACCACTGCCCTCAATAAGACAGAACTCAGTGCCTGCCAGCTCAGCTCCAATTTGGGAGCCTTGGTGTGGATTTCTAGGGCAAGTGGGTGCCTTTACCACCTTAAGAGCCCACAGAGAAACTGCTGCTCAGGGGATGATCTGAACCTGGGGGGTTGGACATGGGGATGACTTCCAGAGAGAATGGGGGTAGCCATTACATTCATTTCCCTGAACCTTCTGGATCTTGGTCACCCTGCCTTGCCACTCCTCAGGGCTGGAAGGCTGTTCTGATCAGTGGTTAGAGCTTCAGGGACCACAAAGAGAAGGCAGAGCAAGCAGTGAGACAGTCTTGACCTTTAGAAGAGCAAAGTGCCTGTAGGACTGCCCCTCAAGAAAGTCGGTCTCAAGGAGCAGTGGTCTCCAGGGCTGCTTAGCTTGCCCCAGCCCACATCCTCCTTTCTCTGCCATGCTATTGTGAGCACTGCTGGCCCTTTAAGGTAGCTCTGTGGCCTCAGGCTCCCCTGGAGGCCCTACCTGCTTGGAAACCCCTAATTAAGGTACTGGGAGAAGTGAAAACAAGCAGCCAGGGACTGGGCTTGCCTGGGAGGCTGCCCTGAGTGGAGGGATGGCTAAGTATGCTGGGAGCAAGCAGCCAGGGAGAGCAGAAGAAGGGGTCAGTGCTCTCCCCTCAGACCCTGGCAAGCCCTAGTAACAGAATATGGCAAGTGTGGGTCCCAGGAAACACCCTTTTCATCTCAATAAGTCTATCCTGGCAAGGTGTGGTGATGGCGCACTCCTATATGACAGGAAAATTAAGAGTTCAAGCCCATCTGAGTTACATAGCAAGATCCTGTCGCAAAAAAGACAAAGCCAGGTGCAGCAACTCATGTTTGTAATCCTAGCTAGTCAGGAGGCTGAGAGCTGAGGATCACAGTTCCAAGCCAGTCTAGACAGGAAGGTCTGTGAGACTCTAGTCTCCAATTAATGACAAAACATAGAAGTGGAGCTGTGTATGGCTCAAGTGGTAGAGCACCAGTCATTAGCAGAAAAAGAAAGGGGCATTGAGTCTCTGAGGCCCAGTGTTCAAGCCACAGTACCAGCACACACACACACACACACACACACACACACACACACACACACACACACCTGAATTTCCCCTTCTCTCCTAGCTTCTTTGGACTCAGTAGGGTACTGGCTCTGAATTTCAGATCATAAATCCTATCTCTTCAGCACACTAAGGCAAAGCCCATGGAAAATTTCAATTTTTTTTGTTTGTTTTGTTTTGAAGCTTGGTCCTGGAGATGGAACTTAAGGCCTGAAGACTATCCCTGAGATGCTTTTATTTGTTGTTGTAGGTTGTGGGGCTTGAACTCAGGGCCTAGGCACTATCCCTGAGCTTTTTTTTTGTTTGAAGCTAGTACTCTACACTTTGTTTTGGTTTTGCCAGTCATGGGGCTTGAACTCAGGGCCTGAGCACTGTCCCTGGCTACTTTTTGCTCAAGGCTAGCTCTCTGTCATTTGAGCCACAGCACCACTTCTTTTTCTGTGTTGCTGAGGAATCAAACCCAGGGCTTCATGCATGCTAGGCAAGCACTCTACCACTAAGCCACATTCCCAGCTTTGAACTACACTTTGAACCACAGCTCTACTTCCGATTTTCTGGTGGTTAATTGGAAATAAATGTCTAACAGGTTTTCTTACCCAGGCTAGCTTCGAACCACGATTCTCAGCTCTGTCTTCTGAGTAGCTAGTATTACAGGCATGAGCCACCAGTGCCTGACTTCCCTGAGCTTTTTTGCTCAAGGCTAATGAGCTAACCACTTGAGTCACAGTTCCACTTCCAGGTGTGTGTGTGTGTGTGTGTAATTGGAAGAATCACTTTCCTGCCTGGGCTAGCTTTGAACTGCGGCCCATAGAGCTCAGCCTCCTGAGAAGTTAGGATTATAGGCATGAGCCACAAGTGCCTGGTTTTAGCATTCCACGTCAGATCGTTAACAAAGCAATGACTTCTTCCTGTTGCTCATCCCTAAGGGCCTATTGTTAGAGGAAAGATGATAAAGGTCCCATTCTCTTATAATATCGCCTTTGTCCTGAATGAACAACCTTGGACTATTAGGAAGCCCAGTAATGCCTGGAAGAACAGGTATTATAGTGCACCCCACAACATTGCAGTGCCGGACAGTAGGAGCTGACATTCAACTTGGGCTGAGGATATCTCCATCTGTCTGTGGGGGTCTCCCTTCCTGAGTTACTCAGAAGTCTGAGTAATTACTGTTTGACAAGAAGGCGGGTTCAGTACACCCCCCACATTACACCACAACACCTGCCTACGGCCACCCCCACCTCTTGGCCAGACTCCAAGTCAGCACCCAGCCTTTCCAAAGCCTGAAATAACTACTTAGCACACTCACTCCATCCTACTTAGCCTGATGCTAGAGTTTGTGGGGCAGAGGGTCACAAGGAGGCAGCTTGAGAGAGTGCTAAAAGAGGATTGCGTACCCTGATTCAAGCCCATCTTTAACACTGGTCTACTGTGTGACAGAAAGCAAATAAGCAGTTTGATCTTTCTGGGCTTTAGCTACAGAGGACCTCTGTAGCTCTCAGTGCCCTAGAGTTTAGCTCTGGTATCTGTCTAGCCAGGCTCAGGCACAGGTATGGGGTCACTGCAGGTTTGTACCTGGTGGAGGCTAAACGAATGCCTCATGTTGTTACCCCAAGAGAGATCTAGCTTAATTTCCTAAACAAAATTTTCTCACTTCTTGACATTTGCATTTTCACTCCTCCCTGGAATACCCTCCCCATCATGAAATCATCCCTTAGGGCACATCTTCTGTATTTCTTAATTATCCTTCACTTCCTTAGGTAACAAAGCATTCCCACACCTATAACCTCTGTCCCACTCTAAAATGGAATATGACTTTTTTTTTTTTGCCAATCCTAGGGCTTGAACTCAGGGTCCTAAGCACTGTCCCTGAGCTTCTTTTGCTCAAGGCTCTACCACTTGAGCCACAGCACCACTTCCAGCTTTTTCTGCTTATGTGGTACTGAGGAATCAAATTTACGCACTCTACCACTAAGCCACATTCCCAGCCCCCATATGCCTCTATCATCATCACTATGCCAGCTTCTGGAAATCTGAATGTGGACTCCTCATGCCAGCTTCCCAACAATGCTCTGTTTGATTATTTATTTAGTGCTATTCCTGGGGCTTGAACGCATGGCCTGTGCACTGTGTCCTGAGCTTTTGTGCTCAAGGCTAGTGCTCTGCCACTTTGATCCACAAGCCACTTCTGGCTTTTTTGTTAGTTTCCTGGAGGTCAGTGTTTCATAAACTTTCCTGCCCAGGCTGGCTTTGAACCTCCATTATCAGATCTCAGCCTCCTGAGTTGCTGGGATTACAGTCATGAGCCACTGGTGCCCAGTTCCTGCTTTTTTTTCTAAGCACCACCATCATTTACTCCATTAGAGTGTAAACTCCACGAGGACAGAGACCTTGTCTTTTTCTCTGGCTAAATTCCCAGAGATAGTAGTGCCTCACACATGATAAGCCTTCAATAAAAGGTGTGTTGAACGAATGAGTAGATCCAATCTTTTCCTATCTCAAAAAAAAAAAAACAAAAACAAAAAACCTCTCTTATACCGGGCCAGTAGGGGGTGCTGGCCTCCACCCAGGATCTCGCATGGTTTGAGTCTTCTCTCACATTCTGCCCAATGGGGTCCCTTCGGACCCGCTTGCTAAGCGATGTCTCTCCATTTTCCGAGACTCCCCGGAGTGGGCGGGGTGAGGACAGAAACAGCACCCCCCCCCCCGCCGCCCCGGCAGAGGTCGCCCACCGGAACCTCTCACTAGGTCCTTCCTACGGGATTTGCAACTGCACTTCCCCAAATGATTGCTGCTTTGTGCGTCCCCACCCCACCCCCCCCCCCAACAATGTCCTGGGACGCGGGATGGGGGACGGTTGGTTCTCCCGCGCTGTTCTGGGAAGAGCCGTCGAGCCTTGGAGGAGGAAGGGGCGCTGGCCAGGAAAGAGAGGGGCGGGGGTGCGGACTTGTGATCCGGACTCTGGGTAGCGGACTCCGGGGCGCACGCTTCCAGCCGCCTTTCCCGATGACCTCCAGCGACGAAGGGCGAGCCGGCGGGGGCTGGGCTGCGGGTGCGGGCTCCGGGAAGCCTGCGGGGCCCGGGAGGGCGTTTGGGGTGGCCCGACGACCCGCCTAGGGGCTGGGACAGGTGCTTGGACGGACGCGGACCCAGGATGGTCCCCGGGGGCGGGCACCGCGAAAACACCTTGGGAGGCGGCGCCGCATGGCTGAGCGCCGCTGCCCTGGGAATAGGACGGCGCTCGGCACCGCGAGCTGAGAGCACTTTCATAAATTTTGTATGGGAGGCGCTCCGTGAGCGGGGGCGGGGAGCGGAGCGGGAGGGAGGGAGCTAGCTAGCGAGGGAGGGAGGGAGGAGGAGAAGAGGTGGGGGAAGCCGGGGGGAGGAAGGGAGGCGCCCCGCTCCGCCGATCGCTCGGTCCTGCAAACGCGCGCCGGGCGCTTACCCCGGAGCTCGGCTGTGCGTTCGAGCGCCCTTTTGCAGCAGCCGCGGCGGCGGCTGCCCGAGGGGGCGGCGAGGAGGGGGCCACGGCCGGCCGGCCGGGGTGGGGGGCGGCGTCCTCCCTCAAAACCGCCTGCAAAGTGCTCGGAGCGGTAGAAGCAGGCCGCCGGCTCCGCGGAGCCAGCCGCTCGCCCCGGAGCTGGGAGAGCGCACGGGGGTCCGTTGGCAGTGCCGCGGTTGCTGGCGGGCGCCGGTGCCCTCGGCGCGAGGGGCTTGGGCTCACCATGCCCCAGCGGGGCCGGGCCGCCGGGCACAAGCGGATCCCCGGCTTGCCCCCGCCTCGGAGCACTCGGATTAGCTGCAGCTGGCGCCCGGGTATTTGAATCTGGACCCCGGGAGGGAGCGCACCTAGGCCGACCTCGGAGCGGCGGCCCCGCGGCCAACATGCTTCGCAAAGGTGAGGTGGAACGGCAGGGGCAAGTTGGAGTTGGAGGCGCACGGGGCAGAGCCACGAGCACGGGAGCTGTCCAGCACCGAGGATCGGGTCTGGGGAGCAGCCCCCGACGAGCCGGCTGGCTTTGTCTGTCGCGCCCGCCGAGGGGCTGCTGCCGGGGCCACAGTGGACTGTGGCGAGACGCGGGGTTTGCTCCGGGAACCGAGAGCCAGGCCTGGAGATGGAGCCCGAAGGGTCAGTCTGAGACCGGAGTGAGCGGCCTGTGTGTGTACATGGGGAGCTGGCCTCCTGGGACCTTTGCTTTGCCATTCTAAAGTTTTGCACTTGCAGGCTCCAAGCCCTGCGCGGGCACCCGCCCCGGCTTCTGCCGCTTGGCGGGGCCAGGTCCAGCCCGCGCTCCCGTGCAGCCGGCGGTCAGCCTCCGCGCAGCCTCGGCGCTCACCGCGTGCCGTGGGGCTCGCCGCGCGCGGCCGGGACGCGGGCGCCTTCCCAGCAGCCCTGGTCCATCCCCGGGGACGAGCTCTGGGCGTCCACGGAGGCCGGGGAGTGGCAAGCGCCTCCAGTCCGGTTCCTCAAACTTTCCCAAGGCTTGGATCGCAAGGACGCGAAGGCGAAAAGCCGTGCGGCGCCGGCAGCGAGCGCGGCCGGCGCCAGGCTCAACTTGAGAAGCGCTGGTCCCGCGACCACCTTGCCCGGACTCCCCGGCAGCCCCGCCGGAGACTGCGCGAGGCAAAGTTACCGCGGGAGTCAGGGAAGCCCTGCCGCGCCCCCACGTGGTTGCCGCGCGGGGTGCGGTCCCTCGGGCCCCCAGGAGGGCAGGTGACCGCGCCGCGAGCCCGAGGACTCGCTACCCGCAGCTCTGGCCTCTACGTTCACTGCTCTCCCAAGCCACGTCCCAGCGTGCTGTGGCGCCTAGCTGGGACCCCCGAGTCCCTGGCCTTGGCGGGGAGGGGGCCGAGGCGCGGCGCCCGCGCCTGGCTGTCCCCGCCCTGCGGGAGCCCAGTGAGGCGGGAGCTCAGGTAGCGGAGGGGCCTGATCCCTGCGCTCCGCGCTCCAGCCTTAATCCGCCCCTGTTTCCATGGCAACAGACCGAGGTGTCGTAAGCACCGGATTCTGACCTCACAGCAGGATGGGGAAGGAGAAAACGGGCAGGGGGAGGTGGTGGAGGTGGGGAGAAGTGAAGCCCCGTGATGGGAGGAGAGAAGCAGATACGGGGAGATGGAGGAGACTGAGATAAGCTGGTGAGACAGGTGGGTGGAAAAAAAAAAATCACGCCTTTTATGGGGGTAGGAAAGACCGAGTGGTGGGCTGGCCTTGGGCCAACCACTTGGTCGCCCAATTGTGCAGGGAGAGTCACAAACTTGTGTGTGACTTGTGCCCTCCACGTGGGTTGGTGCAGGATGAGGCGTGCGGGGGAGGACTGGCTGCATTTCACTGTGGTGTGGAAAAAGTCTCTGCGGCTAGTTGGAGAAACCGTTCCACTGTTCCACCCCAGTTCCTTTCCCTGCAGAAAGGCACAGAAAACCCTTTTCAGCAGTCTCTCCGTACGGGCCAGACTGTCTGCATGGAGATAGTGCTTTTTACGCCTGAGAACAGGCCTAAGTCTGAGAAGAAGCATGGAGCAAGCAAACTTGCCCAAGTGGGGAAGGCTTTCCAGGCAGTTTTAAAAGGCCGCCATGTCTGGGCTGTAGGTCTGTGATAGAGATAACAAGGAAGAACTGACATCTTTCTTCCCTTTTGGTCTTTTGTCTTTTGGCAGTGTACAGTTAAAAAATGAGCCACGAGGCAGCCCACACACTTTATTCATATGGTTTAGGTGCCCAGGGAGGCGCCAGCAGCATCGGGGAGCTTTCTTGGCTACTCTCTCTAGCCAGAGGCCCAGCTCAAGATGAGCCCGGTGCATTCTGGGGGCTGCTCCCTGGGGCTGGGAGGCTCCTTATCCTGCTCAAGAGGTAGCCACTGGAGGCTTGGCAGTCACGTGTGTTTGCTGTTTTTCCCTTCTTTGCACAGCCTGGTTGGTGGGAGAGGTTCCACCTGCAAAAGATGTTTGCACCCCTATTGGCCTGGGGGAAAAGGAGTAGAGAAAGCCTTATCTAGCACTGGCCTTGGGTGGCCTGGAGCTTGCTGCTGGGGCCTTATGTGAGCAAATGACTTTTGTTTTGGTCCTTTCCTGGGCAATTTCCTCTCCCAGTCTCTGATCTGATCCTTTAGATTTATCCCTTTTGCACACATGGAGAGTATGCCCAGATTATCTGTGGGGATTCTTAGGTGTGTGCCCAAAGCTGAAAGTATGCCTCAGGCTAATGCCAAGAGAACTAGCCATTGAAGTTTGTTTCTGGAATTGTTTCCAAAAGCTCCAGACCACACTGTTACAGAATATAGGCTGATATAGTTGTTGCCTATCAGATGCAAAGCCCTATATGGGGTCTATGACCTGAGCGAGTATAATAGTTGGATTTGAAAAAGGGTTTGATGGATGAAGAATGCATAGCCCTCCCTAGATCCTGAGAGCAAGGGGAAGAGGATGCTTTGGACCATGAAAGTTGTCTACCACTAGAGCCACACACTGCTCCACTTTGGTTAATTGGAGATAAAAGTCTCACAGGCTTTCCTGCCCCAGCTGGCTTCAAATGTCCATCTTCAGATCTCAACCTCCTTACTAGCTAAGATTACAAACATGAGTGACCAGCACCTAGTTCTTTCTGATTTCTGATTGTCCTATGAAGCCTGTCCCCTCGCAGGCTGTTTCAGGGGTAGTTGGGGGTACTGTCTTTGCATCTCTTAATGAATGGACTTTACTAGCTGCAGCCCCACCTCTGTGACCAGAAGCGCCCCAGTGGGATCCAGTTGCTGACAGAGCTGGTAGCTGTAGGCTTCAGCAGCTGCTCTACTTGCTCTTCCATCTCCTGGCATGCCCTGGCAGAATCGGGGATATAAAAAGCAAGCCTCTAGTTAAGAGAGATGAGAGGCAGGCAGGGCAAGCAAGGCCTGGAGCCATCCAGCAACATCCAGGAAGGAAGGGCAGCCTGCTGGGGGCTTTGCTTTGCCAGAGCAACCTGCTTAAGGTCAGGATCTATGGTTTTCATTTTTCGAGCTATAAAAACAGAATGCAAATCAAGAGCCTCTGGGCTAATACAGAACCTTTCCTTAAAGTTTTTGTCTTGTTAAGCAAGGAAAGAGAATGCCAAATAGGCTTTGTTAAGTGGCAGTCTAATTAATAATTTAAAATCTTGTAGCTGTCTTTCATTAGAATTTATCTGTACATCAACCACAAAATCAGTCAAACATACTCATTTATAAGTTAATGCCATCCTTGAATAATTCAACAAGAGCTAGATTAAGGCCTGCAACCCAGTATGATGCATTTTGTTTTCTTGGTTTCCGATAACCAGATGGGCTTATCTAGTGACTGAATTGGACTTCTTCCTTGTTGGAAGAAGGGAAAGGAGAATGAGGGGCCATGGTGTTATCAGATGTTCAGTAGATTTGAATCTAGAGGTTCCCTAGGTGATGGGAGATTCTCCCTGTGGACAGATGCAAGCAGGCAGCATCTCTGTATCTCTTTGAAGCCAAACAGGATTCAAAGCTGTTGACAATATAGACTTCTTAGCTCCAATAGAGAGAAGAGCGTTCATGGACAACCAAGATACTGATTTCTGCTGTGGAAGAAGCATGAAGGGAAATACAAGAGCCTTTATCCAAGAGGGCTAAGACAGTAGACTTTTTAAACCTAAGTCCAAGTACAGAAGTGGAATTTCAGTCTCTACACACCATTTCTGTCCAGATGGAGAAAAGTAGACCAGGAGAACCAATGTCACCAAAATGCCTCCTTCATCATCTTTGTGTGTGTGTGTGTGTACTGGAGCTTGGACTACAGGTCTCTGGCTCTCACTTGGCTTTTTCGCTCAAGACTGGTGCTCTACTACTTTAGCTACCCCACCTCCAGCTTTTTGGTGGTTAATTGGAAATAAGAGTCTCTCAGATTTATCTGCCCAGGCTGACTTCAAACCACAATCCTCAGATCTCAGCCTCCTGAATAGCTAGGATTACAGGTGTGAGCTATCAGTGCCTGGCCATCATTAACTTCTGATTGTCTACCTCCTTCCTCAAAACTCCTGGATCTTACTCTAGGAAAAAACCAAGAGGAGGAAATTTAGGGGAACAGCAGGATATCCCAGCAGAGAAGACACAGAAAAAGCTGCTAAGAAAAGGCCTTGCGTTCATATTCAATCTGCAGCTCGGATAAAGGCCAGGAAGCAGCATAGCATCCCCCTGTGAGCTCACACTATGTTAACAGTGTGTTTTGGTTCTGTTTCTATCATGACAACACGGGGCCAATTCTTCACTGCAGTTCCATATTCTTTGTATTTTTTTTTTTTTTGAGATAGGATCTCATTATATAGCTCAGGCTGACCTTGAACTTAGAGTCCTGCTACCTTGGCCTAAGTACTAGAATTACAAGTGTGCAACAGTTTCATTGTGCTCCATTTCAGTAGGGAAACTGTCCAGGATCCAAATTCCTAGCATAGGCATTCTGGTTTCTCCTTTGTAGGACAGAACTCCAGAGCATTCTGTGTCTGGCCCAGCCAACAACTTTCAGCCCT
Organism: Perognathus longimembris pacificus; assembly: GCF_023159225.1. Classification (NCBI taxonomy): domain Eukaryota; kingdom Metazoa; phylum Chordata; class Mammalia; order Rodentia; family Heteromyidae; genus Perognathus; species Perognathus longimembris. The sequence goes on from NC_063177.1 coordinate 16,462,558, forward strand.
CCTAGGGTTAAAAGGTGCTATGTGTGGAGATGGGGTAGAGAATCAGAGCAAATATGCACTTGGAGCTTGGAGAAGTTCTTAGCCAAGTTTGACAAGAAGAAGTCTCGTTAAGAAAAGGCAATGTCATGGGCTGGGGATATGGCCTAGTTGCAAGAGTGCCTGCCTCCTATACATGAGGCCCTGGGTTTGATTCCCCAGCACCACATATACAGAAAATGGCCAGAAGTGGCGCTGTGGCTCAAGTGGCAGAGTGCTAGCCTTGAGCAAAAAGAAGCCAGGGACAGTGCTCAGGCCCTGAGTCCAAGCCCCAGGACTGGCGAAAAAAAAAAAGAAAAGGCAATGTCAGAGAAGAGGTAGGCGTTTGCTCCTTTGACCTGGGGCAGAGCTGACAGCAGATGGGCCCAAGGAAGGGGAGGCTTAGGAGGTGAATCCAACCCCAAGCTTTGGCTACATCTTTTGGACTGGACCTGAGGAAGGGAAGGGGGACAGTCATCTTGAAGGATGTCAAAAACGGGTCTGTTGAGTACCATCTGCAGTGAAGTAGTGGGTAAGGTTAAAACAGAGAGGAGATGACAGGGAGGGAACAGATGGCCGAGGAAGCAAAATAGCTTGGTGAACGGGAACAGAGCCTCCAGGGATGGGCAGAAGGCAGGACCTCAGTACTGAGTGCCGGAAGCAGCCCTTTCCTTGGGGTACAATAGCCAGGCTACCCTGGTAGATGTGAGTCAGAGAGCTGGGTATGGTAGAATGTCCCTATGATCTCAGCACTTGGGAGGCAGGAAGATCACAAGTTCCACGCCAGCTTGGGCTATACAGCAAATTCAAATCCATCATGGGCTATACAGAGTGAGACTCTGTCCCGATAATCCAAGGGCTGAGGAGCTTTCGCTCAGTTTGAGCACTTGCTTAGCATGTACGAAGATCTAGCTTCTGTCCCTAGCAAAAACAAATTTTGTTTTAGATTTAGTGCTGGTCCTGGGGCTTGAACTCAGAGCCTGGGCACTATCCCTGAGCTTTCGTGCTCAAGGTTGGTGTGCTACCACTTGGACGGACCACAGTTATATTTCTGGCCTTTTGGTAGTTAATTAGAGATAAGAGTCACATGGACTTTCCTGGCTGGCTTCAAACCATGATCCCCATCTGGGAATATGGCCTAGTGGCAAGAGTGCTTGCCTTGTATACATGAAGCCCTGGGTTCGATTCCTCAGCACCACATATATAGAAAATGGACAGAGGTGGCGCTGTGGCTCAAGTGGCAGAGTGCTAGCCTTGAGCATAAAAGAAGCCAGGGACAGTGCTCAGGCCCTGAGACCAAGCCCCAGGACTGGCAAAAAACCAAACCAAACCAAACCAAACCAAAAATAAACCATGATCCCCAGATCTCAGCCTTCTGGGTAGCTCAGATTACAGGATACCAGCATCCACCCCAAATAATTTAAAAAAGAGAGGGAGGCATTAGGACAGTGAATGGTCCAAGAGAAGACCTTAGAGGATTTTTTGTTTGTTTGTTTGTTTGTTTTTGTCTTTCCTTTTTTGGTACTGAAGATCAAACTCAGAATGTTGCAATGCTGGGCAAGTGCTTTGCCACTGAGCTACATTTCAGCCCTCTGCCAGCGACTGGCTTCAGGGTGAGGGTCACAGTTGCAGGGATGATGAATTGGGGTAGGAGTTATGGCTAGCTTGGTACCCACCACTACAGCAAGGGGAAGCTACCTTGGGTCTCAGGAAGATTCTTGGTTGTTGGGAGAAGATATGGATTCCAGCAGGGACTAGATCTTGCTTTCCAACTGCCTTCACTCCATTTCTTCTAATCCCTGTGCATGGGCTGACAATAGCTGTTTATGTTTGCTAAGTACTTTTTTTTTTTCTTTTCAGTCCTGGGGCTTGGGACTCAGAGCCAGAGCACTGTCCCTGGCTTCTTTTTGTTCAAGGCTAGCACTCTACCTCTTGAGCCACAGCACCATTTCTGGCCTTTTCTGTTTATGTGGTGCTGAGGAATTGAACCCAGGGCTTCATGCGTGCTAGGCAAGCACTCTACCACTAAGCCACATTCCCAGCCCACCTAAGTACTTCTTATTATGGGCTAAGTGCCTGATCTCATGCCATCTCCAAAATCATCCTGTAAACTGTGGCTATGCTTGTTCCCATATTAAAGATGAGGAAATGGAGGCACAGGCAGGTGCAGTCTCTGTGCCTGGGTCTCCCAGCTGGCACACTGCTGAATCAGGCTTTAGTCTTAGGCTTGTCCGCCCAGCCCCTGAGTTTCCATATCTCACGTACCCATCTGTCTTAATTTCTGTGGCATTTGTTTTGTGGGTTTCTGGGTGCCGCTGAATCATTTGTATCCTGGTAGTTCCCCTGCACTCCCTTCCTGTGTTCCTTGGGGAGTTTCTCTGGCTAGGATTGGGGCCCTGAGACACTGTCTCATGTGCCCCCTTTTACTTATTTTGGACAGACAGAGACACGATTGATAATTGTCTGTGGGAGCAAAGACTCCAGAACATACTGGCCTATGGAGCTGACAGCTGGTGGGCTAGGGAGGCAGCCCCCTCCACTTACACCTGTGCCCTCCTTCCATGGCCCAGCCCTAGCCTGCTAGGACTCAGAGCTTCTCCTATCCCATTCCAACATCTGCTGAATCCCAGATGAAGCCTGGCAGAGAGTCGGGCTGATCTTGGGGGTTGGGAAAAGCAGAATCCCATTTTGGGGAGTGGAGGCCCCTTCCACTATGGTGAGGCGGGCACCTGATGTAGCAGATTTGGTGGTGCTTCTGAGCCTGTGATTACTGTCGCATCAGTCAGGGGAGTTTGGAGACAAAACTGCAAACAGCCCCTGCTATCTGATTCACCCAAGTCACTCTGGGGGCCTCTGTGCTGGCACAGCAAGAGGGCTGGCACAATACAGAGTGTGTGTGTGTGTGTGTGTGTGTGTAGAAACACACCTGGCGAGCATGCAACAGGCTCTCAGTGTGCACACCTGAGGTTCACTGTTGTAAAGCAGTGCACCACTAGCATACTGGAGCGGACATGGCACCCACGCGCTCTTGGTCCACTAGCATGGCTTGGTGCCATGCGAGCTGGTGAGCCACTCTGTAAGGGGATCTAGGAGTGGGCGGGCCAGTGCTGTGTGCACCACATGTCGAGTACAAAGCTTGCAGAGTGCGTGTGTGGCTCGCCCTCACCCAGTGTGGGTGGGCACGACTTGTCACACATCTGCCAGGGGACAGACCAGTGCAGCCCCCAGAGATGGAGCCTCTTGGCAGCTTGCTGGCTTGATTCCAGAGGGTAGTAGCATTGCGGGGACAATTGCATTAGTCTGCAGGAAATCGAGCAAGTCTTTCCTGAGTCAGGAGAAAAGCTGGGCTCCCCGTGCAGCCTGTTGAAGCAATGTGAAAGTTTACTTTCCAAAGTGTCAGGGGCTGATCCCTCTCCTCTCTCTCCTCTCTTCTCTCTCTCTCTCTGTCTCCCTCCCTCCCTTCCTTTCTCCCTTCTTCCCTCTCTCCCTTCTTTTTCCTCTTTTCTTTCTGCTCCAGAGCCAACTGATAGTGAAGGCCTTTACATATGCTTATGTAGAGAGATTCATGAGGCCCTGGAGAGAGGGGGGCGGATTGGCATTCTTCTTACGATGATTTATTTATAGGACGATTGGATGATGGGATATGGAGGCCAAGGTGCCTCCATTAGCGAGAAGCACACAAGGCAGGAAGCCTTGCTCTGCGTTTGACATTTAGTGGGACGACTCCTACCAGGGAGCTGCTTTTTCTTTTAGAAGGTTTTGCCTTTAATGTTCTATTCATGGGCTTCTCTGGGCCGGCTGGGAGAAGGAAGGAGCATGTGGTGAAATCGGCCAGGGACTGGGGGCTGGCTGGCCTGAGGAGAAGCAGGGAGGTCACCCCGTGGCCAGCGTTGGGCAGCCTGGACAGGCTGGAGGCTGGAGAAAAGCAGCTCTGCTCTTGCGCCACAGGCAGTCTGCCTGCCCGCTGCCTCTCGTTGGCTTGTGCTGCATGCGACACGCTGCGTGTTTACTTTCCTGTCTATCTTTCTCTCCATGGGCTGCTGGGCTCTGTCTCTGACCGCAGCCCTGTGGCAATCATGGCTTTGGCCTTGCTATGGTTCTTTCCTTTCTGGGGACTTTAGGGTTATGGAAAGAAGATCCCTCCCCACCCCTACCCCCCAACCACAGATGGAATGCTGGGGCTGGGTTTTGACTGGCTCATTAGGATTCTGGACATGTCTCCTCTTGGAGCCTCAGTTTACCCACCTGTAAGATGACTAGGTTGATGATCTTTGAAATGCTCTTCACCAGTACACAAGTTGTTTCAAATGGTCCTCCGTGTCAGAGCTCAGAATATAACAATACATGCATGCATGCATGCATGGGAGGAGGCCCCCCTTTTTGGCCTCACAGGCAAGTTGGCTGCTTCTTCAGGTTGGAGACTCCTCCACTGCCCAAGGACCAGATGTTCCCATGATCCTCTGTCACCTTCCTCATCCCACTTGCAGTGCATCATGGGTGGAAACCTGCCTGCTCTCCTTTGGCTTCCTCAACCCCTCGTAGGCCCTCCTAGCCAGACAGTCACACCTGAAGACCACTAGTACACTGACATGAAGAGCAGTGACCATCCCCTGGGGTATAGAGTTCAAGTTCTGGATTCTGCAGTGGGGAGGGTTGTTCTTCCTGTGACCATTTGCCTATCTCCTCCTGGTGGCACAGAAGGGTCATCTTCAGGAACAACCTCCTTATCCCCAGCCACCCCTCACTCCTCAAGCCAGACTCTCAGTTTCTCCCCCTTCACTCTGCTGATGCGGCTCCAACCTTAGTCTAAACCTAATCAACCTTTCCTTTCTCTCCCCAACCACTGGGAGCCTAGATTGTGTCAGTCTTGCAGTTTCCCTGGTTCTCCCCTCCATCCTGCTGAAGCGACTTCACTTCTTGCCATCCCTCAGTTCCAGGCCTTCCTGGGCAAGTGCCTGGATCCTCCTCCTTTCTGTACTCTGCTGGTGGGGGGGGGGGGGGCTCTGCACTCCCCTAGGTGCAGTGGCCATTTGCTGATATCATTTCCAACCAAGGTGCTGCTCCTGATGTCCAGAGCATCTGTCAGGCCTGTACCCCCCCCCCCCCTTTCCCCAGTGATCCCCTCCACTGGCTCCTCAAACCTAGTGAGTCTGGAACTGTAGCGCTACTTTCTTACCCTTGGCTCACAGCAAATTGTACCTTCCCTGTTTTCCCCCATCTGGGTATCCAGCACCATCATTCTACTGTCCACACCAGCCCAAGAACGGGAATCCCCCGATGATCCCCTCTCACCCAGTCCCCTCCCCATAGTTTATCATGGAAAAGTCCTGCCTGCTCTCCCTCAGCTCCCCTCACACTTCCTCTGCTGCCTGGCCAGCCTCCCCCCAAGCCCAGGCTGATGTCCTCTTCCCACCATCCCAGTGGCCTCCCTGCCTCCTCACTTGCAGTCATCCGATGCAGGCTTTCCACTAAAGCCAGATTCTATAGTGCTGCCTCTTTTTTCTTCCTCTCTACACCTTTATTTTTTTTCATTGACACATTGTACATATTTATGGGGTACCATGTGATATTCTGTCACTCTCTTGCTTAAAAACCTTCAGAGATTGCCTTTTCCTTCAGGGGATGGCCTAGTCTTCACAGCAGAGCTGTCAAGCCCTCCTACCTAGTCCCACCTGCGCATTGCTCCCTGCTCTCTACTCCCTACTTTGAACTCTGAGCTCTAGGTCTGCTCCACTTCCATTCAACCAAATCATGTTAAATCTCTAAGGATTTGTGTGAGCAAATCTGCCTAGAACATTCCTTGTTGTTTCTTCTCCATTCACTCCTACCCTTCAGGTCTCAGCTAGCATATTATCATTTTCTCCCTCCCTCTCTCTCTCCCTCCCTCCCCCCCTCTCTCTCCCTCCCTCCCTCCCTTACTCCCTCCTTTCCTCACTCTCTCCCTTCCTCCCTTCCTGTGCCAGTACTAGATCTTGAGCTCAGGGCCTTTTTTGCTCAAGAATAGGACTCTGTCATTTGAGCCATACCTTCACTTAGGCTTTTTGGTGGTTACTTGAAGATAAGTTTCACAGACTTTCCTGCCCAGGCTGGCTTTGAATTGAGATCCTCAGATCTCAGCCTCCTGAGTAGCTAGGATTACAGGTGTAAGCCACCAGCACCTAGCCATAGTACCTTTTCTTTTCTTTCTTTCTTTTTGGTCAGTCATGGGGCTTGAACTCAGCGCCTGGGAGCTGGTCCCCAAGCTTTTGTGCTCAAGGCTTTCAGCCACTACTACTTTAAGCCATGGAGCCACTTCCATTTTCTGGTGATTTGTTGGAGATAACAGTTTCTTGGACTTTCATGCCTGGGCTGGCTTTGAACTGTGATCCTCAGATCTCAGCTGCCCAAATGGCTAGGATTACGGGTGTGAGCCACTGGTGCCCAGTTCACACTACTTTTTCTTAAGGAGTCTTCCTCCATTCCCTGGACTAAAGAGAGACCTGAACCTCCCTGTCCTAGCACTCAGCCCACTTATTTTTTTTTGCAGTTGTAGGACAGTTGCAGTTGTAGTTGAACTCAGGGCCTGGGTGCTATCCCTCCCTGAGCGCTTCTGCTCAAATCTAGTGCTCTACCACTTTGAGCCACAGCTCCACTTCTGGTTTTCGAGCTGTTAACTGGGGATAAGAATCTGGACTGGTTCTGTGATCCTCAGATCTCAGCCTCCTGAGTAGCTAGGATTGCAGACGTGAGCCACCAGTGCCTAATCACACTCAATTCACTTTATTGCAGTCACTTTCTATCTTACCTGCAGAAGATCAGTTCCCTGGGGCAGCTGGCCGTGATCCTCCTCCTTGTTTGGCCAAGCCTCTTTCCATCCTGCTCTCTATTGCTCATGCTATTGGACCGTCCAAGTTCAACAATAGGCTCCCACATCCTTTTGCCTTTGTTTGGGTTCAGCCAGTGGTGAGCCAGTCCTGGGCTTTCTGGGTTGCTCTACCAAAGGTGGTTACCCACAGATTTCCCCAGAAGCACAGCCAGGGACTAGGCTTCAAGTAAGTAGTTTATTTGGGCAAGTGATCTTGGAAAGACCAGGGGGAATAAATGAGGAGGCGAGGCAGAGAAAGCAAGGAACCAGTTTAGGGCCCCAGTCAATCCCTCTGGGTAAAGAGACTTTGGAATACAGTCTAAAACATGTACTTCTCACCCCAAGGTTGGGGGAGCTGGGGAGCTGTGTAGCTTCTGTGGGAAGTCCTAATTCCCTGGCAATCTTGGCCTGCTCTAAGGGTGAGCAAAGCCAGCTCTACTGCTAAAGAAAGCCTCAGGCAAAAAAGGGGGGTGGAAGGCAAGCTGAGTACTGAAATGGTACAAGCTATGGCTGTGGGCAGGTCCTGGCTGCTGCAGCTGCCCAGCTCCTGCCAGTGCTGCTGTCTGCTACTCTTTCTGTGTCTAACTTTGGTAAGAGCTTCCTCTTCTCCTTCTGCCTGTGTGCGTGTGTGTGAGTGTGAGTGCGCCTGCATTTGCGTGTGTGTATGTGACATTATCTCTAAGGACTTTCCTATCTCTCCTCCTCTCCCTTTCCCTTCCCCTCTTTTCCTCTCTTCTCCTCTCCTTTCCACCTTCACCTACCCTCATCCCCTCATCTTTATTCTGTTTCTGTGTCTCTGTCCGTGTGTCTGTCTCTCATTCCAGAACATGAACTCTGTGCCTGGAGCTCTTGCTCAGAGCTTGTGTACTCAAACCTAGTGCTCTACTACTGGAGCCACACCTCTAGCCTTGCCCCCTCCCTTATATATTCATCCAACTAGGCAATCCCAGAATGCTCTGGTTCTTATCAGGACCTGACTAAAACCAGCATTTCACATCAAATTAAATGTAGCACATACTGACATTCAGTTTAAAAAAAGTGCTGAATCGATAAGCTAATGCATATCTCTATGAGATGATGGGCTAATGAATATTAAATGATTGTACACATAGGTTCAAACACAAGAAATTTAGTCAAAACCTTAATTTCTTTTATAAGCATACATTAGTTGTGTAAAGGAGGTTTCATTATGCCATTTCCACATATGTAAGCAATGCATCCCCATCCTGATCGACTTCTTCCCTTCTATCACTCTCTCCTGTTCTACTTTCCCCTTCTTAAAACAATTTTTTTTTTTTGGCCAGTCCTGGGGCTTGGACTCAGGGCCTGAGCACTGTCCCTGGCTTCTTTTTGCTCAAGGCTAGCACTCTGCCACTTGAGCCACAGCGCCACTTATGGCCATTTTCTGTATATGTGGTGCTGGGGAATCGAACCCAGGGCCTCATGTATATGAAGCAGGCACTCTTGCCACTAGGCCATATCCCCAGCCCTTAAAACAATTTTAACAGGTTTCATTATGTTCTGCAAATAACTTGTTTTCATTTTCTATTAATTGTTCATGCAAGTAACTATTTCATTTACCCTCTTCATTATTCTTCCCCACACCCCCATATCTACCCCCTCCAACAGAGCCTGACAAAAACTTAACTTTAAAATTCTTTTGTAATCATAAAATTAAATCATGAATACCTAAGGGTTGTCTTTGTGGTTGTTGAGATGGGATCTCCCTATGTTGCCCATTCTATCTGTAGTCCAGAACACAGTCAGTCTTGAAATCTAGAGTTCAGCTTCCCCAGTATGCAGGCACTTGGCTAAACTTAATGCTTCTCAGAGAGAAAGAAAAAGGAAGTACCAAGAAACAGGAGGAAACGGAATTTTCTTTTCTTTTCTTTTTTTTTGGCCAGTCCTGGGCCTTGGACTCAGGGCCTGAGCACTGTCCCTGGCTTCTTCCCGCTCAAGGCTAGCACTCTGCCACTTGAGCCACAGCGCCGCTTCTGGCCATTTTCTGCATATGTGGTGCTGGGGAATCGAACCTAGGGCCTCGTGTATCCGAGGCAGGCACTCTTGCCACTAGGCTATATCCCCAGCCCCGGAATTTTCTTTTGAGATGTAGAATGAAGTGGAACCAAGCAGTGTTTCCCTGTGCAATGCTTTGTAAAAGCAGGGAAGCCAGTCTGGTTCGCCCCATGTTGTAGATGAGGATACTGAAGCTCAGAGGGACTGGACAGCTCTCAGCAGAGCTATGGCCGCCACTGCCTCACCCCAGCCCGACACTACTCTGGTTTCTGATGCACGAGGAAAGAACACAGCGCTCTCACTTTGAAAAGTTTAGACTTGCAGGGCAAATTTTATTTGTTTGTTTCTTTATTTATTTATTTTGTCAGTCATGGGACTAGAACTCAGAGCCTGGGCCCTGTTCCTGAGCTCTATTGTTCATGGCTAGTGCTCTGCCACTGTGAGTCACAGCGCCACTTCCGGTTTTTCAGTGGTTAATTGGAGGTAAGAGTCTCATGGGGACTGGCTTGGAGCCAGGATCCTCAGATCGCAGCCTCCTGAGTAGCTACGATTACAGATGTGAACCACCAGTGCCTTAGCAGATTTTTATGGAACCAAATTTGCCCTATGGATTCCAAGGCAAATTAAACCTCTCTCGGACACTCTGTGCTTCAGAGATCTGAGCTGTGTCAATGAGGCTGGACCCCACATGAGGAGGTAAATTTGGCCGCCAAAGCTGAGCTCAGGTAGATTCCAAGGTGAGAAGACTACCTCTTTTGCTGGGCACTGGTGTCTCACACCTGTAATCCTAGCTACTCAAGAGGCTGAAATGTGAGGATCGTGGTTTAAAGCCTGCCTGGGTAGGAAAGTCTATGAGGCTCTTATCTCCAGTCAATCACCAGAAATCCAAATGCAGCACTGTGATTCAAACTGGTAGAATGCTAGCCTTGAGCAAAAGAGCTCAGCACCTAGGTCCCAAGTTCAAGTCCCACAACTCACAAAAAAAAAAAAAAATACTGCCTTTTTTTGTGTCCTCCCTCCCCTCCCTCTCCCTCTTCCTTCTCTTCCCCTCCCTTCTTTCTCCCCTCCCGTCTCCTTTCCCCTCTCTCCCCTCTCTTTCTGGCAGGGAGGGCTCCCAAATTGCTGCCCAGGCTTCGGTATAAATAGAACATCTGAGCAGAGAGCAAGGCAGGGCAGTTCACAGGGCCCCACTGCAGAGAATGATGCAGCTGAGAGGGGACATTTCGCCACCGAATCCAGTTGTGGGGTGGCAACAGGTCCAGGGCAGCCTGGAAGTGACAGTGGCTGTGGTCTTCCTCTGAAGACAGATTGGATGAATGTGTAGGTATTCAATGTAGCCAATAGGGAGTGGAAGACATAGTACAGGAGAAAGGGGTTAGCGCTAAGTAAGTGCAGCCTCTCTCTGGGCCCTCTCTTGGCCCTCTCCCTCCCAGCCAGTTTCAACTTTATCTCTATTGCTTCTTCACCTTTCAAGAGACTTAGGGTGACTACCCAAAGCTCGCCCTTCAAAGCCAGCCTTTCCCTGTCCCTCCCCCCCAGTGCACTGCCTCAGCAAAAATAAATAAACAAATAAGAATAGAAAGTAATGAGAGCTGTTATTTTAGAGAGATGAGCTGGGAAGCCTTTCTGACAAAGTGACATTTGAATGGAGGCCAAAGTGAAGTATGGGAAGAAGCTGCAGATGATGCCCCTGCTTAGGAAGAACTCTCCAGATAGAAGGAAAGACAGTGAGTGCAAAGTCCCCGAGGCAGGAGTGTTCCTGATATGGTACCTGGCTGCCCCTGTGGTTGTGAGCAGGACAGGTGGTTATGAGGTACATACCATGTACCTTTGAGGAACATGAGTGCTGGGAACGAGTCCCAAATCTGTTGACCACTTGGCCAGGGACTCAGAGACCAAGGCAATAGCTATGACAGGGTAAAGGGAGGAATTGGGGATCCTTTGTATCAGAGTCAGACACCTCTTCTGTTTAGCTCTTTACGTGGTGCAGGCTATACCCTAAGCACCTGACCAGAGACCAAGTCTCATACTCCAAATCATATACTATAGAACTGAGCTCTGTGTGTAACTTTGTTCTCTTGTAGTCAGGCCTGAGTTCCTTGTGGATGCCATCATTTTCTATGTAGAGTGGGGCAGTGTGAAGGATGAAACCCAGGACGTTGTGTGTAGTAGACAAGCACTCCACCACAGAGCCCGGCCTCCCACCTCCTGAGTAACCGAACTCTCGTGTAGTCCAGGTACAGAGGGAGGAGAGGAAATCTGCAACCTGACAGGAATCACCCCACTTGAGCAAGGAGGGAAAGGAAGGCATAGGCATGGTGAGGGAGGTGTTCAAGCCAGGGCGGCTGGCTGGAGGTGGGCCTTCCTCCCCAGGCTCATCTCGCCAACCTTTCCAGCAGAATGGAAGGAATGTGGAAGGACTAGAGGACACGCGCATGTGCGGCACAGCCCTGAGCAGGCCACAGCCTTGGTCACAGCCAGTGACACCAGCAGTGGCAAACCTGCGGCAGGGCACACAGGAGGGGCATGATTCCTACAGAGCCTTCAGTGCCAGGGAGGAAGATGGCTGGTACAGCCAGAGTATATTTTTTTGACTTGCCAAATAATATATACCCATGACAGAAAACGCCAGGAAGCCACAAACTGAAAAAAAAAAAAAAAAGGATAAGAAAAAGGCAGAAAATCACTATAATCATACAACCCAGAGAATTTGTCCCTTCTAGGCTTCTGGTGCATTTAGAGCATCTTTCCACACTTCTCTCCTCCATTCTTATAAATGTACCCTATCTTGTTCATTGTATATTATCCCAAACATTCTGTCTTGGCAATGTGTGTACACATGCGTGCATGTGTGTGTGTGAGCATGCAGGGGTGAGGTAGGAGGTGAAGACTAGGGTTTGAACTCAGTCCCTGGGCACTGTCCCTGACCTTTTTTGCATGAGACTAGCACTCTACAACTCGAACCCCAGCTCCCCTTTTGGCTTTTTGGTGGTTAATGGGAGATGAGTCTTTCATATTTGTCTGCCTAAGCCATCTTCAAACCTCGGTACTCAGATCTCAGCCTCCTAAGTAGCTAAGATTATAGGCATGAGCATGGGCGCCCAGCCTGTATTGGCAATTCTAAGTCTCAGATGTGTGTGTGTGTGTGTGTGTGTGTGTGTGTGTGTGTGTGTGTGTGTGAATCAGTCCTGGGACTTGAACTCAAGGCCTGGGCACTGTCCCCAAGCTTTTCTGCTCAAGGCTAGCACTCTACTACTTTGAGCCACAGCTCCACTTTCAGTTTTCTGGTGGTTGAGATAATCTCATGGACTTTCCTGCTCAGACTGGCTTTGAATCATGACCCTCAGATCTCAGCCCCTTGAGTAGCTAGGATTACAGGCATGAGCCATCAGTGCCCAGCTTATTTACTTTTGAGATATGGTGTGTCTCACTTTGTCTTCTAGGCAGGCCTTGCATTTCTGGGCTTAGATGATTCTCTACCCTCAGTCTCCTGAGTAGCTAGGATTACAGGCAAGAGCCACAATTGCCATGCTCTTTTTGTTTATTTGAGGCAGGGTCTCTCCAGATAGCCCAGTCTAGTCACAAACCTGCTATATTAGTAGTCAAGCTGTCCATAAACCTTCATTCCTCCAGCTCCAGCCTCCTGAGTGCAGGATTACAGGTGTGTGCTACCATGTTGACCAAAGCCTTAGTGTTTTCTTTTTTGTGTTATTTTTTTCTAATTTTTATTTTTTGGCAGTTTGAATTCAAGGCCTCACTAGGCAGGTATTCTACTGCTAAGTCACACTTCCATCCATTTTTTTCCCTACTGGTTATTTTTGAGATAGAGTCTTACTTTCTACCCAGGTTTGTGATCCACTTTTAGGCTCTTTTTTTTTTTTTCTGGGATAACAGGCACACCACTGCATCTAGCTTCTATCCAAAGTAGCTAGGATTACAGACATGAGCCACCAGCATCTGGCAAAGTCTTAATGTTAATGGCTGCAGAATGCTCTTTAATGTGACTTGTCAAGTGATAAGACATCAGACTGGTAGAGCACACCATGGCCAACATCTGGTGGTCTTGGCTCCTGTGCTTTGTGGTCTCTAAGCAGGGGCAGTGAGACTGCCTCAACCAGCAGCCAGGTAAGAATTAAGGACAAAGAGGGGTGTGTGTGTGTGTGTATGTGTGTGTGTGTGTGTGTGTGTGTGCGCGTGCGCTGTGTGAATATAGTCTACCTCTCCAGTGAAGCAGACTGTGGGGGGCATAGATTATAGAGATTATAGAGGTATTCGTTTTCTCTGGGACTAGGTGGTTTGTGATGCTAGAAACTCTGAGGACAGACTGTGAGGAGAAACACAGCCTTTACTTTTGATTTTCAAGGAAGGTTGACAGATTTGCATACACTTTCAGAGTAGGTGATAGAAGAGATCTGAAAGCTCAGCTGAGAAAACTAAAGCTCAGAAAGCTTTGGTGACTTTCCCAATATTACATCATTAGAAATATCCAGCCAGCTGGGCACTGGTGGCTCATGTCTGTAATCCAGTCTACTCAGAAGGCTGAGATCTGAGGATTGCAGCTTAAAGCCAACCCAGGCAGGAAAGTCTGTGAGACTCCTATCTACAACTAGCCACCCAAAAGCTGGAAGCAGAGCAAGTGGCACTGTGGCTCAAGTGGTAGAGCACTAGCCCTGAGTTGAAGAGCTGCACAGGCCCTGAGTTCAAGCTTCATGACTGACAAAAAACAACAAAAACAAAACCCAAATGAAAAGCTAGAAGTAGGGCTGTGGCTCAAGTGGTAGAGTGCTAGACTTGGGCAGAAAAATCTCAGGGACACTGCCCAGGCCCTGAATTCAAGCCTGAAGGCACAAAAAAATAAAATGAGAAGAAGAGCAGGAGGAGGAGGAGAAGGAGCAAGAGGAGGTGGAAGAGTTGCAAGAGGAGATGGAGGAGATGGAGGTGGAGAAGGAAGAGAAGAAGGAGGAGGAGGAGGAGGAGGAGGAGGAGGAGGAGGAGGAGGAGGAGGAGGAGGAGGAGGAGGAGGAGGAGGAGGAGGAGGAGGAGGAAATATCCAGCGAATAGGGTCTACAGAATGCCTGATAGGCTGTCTGAGAACACATCTCTGAGCCTCTCCTATACCTCTCCTCTGATGGCCTCTACATTTGGTGCCCTTCCAGGCTGTACTAGTGGCCTTGCTTCTTAGTGCAGGCTTTCACCCCATATGGTAGGAGAGATTCATAGGACAAGCTTACTCTCAGTGTTGGTGGCCAAACCCTCCACCTCTGAGTGTGGAGGCACTTGGGATATGGTTAGATTTAGGTCCAAAGCTTGAGAGTTACATCTTTTCTTGGATTTGAATTCCTTCACAGATAAAAATGGAATTTATAAGCTTGCCTATCTCAGGCTGGGGACATAGTTCAGTGGACAAGTGCTTGTTTAGCTAGTATGCACAGGCTCTGGGTTCAATTCCTAGCACTGCAAATAAAATGGAAACAGACCAGGTGTGGTGGTGCATGTTTATAATTTCAGTACTTGGGAGGCAGAAGCAGGAGCATTACACGTTTAAGATCAGCCTAGGATACATAGTAAGACACTGCCTCAAAATAAAATAAAAAGCACCTGTTTTATGGGGTTGTGAAGATTAAACGAGATGGAGAGTAAACAGCTCTTGCCACGTTCCTATGACCTGACCTAGAATAGGAGCTCAGTGAACACCATCATCAATGTGAGCAGTAGCCATGATAAAGGCCTACCTAAAGCTCCTGGATGCCCATTGAAGGCTTGTCTCCTATCATCCAAAGCTGGTCAAGGGCAGGAATCGCAAGATCTCAGGGACAATTCACAAAGGGCAGGGGTGGGGGTACCTGTTTGGGAAGGACCTCCTCCTTCCTGAATTTTCTGCCTTTTTGTTCAGGGCCAAGGTAAAATTCCAGAAGGCAGTGCTTAGGAGAGGGTAGAAAGGGTAAAAGTGGTATGAAGTTGAAGACCTCTCCAAAAAATGGGTGCATTGTCCATCAACTGTGCCTTGTTAACCTTGTTAACTTTTGTTTTGTTTTGTTTTGGTGCTGGTCACGGGGCTTGAACTCTGGGTCTGGGCACTGTCCCTGAGCTCTTTTGCTCAAGGCTAGCATGGACTTTTCTGCCCAAACTGGCTTTGAACTGCAATTCTCAGATCTCAGCCTCCTCTAGCTAGGATTATAGGCATGAGTCACCATCGCTCAGGCTTGTTCCTGAGCTTGCTTGCTTTTTTCTTTCTTTGGCCAGTCCTGGGCCTTGAACTCCGGGCCTGAGCACTGCCCCTGGCTTCTTTTTGCTCAAGGATAGCACTCTGCCGCATGTGGTGCTGAGGAATTGAACCCAGGGCTTCATGTATAGAAGGCAAGCACTCTTGCCACTAGGCCATATTCCCAGGCCCCCCCCCCCTCTTTTTTTTAATGCTCAAGGTTAGCCCTCTACCACTTGAGCCACTTCCAGATCTACTTCCAGCTTTTTGGTGGTTAATTGGAGATAACAGTCTCATGGACTTTACTTCCCCAGGCCAGCTTGGAACTATGATCCTCAGATCTCAGCCTTCTGAGTAGCTAGGATTACAGACATGAGGCCCTGGCACCCAGCCTGTCACTCTTTTTTTTTTTTTTTTTTTTGCCAGTCCTGGGCCTTGGACTCCGGGCCTGAGCACTGTCCCTGGCTTCTTCCCGCTCAAGGCTAGCACTCTGCCACTTGAGCCACAGCGCCGCTTCTGGCCGTTTTCTGTATATGTGGTGCTGGGGAATCGAACCTAGGGCCTCGTGTATCCGAGGCAGGCACTCTTGCCACTAGGCTATATATATCCCCAGCCCCCCAGCCTGTCACTCTTAACTTCTCAATTGCCTCGTCTTCATTTCTTTTTTTTTTTTTTTGGCCAGTCCTGGGCCTTGGACTCAGGGCCTGAGCACTGTCCCTGGCTTCTTCCCACTCAAGGCTAGCACTCTGCCACTTGAGCCACAGCGCCGCTTCTGGCCGTTTTTTCTGTATATGTGGTGCTGGGGAATCGAACCTAGGGCCTCGTGTATCCGAGGCAGGCACTCTTGCCACTAGGCTATATCCCCAGCCCTCGTCTTCATTTCTAAAAGTCTCCCTCATCAGAATGGTAAACCCAGGGTACTGCCCCATGACAAGGAATCTGGCTGTGAGGCAGACACTGCTTCTTCTTTGGGTGTTCTGGAACTTACTACTATTCTACCTGGGTTTTCCTGAGGCCTCCACAGACAGCCAGGCAGAGAGGAGCAAGGGTTGAGGAGCCAGATAGGCAGAAATCAAGTCCTAGATTTACCTTTCTTTGGTGGCTGGCTTTGCTGGTCTTTCCCCTCCCTCTTCTTTGTTTCCGGCTCAGTTATGCCCGGCTGGAAGATCCACACCAAAAAGGCCAGGCTGCCAGCCCTGCAAGACCTGGCATCAGCCGGCTGCTAGACCCTTGCCAGGCTACCTTGGCATCTGTGCACCATGCTCAGTCATGGTCTGCCCCCTTTTCTACATGCAGAGATTTCTGGGAGGAGCAAGGAGCATTCCTGGAGCTGTCAGTGCCCTCTTAAGCCCAGCTGGGATGGAGCTTTCTTTTGCCACTCCTTTGAAAAGAACATGAGAAAGGCCTCTTACTGGGGGTGAAAGGAGGGGGATATCTTGAGAGGCCAGCAGGGATGGAGAGACAGCTTGGGAGCCCCAAATAGGGGTACAGATCTAGGGGCACACCCTAGCCTCTCTACTGAGTTGGGGGTTCCTCATTATACATGGATATAGAGGCTCTGTGTGCCTAGCTAGTAGCTAATTCTGGTATTTTTTTTACCAGTATTTTAGTATTCTAGTTTGTTTTTTGTTTTAGTGTTTTTAGTATTTTGATTTTGGTATTTTTATTAATAAAGTGACGACTATAGTTTCAACAGAATGAGAGAGAGAGGAGAGAAATGGAAGGAGGACAGAAGGAAAGGAAGAAAGAAAGAAAGAAAGAAAGAAAGAAAGAAAGAAGAAAAAAAGTCCTTGAGCAAATGCCGCTGCAGTGTCAGCCAGGACCTAAGATCTAGTACTATCTATTTTTTAATAATTGAGGGTAATAAATATGTATTTCTTTCTCTTCACCACCCCCCATCCTCCGAAGCTTGTCAGCTCCCTGCGTCTCTCCTCTGATCAGACCAAGTCTTCCCCAAGCAAAAAAAAAAAATCCTTTAAGCAAAAAGGATTAAAGCAGTGAAAGTAGGTCTGCCTGAGCTCTCCCCTCCCCCACCCATCCCTAGGGCTGGAGTGGAGAGGCCCCTAGGGGAGTCAAGGATGGGGTGGGGGTGGGGGGGTTGGTGAGTAACCCCCCCCACCCCCACCCCCATGGCCCACAAAGTCCTGGACTAGCCTGGGGAGGGGGGCGGGCAGCCTAGTTAGGGCTAATGTGAGGACCTGTCCCCCAACCCCTAGCAAATAGGAAGGAAAAAGGCTCTGGTCTCAGTTCCAGCTCCACTTTGCACAGTTTGCATGGTGACTTTGTGTTTTAGAGGCCTGTGTGGCTTTGGAGAGTCTCAATTTCTTTTTTTCTTTTTATATGTGTGTGTGCTGTTCTTGGGGCTTGAACTCAGAGCCTGGGTGCTGTCCCTGAACTGTTTTGCTCAAAGCTAGAGCCCTACTACTTGAGCCACAGCTCTACTTCCAGCACTTTTGGTGGTTAATTGGAAACTTTCCTGCCTGGGCTGGCTTTGAACTGCGAGCATCAGACCTCAGCCTCTTGAGTAGCTAGAATTATAGGCATGAACTACCAGCCGCTGGCAAGTCTCAGTTTCTTCATCTGTAAAATGGGCAAATAGAAACTACTCCCCAGAAGATTAAGTAAGGTGAAGATGTGCCACAATCTGGCACATAGTAAGTACAGAACAAATGAAATCGCCATCATTGTTTTTAATGGAATTCTAGGACATTGTATAGCCTGTCACCTTTCCCATCTGCTGACCCGCAGTAGTTCCCAAGTGCTTGCCCTGCCCTGGTTTTTCATGCTTCATCCCCAACCATTTTTAAGGGGGGGGGAGGGGTGCGTTGAGACCAAGGTTGGATGGGTGGCCCAAGACTGATAAAATTAGAACCTAGAGCCAGACTTGTATCCCTCAGCCCTCCAGGCCTGACACCCATACTTTATGCTGCTGCTTCACAGAAAGCTCAGCATCCCTGTCTAGTGGCTCCAAAATCTACCCACAAATCTCACCAGGTAAGGCCTAACTTGCCTGGCCAGGAAGGTAGCACCCGGGCATCAGTGTCTGCTGCTTGGCAGACCTGCCTTCCTCCTGCCCAGCTGCCAGCCTGCAGTTCTGCTGAAGCAGCAGCCCCAGCCCAGGCGGCTCCCTCCCTCTGCGCTGGGCACATGCATGCAGGGCTGTCTGCAGGTGTCCAGCTGTCTGTCCCGGCACCACATGGGTGCAGGGGACCCTGGCAGGCTCCAGTGTTTGGTGGTTGGCCAGGTGGCCTCCAGGGCCCTACTGCCCACCCCCCAGGCACACCCTGGCAGCACTGGGCCCTAGGCAGGAACAGAGAGGCAGGGCCAGGCCGGAGGGCAGGGAAAGCTGGAGGGAGGTGGCTATTTATAGCTGGCTTTGCTTTTGTTCCTTTTCCAGCAATGCTTCTCTTTAAATAGGAGCAGGGCTGGAGGCTGCAGCACTTTCCCAGCAGCCTGCAGTCAGTGCGCAGGCGTGTGTGCTCCAGTGAGTGTGTGTGTGGTGTGTAGGGGACACATGTGTAGGGATGGAGTAGGGGTGAGCACTTCAGTTCATGCTTGTGCATGTGTGTAGGGAGAGGTTAAAGAGGATGGAAGTTCTATGTGTAAGCATACACCAATACACCAATGTGGAATAGAGGAATAGAGGTGAATGAACTCTGATATGCACACATGTACTGGGATAGGCAGGGCAATTATGAGTATGTGGTGTTTTTGCTGCTGTTTTGAGACAAGATCTCATTATGTAGCCGAGGCTGGCCTTGAATTAGAGATCCTACTGCCTCCACCTCCTAAATGTTGGTATTACAGGTGTGCACTATCATACCCAGCATGTGTGTGTTTATATTGGTAGGTGTATGGGGGGGTGGAGCATGTGTGAGCATGCAGGTGTGTGTGTATAGTGATGGATCAGGACAGGGCAAGTGTGTGTGTGTGTGTGTGTGTGTGTGTGTGTAATGCGGAAAAGGGGAATGTACATCCACTCTGGTGCTAAGAGCAGTGTGTGGTGTGTGAGTGTGTGGCACGATGCTTACCGTGTTTAGGGATGGAAGGTGATGGAGGCCCTTACTTTGGGCGCGCACTGCCCCGCTGTACACCGCGTGAGGCTGAGGCCACGGCGGGCCGCGGCCTCCACTCCAGTCCCGTTTTGTGTGGGGTGTTCACTGCCTGCTTCGGTGTGCTGGGTGTGCTGGCGGGGAGGGTGTATACAGGGCCTCAGGGATCCTCGCCGGCTGCACCCCGCAGGCGTTTTTAGAGCCCAGGGGCACTCTGGGGAGGAAACCACTCCCTTTTCCCTTTCTCGGCTGCTAAGCCCGGGCCTAGTGGGGCCTAGCGGGCCTGGGCTCTCCCGCCGCAGCGCCGCCTTGGAGATCAGCTCCCTGGGCAGGCCCCCAGAGGAGACTCCAAGCTTCAGGGACCGGCCAGGGCGCTCCACCCGCCCTCACATCGCTCTCTGCCTCCGACTTCACATCTGCCAAATGGGGAGACTAAGCCCTCTGGGGGCTGCTGCGGGGATCCGCTCACACCGGGCTTGGGCCGTGCCTTTGCCCCGGGTGGGACCGATTTGCAGCCTAGCCGGGGCTCCCGGCGCCCAGACGGTGAGGTGAGCGCTGCCGGGGAGAAAGGGTGGGCCTGCCCGGGAGGGGCACGCGGAGGCCTGGGGCACCGAGCCTGGGCTCCGCCCTCGGCCCCCGGGCCGGCCTGGCCTCGCCCTGCTGCTCCCGTTCGATGCCACCGCACTCCCAGCCCCTCCCCCAAAGGCCAAACAAAACATAGTAAATATTTAATCCGGGCCCGGGAGCCAATGAGGCTTCCCCACCCCCTCCGCAGCCGTCTGGCTCCTCTGCCAGCCCCGGCTGCTCTCCTCGATAATGAGGCCTGGAGTAGCAGGGATCGATCTAGGCCTGGGGCGGGCGACTGGAGGGGGCCATCCTGCACCCTGGGGTGGCATCCCTGCCCAGGCCCTGGGGCCCACCCTAGCGCACCTGCGCCCTTGCTTTTCCTAGTCTGCTCTCCACCGGCCTGTGCCTGCCCACCTCCCAGTTAAAGAAGCCAGGGGCCAGCGGGTGGGGTGGGGAAGGCAGAGGTATGTTCCAAAGGGGGGTCAGTAAAGGGATGGGGCTGGGGTGAGACACCCCAGCCCCATCTGATGCCCCAGGCCAGCCCTGACTTCCAAGGTCAATAATAGCCTAAAGCTTGTAGGGGCTTTGGATGGGGCCTGGGTGGTCTAAGCCTCCCCATCTAATAGAGAATCTAGTGACATCCTTGCTGGCTGGTTTCATTCATGCAACCATCACTGAGTTCTACTAGATACCAGCTGTAGCCTACAGCCGGGAGACACACAGATCCTTACTGCAGACAGAACCGCCGGCCAGGGTAGACAAACAGTTAATAAATAAACACAAAGAGATGATTTCAGGTAATAAGTAAATTTAGTGTAGAGGGGAAAAAAAGTGTAATGTGATATTGTACCTGTCTGGGACAAAGAACAACATGAGCTAGAGTGGTGAGGAGCTGACAGATGACAGGTAGATCGGGATATAAAAATCATGCCTGGCCAATTTTTACAACATATGCAAAGGCCCAGAGGCAGGAAAGAAAATGGCATGCTCCAGGATTGGGAAGAAGGGTTGGGGAGGTTGAGTGTAGTGAAGGCAATGGCAGGTGCCTTAGGGTCTTGCAGGCTGTGGAGGAGTTTGGATTTTATTCTGAGTGCTGTATGATAGCATTAGAGGTTTTAAGCAAAGCAATGACATGATCTGATTTACATTTTTAAAAGCTTCCACTGGCTGCAGTGTGGAGGAAGGAAGGGAGGGAGTTAGGAGTCGCAGCAGAGAAGCCAGGTGGATGGGGGGCTGGTACAGCAGCATATATGAAGGAGGGCTAATGCCCTGCCTGGCTCAGGCAAGGACTGTGAAGTGGTCATCTATGCTCCTGCAGCTGGCAGAGGCCTCCAGCAGCCAGGAACAGCCTGCTCAGCAGCTCTTGGTTCACAAAGTCTCTGGGGTTCTGAACAGAGCCAAGACCTAGAGTTACCCTTGACCTGTCTCCCCTATCTAGCCTCCATGGTGGGCAGCCCAGGAAGTTTCCCTTTCTATTCTTTTTAGGAGCATTAAAAAGTGTTGACATGTTTTTTGTTTTTTTTTTGAAACAATTTCAGATCTGATATCTCCGCCAGATTGAGTTTGTAACCAGCTTTATTGTTTAAGCCTGCTGGGATTTCATCAAAGGCGTCTGCTGTTTACCCAGAACCATTTCATTGGAGAAAACAGCAAACAGACCTGCATTTCTATCTGATTTCACTTTTTCCCTTTTCTCATGAATTTAAGTGCTTGTGAAAAGCAAGGCTGATAAGGTAAAGCAGTGAGAATCAGACCCTGAGAGGGGGGCTCGGAAGGATCTCAGCTGAGGTTTATTAATAGAGCCCAGAAAAGCTAGGGGTAGCTACCCCCATGGGGGCTGAGAAGCATTCCTGGCCAGCTGCCAGGCCTCCCCAGGGAGACACTAGGGAGAGCCACAGAGAGCCACTGTTCTCCTGTACTCCGGCTAAGATTTCTCAGTCATCTCCTGGTATTTGCTGTGGTTTGTTTGTTTGTAACCAATTTCTAGTCCACCATCTCTCACTTGGAGCAAGAGATGGGTTCAGTGAGGCCCATTGTAGACTTCCTGGGACAAGTACCAAGGAGAAGCAAAGCAAAAGGCAAATGGAAGCCAGTTATGAGAGGAAATGGTCTTCCTGCTGCCTCTCTGCCAATGCTGGGGACTTGGCCTCTGGCTAGGGCATGCAGGGCAGGGCTCAGGGACTCTTTATTATCCACCCAGGGCTCCCTCTGCCTCCCTAAGGAATCTACAGTAGTATCTTCACCTGCCTCATAGGATGAGGGGCCTTTAAGCAGGCCTATTGACCCAGCAAATGTTATGGCCCAATAAAGGAGATGCTATTCTGCAGCCTATCAGATGGTGAGAAGTGTGGGTTAATGTGCCTGGTTCTGTTACTTGAGTGACTTGGCCTACAGTCCTTCCCCTACCAGTGATATATTAGACATACTTGTAAGGTCAATCGATTTGAACCAGTTAGCAGGAGGATAAGGACTTGTTTATCTTTAACTGCTGGTAGATCTTACAGCTAGCCATCCAAATAGGATGATAAGAGTACAGAGGTATTTCTTCAGCACTGGGTACCTGGCACACCACTGTGCTTTACAGCATTCTCACCAGTGGACTTTGGTCCATCAGAGCCCCTTGTCTATGAGATGAGGTCATTAGAAGGAAAGTGAGGGCAGGCCAGAGCCCTTGACTCCACAGTCCTGCTTACAGATTCCCCTCTCCAGGGAGAGATCAGCTGCTCGGGGGCTCCATGGCTTTCTCCATCCTGTCCTTTTGGGCTCAGAGCCTGCCCCAGTTTTCCTTCAAGAGTAGGGATACACATGTTCCACATTTCTCCTGCCCCCAAGAGACTTGGAGGGGCTGCCCTTGGAAGACCTATAAACACTAATTTACTCTGTACAAGTTTCTAGTCATGGTGGTGCATACCTGTAATGTCAGTACTCTGGAGACTGAGGCAGGACAACTACCAAATTTGGGATTTTTTTCTGTTTTTTGCATGCGTGTGCATGCACACACACACAGAGTACATGGTACTAGGACTTGAATTCAAGGCTGGGAAACTGTTGCTTAGCTTTTGCACTCAAAGCTGGTGCTCTACCACTTGACCCACACCTTCACTTCTGGCCTATTGCTGATTAATTGGAGATAGGCGTCTCACAGACTTTTCTGCCTTGGTTGACTTTGAGCCCTGATTCTCCGATCTCAGCCTCTGGAATGAGTCATCAGTGCCCCAGTGAGAACCACCAGTTTAAGACAAGCCTAGACTATACAATAAATACACACACACACACACACACACACACACACACACACACACACACACACACATTCCAATACCAGCTTCCTTTCAGATCAGGCCTCCTCCAGCCCAAGTAGGTCTCACAAATCTGTCTTAGAGGCCTGGAGGTGGGAGGTGGGCCTCTGTGGGCTGAGGTCTTTGGGCTGAGCAGGGAACTGAGGCCAGCCTGGCTTAACTGTGGATTTGGAATCTTTTCACGTGGCCTCACTGCCCTCAGCCTTCTGTGAGGTTAGGAAGAGGCAGAGGCTTTTTTCCCCCACATTATTGGTTGGGACAGACAAGCTCATAAGTCGGCCAACTCTGACCATCACTTTCCCCTGCCTTCCTCCTCCAGCCTACGAACGCCCGCAGGGCAAGCTTCTCAAGGCGCAGAGTGCATGCTTAACCCTGAGCTTAGGAACTAGAGCCACTGAGTGGGAGCTAGGGAGCAGTCAGGGTTTTCCTGCAAAGAGGGTAGAATGTAAGTATCCTAAGGAAGGGGAAGCTCAGAGGAGTCTGGCTGGCAGGAGCTGGGGGAAGGAGAGGGGAGGCGCTTTCCTTCCAATTCTGTCATCCTTGCTCAACTCAAGAGAGTTGCCTGGTTCTTCCTAAATTGCATCCCATCTCTCAGCATTCTCCTCTTAATAGTCTCACAGTGGTGAATCCTTGACCTTTGAGGGTGGGTTTGATTTTTTGGAAAAGGCCAAAAGTCATTTGAATCTGTGTGTTGGGAATAAAAGGATGAGCAATTTGCAGTATGTGATTTGTTTTTGTTGAGATTTCAAGAATTTTTTTTAAACCTGAAGCAACTCTAGGACTCTAAAGAATTAAGCCAGTTTTCTCACAAGGAAATTTCAGAAGAGCTCTAAGTCATGACGTTGCTTTGCAATGGAGGCTCAGGTCTGAACATGACCATGCTGAAAGAAGGGCAAAGGAAGGAAATTGATGCTTTATTGAGCTGCTACTATGGCCCTGGCACTTTACATACATTATTGCACTGGCTGAAGTCATTTTTGGAGTAAGGCCCATTTATTTTTTTTTAAATGATAAATAATCCATTATCTTTAGCTTCCTTCTCACAGTAATCCTATTAGATAAGTTCTTAGCCCATTTCACAAATGACATAAAATGACATATATATGTATTTATGCTCTGGGGTGATTTTTGCCAGTACTGGGGATTATATATGTATATACATATATATACATATTTATGTATATATTACATATATTTATGATTTTTTTTTTGCCAGTACCAGGGATTTGAATTTAAGTCTTTGAGCTGACTTGGCTTGCTTGGATGATGGTCTACCACTTGAGTCAAGCCTTTAGCTCTGTTTTTTGCCAGCTAATTGGAGATGGAGTCCCATGAACTTTCTTCCTAGGCTGGCTTTGAACCATGCACAGGTGACTTTTCTCCAGTACAGTTGACAAACTAAGTCCAAGGAAGGTAAATGGCCTCCCGGCATCTTTTTAATTTGTTTAAGCTGCTGGTAATGTGGTTCATACTTAAAACCCCAGTATTCTGGAGGCTGAGGCAGGAGAATCACAGGCTCAAGGGCAGGCTAGGCTATAGAATGAGACACACACACTACATAAACTTCCTTTTTGGATATCAGGGCTAATATTTGAACCCATGTCTGATTGATCCTACTTATCGCCATCTCCAGGAACACACAGCCTTAGTTTTATTACATCATAATGACACCATTCTGGCTGGGTTGGCACAAGATAAAAGCAGGTCATAAAAGAGTCACATGTCCGGGTGAAGTGCTGACTGTGTGCGGTGGCAGGCATCTTCAGGAGGTGCCAGGGAATGCGTGGGTGACAATGGCAAAGCATGAAGTATGGTGTTTATTAGGTACTGGCGAAGGCCTGAGAGTTCCAGATGCCAAGCCATGATAAGTGGGAACTGCCTGTCTCAGCGCTCACTCAGCTCCAAGAGCTGAGCAGGCTCCCAGTTTGGTGCCTTTGAATCAACTGGACTCTGGCACACCTGAGTCCCGGGAGTGTTCTGTAGATCATGATGGCAGCATGAGCAGCAGCCATACTTGGTGGAGGCTCATTCTATATCAGGCCTTCATTGCATCCTTAATCCTTCTGCATACTCCTAGCCCCCAACCTGGAAACTTGTAGCACCAATGGGGTCCCCAGCCATACAGATACAGTCTGGATTTTTTTTTAAAGCAGGGTTCTGCTATATAGCTCAAGTGGGCCTTGAACTCAGGATCCT
This sequence comes from Perognathus longimembris pacificus, assembly GCF_023159225.1. Classification (NCBI taxonomy): domain Eukaryota; kingdom Metazoa; phylum Chordata; class Mammalia; order Rodentia; family Heteromyidae; genus Perognathus; species Perognathus longimembris. The sequence goes on from NC_063177.1 coordinate 16,487,749, forward strand.
CCTGCCTCCACCTCCCAAGTACTGGGATTGTAGTTGTGCACCATCACTCTCTGGTACAGGTTGGCACTCTGTGATTACAGAAAAGGCCTCTTTCCCTTGCTCTGAGGTGGTCACATGTCATGAATGCACAGGGGGCTGGCCTGCCCAAGGAAGGAGGGTGGGGGGCAGGGCGTAGTACACACCCACTGGCCTGGAGACACAGCTCCAACGGGACTCATCGGCCACAACCACAGGCCCTACTCTCTAAATTTAGCCATTCTACTTCCAGGAACTTGTCTTATGGACACCCTGGCCTGTGTGGGCAGAAATGCACAGAGGGAGCATGTGCGGCATTGTTGCTTCTAATAGCAGTAATTGCAAGCAGCCTGAACCCTTCGTAGAGGATCAGCGAGGTTGAACACAAGTCCCCCACCCCACCCAATGCCAAGGGACTCTTCAGTCCAAGGAAGAATGAGTGGCTTGAACTGATGTGGGACAGATGCCAAGTGACAACGCGGTGCTGATACACTGCCGTACCATTTGGGTTTTAGAAAGGAGATACTTACTTGTACGTGCTAGAAATTTTCTGGAAAGACACAAAAGAAACCATTAACAGTGGGATGTCTCTGAAGAAAGATACCAGGGACTGGAGTCTGCGTGAGGAAAGGAGACTTAGTTTTTATTGTATACCCTTTTGTGTTCTTGGGAATTTTTTTTCTTACTATGTGCATGAATTATCTTTTCTATTAAAAGGAAGTGGTGTGTATGTGTGTGGGGGGGGGGGGTAAACAAAGAAAAAAGTCCCCAGTCTTTATTTGGCCTCAGTCTACTTTTTCTTCCCTGCCTCCAATGTAAGTTGTGGTACTTTGACTCACAGGCCATTTTTCAGCTTCTCTTTCTCTCTCTGCTCCAGCCCATGCCCACCTCTCCCCAAGGCATCCATTACTGCCTCTTACAGGTACTTAAAACCTACCTTTTTGCCTTGAAATACAAATAACTCTAATCTGCAGAGAAGGCTGGGCTCCACTGCACTTCCAGAACAGACAGAAATCGCCTGGCACTGAGACGCTCGATAAATGTTTGCTGAATCGAATTGAATCTGTGACTCGGTTGGTTACACCAAGCAAGGTACTAATTGGCCAGGGTCAGGCAGCCAAATCCTGGGCAGGTTGGCTTTCCATGAACCTAGAGAGGGACTCTTTCCCTGTATGTAGGACCAACCCTTGCTCCAGTGTGGGTCTATATCACAAAGTGAAGGAGGGTAGGCACTGAGGGCACACTGTTCTCTCTTGAGGACACAGTTTAGAGGAACTTTAGCAAGCAGGACAGAACAACAGTAGGACAGACAGCCCCAGCTTTGGGAGAATCTGACTTTCCAAAGAAAAGCATCTGAATCCCGGTACTAGTGGCTCATGCCTGTTATCCTAGCTACTCGGAGGCTGAGAGCTGAGGATTGAAGTTCAAAGTCAGTCCAGGCAGGAAAGTCTGTGATATTCCTATCTCCAGTCAACACCCAGAACACCAGAAGTGATGATGTGGCTCAAAGTGGTAGAGCGGTAGCCTTGAGTGAAAGAGCTTAGGGATAGTGCCCAGGTCCTGAGTTTAAGCCCCCCAGCTGACCAAAACAAAACAAAAAATAGAATAGCATCCCAGTGGGCTTCAAAAGTCCCTTCTTCCTCTCCAGTCTCTCTTCCTTCCTCTTTTTTTTTTTATGCCTGTGCTGGGGCTTTGCACTGTGGCTTGACTTTTCCACCCAATGCTCATGCTCTACCACTTGAGCTACAGCTGGAAGTGGGGTCAGCTTTATGCTGATTAGTTGCAGATAGAAGTCTCAGGGCTTTCCTGTCTGGGCTGGAACTTTGAACTTTGGTCCTTAGATCTCAGACTCCTGGGTTGCTAGGATTACAGGTATGAGCCCCTTGCATCCCTTCCTTCTTTATATTAACTGTTTTGACTTTATTAGAAGAACTTTTAAATAGAGGTAGGATTCTCTGCTAAGTGTGGATGTGTCTTGCCTGTTGTATGTAGAAAGCAACCATTTTTTTAGTAGGTATCCTCCAACCCCCATGGAGTCCAGGGCCTCATACATGCTAAGCATGTGCTCAGCCACTGAAATACAACCCTAGCCCTTAACTTTTTCTGTCTAGAAAATTCACCAGCCTGGAGGAAGAAGACAGCATTGATCCCTTGCCCACGACCACCTTCTCCTTGAAATGAGTTCCCCCTGTGGTTCAATGGCCCAGAGCTCTATGCCATGCCCTGGCTGGTGCCTTTCTCCAGGCTGTAATCCAGCCATTTGGCACCAGGTCTAGGACTCCAGCCCGCTCATAGTTAGAGGCTTCTTGTCCCAGTAAGGGTTATTATGATGAGGAAGCATTTGCCTGCAAGCACAGTGAGTCAGAAAGTTTGATGTGCCTTCCAAAAAAAAAAGAGAGAGAGAGAGAGAAAGAAAAGCATCTATAATTTTTGACCACATTAATAGAAGTGTCCAAATCTAGGACGGTGAGGAATCTGGTTCTCTCTATGCTGAGCACCCACTGACTCATCCTCTCCTTCGTCATCGTCCACCAATGGCGTCTGCTCCCTGCACATTGCCTGAATCTGTCCCTTTCTCTCATTTCCGCCACTGCCTGCTCAGACCAGGGGCCCACATCTCCTGTTTGGAACAAGGCCTCTAGCCTCTTAATTGGTGTTCAAGATTCTTCTCTTGCTTCCACATCTGCTCACTGCAGCCAGGGGTGTTAGGGAACAGGATCCTTGGGGGCTTACAGTCCTTCGGTGGCTTCTCACAGCTCTGGAGGTACAAGCCGTGTGTGTGTGTGTGTGTGTGTGTGTGTGTGTGTGTGTGTGTGTGTGTATCCTCTGGCTTGAACTCAAGGTCTGGATGCTGTCCCCTGTGCAAAGCTCAAAGCTAGTGCTTTATCACCTGAGCCACAGTTCTACTTCTAGCCTTTTGGTAGTTAATTGAAAAGTTTTAATCCTCAGATCTCAGCCTCCTTACTAGCTAGGATTACAGGCATGAGCCACTGGCTCATGCAACAGGGTTTTATTTATTATTTTTATTTTGTGACTGGTCCCGGAGCTGCTTTTGTTCAAAGTTAGCACTCTACCACTTTGAGCCACAGCACCACTTCTGGGTTTTTTCTGTATAATTTGTTGGAGATAAGAGTCTCATGGCCTTTCTTGCCTGGGCTGGCTTTCAACCTCAATCCTCAAATCTCAGCCTCCTGAGTACCTAGGATAACAGGGATGAGCCACAAGCACCTGGCTCTTCTTTGTGTGAATCAAGGGTTCCATATGTAGCACAGGCTGGCCTCAAACTCCTAGCCTCCTCTTCTCCCCAACCTCCTGAGTGCTGAGCTTATAGGAATCTACTACCACAGGGAATATGGCCTAGTGGTAGAGTACTTGCCTCACATATATGAAGCCTCTGGGTTCGATTCCTTAGCAGCACATATATAGAAAAAAACCAAAAGTGGCTCTGTGACTCAGGTGCAAGCCTTGAGCAAAAAGAAGCCAGGGACAGTGCTCAGGCCCTGAGTCCAAGCCCCAGAACTAGCAAAAAAAAAAAAGACTGTACTACTATGATTGACAACAAAGAGGGCTTTCAAGATCTTTTGTGATCAGACACTGGCCTATCTGTCTGACCCTATGCCATACCACTGTGCCTCCTTGTGACTAGTTTTCTTTCTATTCTCATGGAAGTCTCCCTGCATATCCAGGGTCCCTAGCATCAAGACTATGTTGCCTACAAGGCTGTCTTCATCTACTTGGATAATCCCTTCTCTTCCTTTAAAACATCTCCTATGATACTTACTGAGTCCTCTAGCTTGGTTAGGCCTTCAATTATATATACTGACAGCAGTCATTCATTTGATCATTCATTCCTCAAACTGAACAACACCAGCAGCTGGCCATGTACACTTCTTCATGCTGAGGACATTGGTGAACAAGTTAGCTGAATTGATGAAAGTGGCCAAACATTGATGGGGACTTCATTATCTTTGGTCAGAGATTTTTTTTAATTGTTATATTTTTTAAAGTAGTTTGTACCAAGGGGTTGCCATTCAACAAAGCAATTTATGGATACAAGGCATCTTGATCAATGTTACCCCTTTCATCATTCTCCCCTTATACCTCCCAACCCCAAGAGATGATGGAAAGTACATAGGTATGTGCATACATCTGGGAATTCACATGTCTGCCTTGCAGGTACACACATGCACTGTGACTCTCTAGCCCTGAAATTACATACTAGAAGGACTTTTGATGTTTTGTTTTGTTTTTTTGTTATTGAAACTTACTCACAGCTGGTGCTCTATAACTTGAGCCATACCTTGAGCCCAAAAGGACTCATAAAAATACATTTGTGGGGCTGGGCATATAGCCTAGTGGTAGAGTGTTTGCCTAGCATATATGAAGCCCTGGGTTCAATTCTTCAGCACCACATATATAGAAAAAGCCGGAATTGGCACTGTGGCTCAAGTGGCAGAGTGCTAGCCTTGAGCATAAAAGAAGCCAGGGACAGTGCTCAGGCCCTGAGTTCAAGCCCCAGGACTGGCAAAAAAACAAGACAAGGGGCTGGGGATATGGCCTACTGGCAAGAGTGCTTGCCTCCTATACATGAGGCCCTGGGTTTGATTCCCCAGCACCACATATATAGAAAATGGCCAGAAGTGGCGCTGTGGCTCAGTGGCAGAGTGCTAGACAGTGCTCAGGCCCTGAGTCCAAGCCCCAGGACTGGCCAAAAAAAAACAACAAAAAAAAAAACAAGACAAAACAAAAAACACATTTGTGGCTGGGCACCAGTGGCTCATGCCTGTAATCCTAGCTATGCTGGAGGCTGAGACCTGAGGATCACAGTTTGTAGCCAGCTCAAGCAGGAAAGTCTGTGAGACTCATCTTTAAGTAACCACCCTCACCTACCACCTACCACTCCCCTCCTCCCAAAACACTGGAAGTGGAGCTGTGGCTTAAGTGGTAGAGCTTCAGCCTTGAGAGTAAAAGCTGAAGGACAGTGCCTGGCCCTGAATTCAAGCCCCAGTACCCCCCCACACACACACCGCTACACAAAATACACTTTGGGAAGCTGAGGCAAGAGGATTGCCACATGTCAAGGGCTAGGAAGACAATGAACAAACAAAAGAAAGCCCTACCTGGGTCTTGGGACATTCTAGTTACAAATGACAGAAACCTAAGCTATTGAAATAAAAAAAATCTCTCAGGTTCCTGAAAACTAAAAATTCATCCCCAGGTGCAACTTGATCACAGTGTCACTAGGAATGGATTTTTTTTTTCTTTTGGTTTGAAACAGGGTTTTATTATGTAGCCCAAACTGGCCTCAAACTCTTGCTCCTCCTGTCTCAGCCTCTCCAATACTTGGATTACAGATAAGCACCTACATACCTGACAGGACTTTTTTTTTTTTCCTCTTGTCTTGGCTTCCCCTGAATGTGCCTCATTCTGAGGAAACAGTAGCAGCTCGAGGCTACCTACCATCACTTCCTCTGCCAAGATAGAAGAGCTTTCCTTCCTTCAACAGTTTAAACCAAAGTTGTGATCTGAAATCACTGACTTACACTAGCTTGGCCCTGAAGCAGTCCTTGGGGCCTGAGAGGCTTGGGAGCAGGTGCTGATTGGGTACAAGCCCACCTCCAGGAACCAGCTCCCTCTAAACATCTGGCAGAGAGTCAGGTGGGCCAGTCCGCTTTGCTAATCAGTTTTTCTTTTTCACTCCACATTACCCGGACCCTGTTTGTCCCTCTTATCTGGTATAACAGCCCTGGGGTATACCACTTACTTTGCCCAAACCCCTCCTTTTGCAGATGAGGAAGCAGACACTGAGTGACTTCTCAAGGTCACACCACAAAGTCACAATAGATTGGAACTAGTGAGGCCTCTGGCCTGACTGTCTCATATGGTGGATGGACCCTGAGTCTCGGGTCAGCCTGGCAGATCTGATCCTGGATCTGACACTTGTAAGGTGTGAGATTGCAGTCATTTTCTGGGGCTACCCTAAATCACCACAAACTCAGGAGCTGAAAGCCATGGAAATTTATTCTCACACTGGTCTGGAGGCTATAAATCTGAAATCAAGGTATTCACAGGGTTGTGCCCCTCTGATTGTCAATCTGTTCCTATCTTTTCCAGCTTCTGGTGGCTGTTCCTTGTTGCTGATTTTGGGTATAGCTCAAGTGGTAAAGTGACTGCCTAGGAAGCTCAAAGCCTTGAGTTTAAATCCCAGTATTTTTTAAAAAGTAAAATAAACCCATATTCCTTGTGGTTGTATTGTTCCAATCTCTGCTTCTGTCTTCATGTGGCTTTTCTCTGTCTTCTCTCTCTTTTTTTCTTTCAGCAGTACTGGAATTTGAATTCAAGACCTCTACCATTTCATCTACACTCTCAGCCTCTTTGGTCTTTTTTTTTTTTTTTTGTTATAGGGCTTGAACACAGGGCACTGTCCCTGAACTGTTTCTGCTCCAGGATAGTGCTCTACCACTTTGAACCACAGCTCTATTTAAGGTTTTCTGGGGGTTAACTGGAGATAAGAGTCTCAAAGACTTTCCTGCCTAGGTTGGTTTTGAACCACAATCCTCAGATCACAGCCTCCTGAGTTGCTAGGATTACAGGCATGAGCCACCAATGCCCAACTTTTTTGTCTTTTATAAGGACATTTGTCATTAAATTTAGAATTCATCTGGATAATCCAGGATGAGCTTATCTCAAGATCCTTAACATTCTGGCTAACTTACCAGCCTGTTATTGAAGCTACTTGGGAGACAGAGATTGGAAGGGTATTGGTTCCAGGTCAGCTCAGGCAAAAACTTCATTGAGGTGTCATCTTAACCAATAAATTGGAGGTGGTAATTCATACTTGTAATCCCAGCCACTCAGAAGCTTAAGTAAAGATAAAGGTCTAAGGCAAAAAGCACAAGACCCTATCTAAAAAATAACTGCAGCAAAAAGAGCTAAAATGATAAAGCACCTGCCTAGCAAGTAAAGGCCATGAGTTCAACCTCCAATATCACCAAAACAAACAACAACAAAAAATCATTAAATACATCAGTAGGGGCTAGGGATATGGTCTAGTGGCAAGAGTGCTTGCCTCCTATACATGAGGCCCTGGGTTCAATTCCCCAGCACCACATATACAGAAAACGGCCAGAAGTGGTGCTGTGGCTCAAGTGGCAGAGTGCTAGCCTTGAGCAAAAAAAGAAGCCAGGGACAGTGCCCAGGCCCTGAGTCCATGCCCCAGGACTGGCCAAAAACAAAAAAACAAAAACAAAAAAAAAAAAACAAAAAACATCAGTAAAGACCCTTTCTCTAAATAAGGTCACACAAGTTCTAGGGAGTTGGATGTGAGGACATCATTTGTGAGTCACCATTCAATCCAGTCCAGGGAACCAAACAAGTCATCTGCTTTCTTCATTCTTCAGTTTAGTCATCTGTAAAATGATTTATACAGAGCCAGATGCTGGTGACTCCTGTAATCCTGGCTACTCAGGTAGCTGAGAGATGAAGATCAAAGTCCAAAGTCATGTCTGGCAGAAAAGCCCCTGAGACTCTTAGTTCCGATTAACTAACAGCAAGCTGGAAGTAGAGGTGTGGCTCAAGTAATAGAGTGCCAACCTTGAGTAAACAAAGCCAAGCAAGGCCCAAAGTGGAAGCCCCAGTCCCATCACACACACACACACACACACACACACACACACACACACACACACACACACCCCAGATAGAGATTTGTATAATTAATATGCACTAAAACTAAAGTCACAAGAAAGTAAAACAGGCTCTGTTGTGGTGGGAGGGAGACACCTTTATAGGGCTGGAATGTGAAGATTAACACAAGACCAACTTTACTAAGTCTTTCATAGAGTCAATTTTTTTTTTCCAGTCCTGGGACTTGAACTTAGGGACTTGGCACTGTCCCTGAGCTTCTTTTGCTCAAGGCTAGCATTCTACCACTTGCGCACAGCACTACTTTCAGCTTTTCCTGTGGTACTGAGGACTCAAACCTAAGGCTTCATGCATGCTAGGCAAGCACTCTACCACTAAGCCAAAATTCCCAGCACATGTTAATTATTATTATTACTCCCCTTCCTTCAACATGGCTTTCTTCCACAGGTAGGTCCAGCTTCCAATAAGTGGTAGTAGTATTAGGGGAGACAGAGCCGTTGAGATGGTGGCCTCACCTGGAGACATCCTTTTGTTCAGGCAGGCCAGAGTTAGCAGCAGAGAGGTGTCCTGTCAATCACCCCCTCACCCTGGTTCTGGCAGGCCAGCCTGGGAACCCTATGATTTACAGTGATGAAATGTAAATTGCTGAGATTCCATGCTTCCCGTGTGGTTGGGATCCCATCAGTGGCTCATTGCCTTTACCTGGGGCTCCTCTGCGTCTCATTTGGTGGATTCTGTCGGCCGAGCGCCTCCTCAGCCACCAACAACGGCTCCTTCCTCCATCTATCACACCTGCACTGTGACAATGTAATTTTTATCTCTGGTTGTTTATTTCTCAGATGGAACTACTTGTAAATTCCAAGAAGAAAATATATCCCTGTGTGTGACAGAACCAGCCCAGGGCGATTAATCTGGGCCTTTAAGCTGGGTACACAAACCTGGCTTATGTTGTTCTGGGCATAAGTGTCCAGAAATCAACCACAGTCATTAATTGTCTGCTGATGAAGCAGTGGTCCTAGAAGGGTTGGGTTCAGTAAGATGTGATTCAGATGGATAGAAAGGGGTATGTATGTTCATTTTCCATCTGCCAGGTGGCCAGCAGACCCTGGGGACAGTGAGAGGCAGGTGGCTTGAGGCCAAGAGGTAAAGAGGTAGAGGGAGAGACCCATATTTTTAAGGCTGAGTTGATAGTGGGTGTGAAAAGAGGGCACCAAAGCTTTGTGGGATGCTGAGAAATGGGTACCTTGATAAGAGCCTGAGCTTGGTTCAGATCCAAGTGCTACTACCTCTTACCATGTGCCTTCACTGAAGGGGAAGTTTTTGATCTGTCAGAGGGAGCCTTGTAGGGCCATTGGGAGACTTGAATCCCAAAGTCTGACAAATGCTTGTTGCATGTAATGGTGTTCAGCATAAGCGAGCTCCCTTTCTCCCAAAGGCCTGGGGGGCGGGGGGGAGCGCTCAGCCCTGCAGAACATGAAAGTCACAGAAATCATCAAAATTCTAGAGTTGGAAGGAATTTAGAGATCACTTAATGCAAACCTTAGAAGAGGTTGGGGAAGTAAAGTGACCTTGAGGTGGGGGGAGCCCTGTCTCTGATCACCAGCCCTCTGTCCCAGCATGTGCCTCTACACCAAGGAATTGGCCTGGGCTTCGGGGTCCATGAGTATGCTTGGGTTGGCCTTAGACATTCATAGCCCCCTGGGACAATGGATACTAATCTATGTACAGGTACACTGAGGAAAAGAGCTTTAGGGCCTTAACCAGATTCTCCCATCCAAGGGCTAACCAGGTCCCACCTTGCTTAACTTCTAAGATCAGATAAGATTGAGCACATTCAGGGAGGAATGTGGAGCCCTTTCGGTTCTGTAAAGAATCCCCCATTCAAGAAGATTAAGACTGATTTTGGTTTTGGTTTTTGTTTTATCGGTCATGAGGCTTGAACTCAGGGCCTGAGCACTGTCCCTGACTAAACTTTGCTCAAGGCCTAATGTTCTACTGTTTTGAGCCACAGCACCACTTCAGGTTTTCTGATGGTTAATTAGAAATAAGAGTCTCATGGATTTTCTGACCTAGGCTGGCTTTGAACTGTGATTCTCAGATCTTAACTTCTTGAGCAGCTAGGATTACAGGCATCATGAGCCATGATTGCCCAACTGATTAAGACTTTTTCTTTTTGGTCCTTGATTTTGTGGCTAAATGGTTTGTGTGGGTGTGGATGGGATGTTGCTCAGTCTCTTTCACCTGCATTTGGTGAACACAAGGTCTTTGTGTATGATGTGGGATTTCTTGGGCCTCAGGGGCCCTGCCAGTTCTTATTCCAGCCCAAAGCCTGGGAAACCAGCTCACAGATACCAGCCAGGGGCAGGGTATAGGCCTGTGCTTTATTGGTGGAGACATTTCTAGATTTTGACATTTTGGTCAGGTGTGGATTTTTGTGAAGCTTAAAGTTTCCTGTGAATGTGTATATGTATGTGTGTGAATGTGGGGGCCCCCTTTATAAGCAAGGATAGCAAGTCATAGAGTTCAGTGCACAGCCCCAGGAAAGCAATAGATGCTTTGTCAGTGTCACTGTAAATCAGCCTCTATGGTGAGGTTACTGGACAAATGTCTAAAGGGGAGTGTGAAGTCTCAGCATAGCTCTCCCACCAAATGTCCTCCCAGGGCCTATAGTCTTCCTCTGTGCTCAGTTTTCTGGTTGCTGACTGTTGGGTGCTTGAGATAGACTTGTGTAAGGAACCATTCTGCCTTCCTCAGTAAAGGGAGCCTCAGTACACAGAACAGTAATGTGTCTGCCCTCTGCCTCCTGCTGAGCTGTCCTCCTCTTATTCCTCAGCTTAGCCAGTGGCTGTGTCCCTCTCACTACGCTTCCAGTGGGCTAGATCTGCCTCTGTGAAGGCGGAGGAGAGGGCCTTCAGGGTGGGTGCGCACAGCGTGGGTGGCGCTTCCTCCCCTACTAGTTTCTGCAGAGATGAACAGAGCATGCCTCTTGCCCAGACTTTGGGCAAATGCTTGGCAGATGGAGGCTGGGCACATAGGAGCTATGGGCTCTTGCTCTCCTTCCCTTTCTCACTTGTCTGGTATTTGTGGCTGCCTGGCACTGACCTGGGGATAGGATGGTGGGAAAAATACTGTTTTGGGCAAGAGCTGAAACAGAGGACTTGGGTCTGGATCTGGCTCTGCCACTGTCTACTGTGGGAGCTTGCAAGCAGCCTTAGAGTTTCGTTTATCATCTAGAAAAAAAAGGTAAATACCTGCTTTGCTGGGCTTTTGAGTTCTGGAGGTTTATATGTGGTGTTGAGCACTTCTGTATTCTGTTAATATTTTGGAAGAGCCATCCTGCCTGTTGGAATTTACATCCTTGGCCCTCTGGTATCCTAATGATTTCCTTTTCTGACAGGTTTTAGAATTTCCTGAAAAATGAGCAAAGCATGGACAGGTGATCTGGGGGAATGGCTTGCTTGGCTGGTGCACTACCATTTGAGCCAGGCCTCTAGCCCTGCTTTTTTGCTGGTTATTTTGGAGATAACATTACTCAGACTTTTCTCCCCAGTCTGGCTTCAAACCAAGATCCTCTGGCTCTCAGCCTCCTGAGTAATCAGGATGGTAGGTGTGAGCGTATGCTGAAGTGTGGAGTTTTGAGGCTTCTCGCTTTCCCCCCAGCATATCTGGGGGAGATGGAACAAAGTGTCAGAGGCTTCAGCCCCCAGGGGTTCAGTACAGCTCCCAGGAGCTTCCTTCAAGGTTGAATGGGGGTTCCCCCATGAGAGTTCTTTCTCCGTGGCAGGAGCACCTTCACACTTGGCTGCTTCACACTACCTGCTGGTAAAGTAGAAGTCTAGGGTGGAAGGTAAGCGGAGGGTTGGGGAGGTGCTCCCCAAAGAGAAAGGCTTGCCCCACTAGGCAGAACTGGACTTGGTAGCCTGTTCCCCCTTTGCTGTCCTGAGAGGAGTGGGCTGTGCCTGGTCTTACTGATTGCAAGTGAACAAAAACCACCCGTGGGGGCTGGGAATATGGCCTAGTGGCAAGAGTGCTTGCCTCCTACACATGAAGCTCTGGGTTCGATTCCCCAGCACCACATATATGGAAAACGGCCAGAAGGGGCCCTGTGGCTCAGGTGGCAGAGTGCTAGCCTTGAGCGGGAAGAAGGGATGGTGCTCAGGCCCTGAGTCCAAGGCCCAAGACTAGCCAAAAAAAAAAAAAACAAAAAAACCAAAACCAAAAACCACCCGTGGAAGATGGATATGTTAATGGAAACTGATGAGGACCCCATGGAGAGGAAATAGTTCCTTAGAGGGAGGGAGAGCAGAAGGTCTAGGAGAGAGAATGGAATGTATTAAGAAGATTTGGGGCTTGACCTCAGGGCCTCTTAATAGGCACTCTACCACTAGAGTCATGCCCTCAGTCTTTTGGTTTTTAGTTCTTCCAAATAGGATCTGGTGCTAATTTGACCCACGCTGGGGCCTCCAAACACAAAATCCTCCTGCCTCCATCTCCCAAGTAGCTGTGACCATGTTTCTCCCCGCCCCCCCCACCGCCCCAACCCAGGAAGAATTCTTTGTGTGCCACCATTGCTCACCCACTGTTGTTGTTTCTTTTTTTTTGTGCCAGTACTGGGGCTTGAACCCAGAAAATCTACACATTGCCCTTACCTTTTTAATTTTTTTTTTTTGGTTGTGGGTCTTGGACTCAGGACCTGGGTGCTGTCCCTGAGCTCTTTTGATCAAGGTTGGCACTCTACCATTTTGAGATCAGAGTTTCATGGGTTCTTTCCTGCCTGGGATGGCTTTAAACTGCAATCCTCAGATCTCAGCCTCATGAGTACCTAGGATTATACTTATGAGCCACCAGCACCTAGCTATCCTTTAGCTTTTTTGCTTTTTTTCTTTTTTTTTGCTTAAGGCTGACATTCTACCACTTGAGCCACAGCTCCACTTCCAGCGCTTTTGATGATTAATTGGAAATAAGAGTCTGATGGACTTTTCTGCATGGCTGGCCTCAAACCATGATCCTCACATCTCACCCCTCCTAAGTAGCTAGGATTACAGGCATGAACCACTGGTGCCTCCCTCACTCTGTTTCACTTGCTGCCATACCTGCTGGTTGGTCATAGCCACTATCTAGGGAAGCCAGCTAGCTCACCAGCCCTCACTTGGGTTCAGGTCTGGGAGGCTGTCTGCACAGAAGATTAGAAATAGAATGTCAGGGTGGAAGGGACTAGGCACCATGGTGTTCTGATAGGGAATCACCCCAGCAACTCGGTGGCCTGTGTCTACTGGCAACCGCTTCCACACCCCAATGGAACTGTTTATTTTTTCCCTTGAATCCAGGCTTAAGTATTTGCTCTGTGCTAAATATCCTGTGTGCATCACCACACTTAATCTGCACAGCAGCCCTGTAAGTGGTCCTGTTTTCCTCCCCCATTTTATGGATGAACAAACTGAGAGGTCAAGAGACCAGCTCAAGGTTATACAACGCAGCCAGCCACCAGCTGAACTCCGAGGCCGGGTTCATTCCAAGCCCCGGAGCGGAGCCGCTATTCCTGGCTGCTGTTGCTGAGACTCGGTGCAGAACCCACCTGCGTGCTTCCTCCTGGACGGCTACTGCGGGCCGCCCCGACCTCTCCTTCCGAAGGCTCTGCTCCATTAGCACGTTCTCTGGGGACCGGAGAGAGTGTTTCTATGCCAAAGGAGCGACCGGGACCTAGAGAGGGAGGTGCCACCTGCCCCCATTCTCGAGGTGCAGTCCAAGCGCTGGGTTTGGGTAGGAGTGGGGTCAGCGTCTGGGGGTCCGGCTTGCCCCGGCTGGGGGTTCTCTGCCGGCAAGGTGGAATGCGATGCAGGGCTTGTCAGCAACCCCCGCCCCCCCACTGGAGATGCCCAGGGGCAATGGCGGGGGGGGGGGGCCCTCGCGGAGGGGACGGGAGGAGGGGTCGTGCATGCGGTGTGCAGCGGGGCGGGGCTCCCCTCGGCGCAGCTCCCACCTGGGCCGACCCTGCGGGGGCCGCTGGTTGGCTCCCTGGGAGTGCTACTCGTCCTATCGCGCACCTGCACAGTTGCCAGGCAACTGGGACTGAGTTGTAACACCTTGGCGAGAGCCAGGATGGTGTTTTTTGTTTCCTTGCTGCTCCGAGTCTCTCCTTAGAAGTTGTACAAAGATGGCACTTGCTTTCTGTCCCCAAAGAGACCCTGCCCCACAAATCCCCAGGTCCCCAGACCCCCGGCATCTCAGGCCAGACCTGCCTAGGGAGTCACAGTGTCGGGCCTCCCTTGCTGGGTCTCAGGCAGGTGAGGGGCTTGGAGAGCTCGGCACAGCTCCCTTATTGTGAGAAACAAATCTGAAGGGAACCAAAGACTTCCAAACTGGAGGATCCAGTAAGATACCCCACCACCACTGCAAATGTGGGGAAAACGCTGGCTCCAAGGTCATCAGGGTTATCATTGCAGTTACAGGCTGACTTCAGAATACCCTTGAGATGGCCTTGGGATGGGGGTGCAGCACATCCTGAGCCTGCCTTCTGGCTTTACACCCAGGTTATTATCTCGGTGTTCCCCAAAGTTGAATCCTGCCTCCCCCCTCCCCAGTGTCTCACCCATCTGTGTACCACCTGCACTATTTTTCCACTTCCTTTTTCTTCTGTAGATTGACCCACTTTCGCTTAAATAAATGTATTTAAAAAGGAAACTTGATAACACTTCTGTAAATGGAGACTCAGTATCACTTGCCATAAATAGAAAGTAACTGCAAAAATAAATACAAAGAGAGAAAACCTTATTAAATTTTAGCACATGGAGGCTGATCTAAGAGGGCTGTCATGATCATGAAATAATTGCTTATTAAGTATTTCCTCCGTGCCAGGCACTAGCTAAGCACTTTACAGGGATTAGCTCATTGCCTCTGTATTATTTGTATTCCCATTTCACAGATAGGGGACACTTGCTGTTGAGAGACTTCATGGGCTTAGGCCGAGGGCACACAGACAGATGAGATAACATTCAAAGCTGCATCCAGTGTCAGCTTTTCTTTTTTTTTTTTTTTTTAAACATGCTGATACAGGGCTTGAACTCATGCTCCCACTTGGCTTTTTCATTCAAGGCTGACACTCTACCACTGAAACCATACCTCTACTTCCAGCTTTGTGCTGGTTAATTGAGTATAAGAGTCTCTTGGATATGTCTTCCAGGAATGGCTTTGAACCCCCCATCCTTGGATCTCCGCCTCTTAAGTAGCTGGGATTACAGGTGTGAGCCACCAGCACTCTAGCCCAATGTCAGCTTTTGACCATGACCTGGGTTATCTTCCAGCATAGTGTCACTCCTGGCTTGCTGCCCTGGGTGCTGGGGGAGAGCCAGTTGAAGACCAAGACAATGATTTGAGCCTAACCCAACTGCGGTGGTTTGTGCTTGGCCTCAGAGAATATAACCCAAGAGCTTTCCACCAGCCTCGGGAGATAGCTAGCTCATTTTGTAGCTAGGAACTGAGATTCAATGAGGCCACGCCACCCACCCTGAATCACACTGTTTGCTGCTCTGTGGCTGGGCTGGGCTGTGGGTCCTGTCTCTCTCTGCAGTGCTAACACTCTTACACCTCTTTGTAGCTCATTCGACCTCATGCAGAGACAAGAACCTTTTATTCTTAGCAAATTTTAGAGCAGAGCAGAGCAGAGCAGAGCAGAGCCTTCTCACAGGGAACAGATTTCCACCTGGGGAGAGTAGGCATTTGTTGAACCCAGCCCAGGCTGTGGGCAGACACCTTTCCTTAGAGCCAATCCCTGTCTCTGGAACCATGATGAAGACCCCTGGGCATCCCCAGGACTCCTGTACTCACAGGCAGCAGTGTTTGTTTGTTTGTATTATCTGCCCTCCTGAAAATGTAGTCCATCATCCCCTATCAAAATAAGTGACTGTATTTCTCTATTTTTCACTCCAGAGCTGGCTCTTTCTTACCTGGAAGAGAAAGAACAAGGGCACATTTGGAGAGGGGAGGAAAATCATATGTTATTTTTAAAAGGTATTTTGAGTGAGTACTGAATAGAGTTCAAGAAAATTGCCTTAAAGACCTGTTCTCTGCAGGGATGGTGTTTCTCATGGCTCCCAAGTATTTGGAAACTTAATTGCACATTTGTACGGGCTACTGTTTTTATTTCTTTCTGGTCTCAGAGGTGGGCTTTGAAGATTGTGCTCTCCCTGTAATGGTTTTCTTTATCTCAAATAAATTTCGCACACCTGCAAGGTAGAGCTGCTTGAAAGAAACTGTGTCAGAATTGGCTCTCGATTTAATAAATCTGCAAATGGCGCAGGGTTCGCTGAGATGATGTGGCATTAGCTGGCTTTGAGCCTCCTGTCACAGGGGTGGGGCCTAATCCCCCTCTCCCCCACAGGGGCTATGCTCTCTGCTCATGCTCTGAACTGACAGAGCATCAACCCACAGCTTTGCTGGAATCCTTTCTCCACCCTTAGCTGGAAGCCAGTCGGGGTGGAGGAGACTGATTTCTGTGTGGGTGTTTGGGGCCTTTTAGGCCAAGATGCTAATAAGAGGCTTTTAGGTTAATTGTACAACTACAGCTCCCCACTGCTGGGGACTTCCTTGATCCCACACCACCTCTTCTCAGAGAACTACAAAGTCCACGTCAGAACGGTGTGGTGAGCAGGGTAGGAGTTACATGGAAGTGCTTCGGGTTGGGGGGCTGCCAATGTTCAGGGTGGTGGGAGAACCCTGTGATTGTGCACGACTCTCTCTGGTCCTAGAAACACACGGCAGGGCATGGTCTAAGGACGTAGGTTCTGGGAGCAGTAAGCCTGAGGTTGAAGGTAGGCTCCACAACTCTCCAGTGGCGGAAGGGCATAGGAGATTCCATTTGTCCCTTCAGCTCAGCACCAGACAGGCCTGGGAGACTGGACTGCTGATGACACCTGTTGGCTCCTGTCCTTGGGTTTCAGATTCAGCCAATAGGAGGTCCTGGCAGTTGAGGAGAGGCAGAGAGGTGGGTTTATGCTGGTTCCAGGCTGGCTCTGACTTGGACCAAAGGCCTCCACTGTCAGGGCCTTCTCCACATGGCTTCTCCGTTCTGGACTTGGATTGCTGGTCCTTTTCCTTGGCTCGTCAAGCCCCACAGTTGCCTTGCCAGTGGTTTCTTGCCTGTTGTTTACTATCCAGATGGATTCCCTAGGCCCACCCACATTATCTTTAAAGTTTTGTTTTTGAGTGTCTGTTTATTTATGCTAGAGACTGAATCTAGGGCCACCGCTTACCTGCCAACACCTTTGTCAATTGTCCCTTTAATAACCTTTTTCAAATTAGTTAATGTGCTGGGTGTCTGTGACTCAAGCTTGTGATCCTAGCTACTCAGGAGGATCTGAGAATCTGAGGATAGGATTCAAAGCTAGCCTGGGCAGCAGATAAGAATCTCTGAGACTCTAATATCCAATTAACCAACAAAAAAGCTGGAGGTAAGCTGTGGCTCAAGTGGTAGCATGTTAGTCTTGAGCAAAAAAAGCTCAGGACAGTACCCAGGCCCTGAGTTCAAGCCCCAGGACTGGCACACATGCATAAAAATTGACACCTAGCTGACTTCGTGGTTTTGGACAAGCCATTTATCTCTGAGCTTTGGTTTCCTCATGTGTTAGATGGAGTCTTAAAGAAACAAAAAGGTGCTGAGTGCCAATAGTCCATACCTACGATCCTAGCTACTCTGGACGCTGAGATCTGAGGATCCAGGTTCAACGCCAACCTGAGCAGCCAAATGAGGGAGACTCATTTCTTTTTTTTTCTTTTTGGCCAGTCCTGGGCTTGGACTCAGGGCCTGAGCACTGTCCCTGGCTTCTTTTTGCTCAAGGCTAGCACTCTGCCCCATGAGCCACAGTGCCACTTCTGGCCATTTTGTATATATGTGGTGCTGCGGAATCGAACCCAGGGCTTCATGTATATGAGGCAAGCACTCTTGCCACTAGGCCATGTTCCCAGCCCCTCATTTCTAATTAATCAGAAGAAAAGCTAGAAATGGAGATATGGCTGTAGTGGTAGCGTTCCAGCCTTGATCAAAAAGCTAAGGAAGAGTGCAAGGCCCTGAGTTCAAGCCCCAGTCCCACAAAAACAAAACAAGTTTGCTTAGTGTTGTAGTAAGAACTAATTGTAATAGTGTATGTGAAGTTCTGGCTCTGGCCTTGAGGATGGTAACCTTGACCCTCAGGCCAACCAGGGAGGGGGGGAGGGGGTTAGGGCCATCCCTCTGAGAGAGACAGAAATGACAGACAGCAATGGTCAAGCTCTGTGTTCTGGGACACATGGCAGTCTTCCCCTTAGTGCTCTGCTTTCTGTACAGAACTGAGAGCTATGGACCTGTGGCCTGGTTTGGGAAGAGACACCAGGACGCAGAATCCTGTAGGACACTGAAGCTGGTGTTTCTTAGAGGAAATAGCACATAGATGTTGTCCACCCTATCAGGAACCACACATTTTTAATCTTCATTTGGGATTACTGGGAAACAAAGCAGCCACAGATTCTGTGCATCATGGTGCTCCCTGTGAATATGAAGGAAGAAAGAGGTATGGTGGTGTTAGCATGTACTCTTAGCACTTGGGAGGAGGATGGAGAGGTCTCAAAAAAAGGCAGAGGTGGGGCGCAGCCTGGGACTGTGGCTTAGTGGTAGAGTGCTTGCCTAGCATACATGAAGCCCTGGGTTCAATTCCTCAGCACCACATAAACAGAAAAGGCCAGAAGTGGCGCTGTGGCACAAGTGGTAGAGTGCTAGCCTTGAACAAAAGAAGCCAGGGACAGTGCTCAGGCCCTGAGTCTAAGTCCCAGGACTGGCAAAAAAAGAAAACAAAAAGAAAGAAAGAAAAGACAAATCGGCCAGGAATGTAATGGTAGAGTGTAGTATGCACAAGACTCAGAGTTCAAATTTCAACTATTAAAAAAAAAAAAAAAAGATAGCTAGGTATCAGTGGTTCACACCTCTAAGTTTAGGTGCTCAGGAGGCTGAGACCTGAGGATTTCAATTTGAAGTTTGTTTTGGCAGAAAAGTTTGAAAGACCCCCATCTCCAATTAACCAGCAAAATTTCTAGACGGGATATGTGGCTCAAGTGGTAGAGGGCCAGCCATAAGTAAGAAACTTGAGTTAGAGAGGTGATAGAAGATATCCTCCTGAGCAGAGATGGGGGTGGGGCCCTGTGTATTTCCACCACAGCTCCCTGAAGAAAGGGACATAACTGGTACCACCAGGCAATTTGTGACATGTCAGCTCTGCAGTCATTCAGTCTTGGGTTTGAGGATTCTGGGACCAGAATGATAGCATAGTAAACAAGCCTGGAAGGGAGTCCTGTACTGTCAGCGTGGATGTCAGCACTTGTCTGGGAAGGTGAGTAGGGGGTGGGGGGTGGGTCTGGCTCCCGAGAGACTTACAGCACAGCAGTAACTCAGTAGTTACCACTTCTCAGAGATGAGAGTTCCAAGCCGGAGAGGAACAAACAGGAGCTAGTGTGAGCTAAACTATGGCTGGGGAAAGCTCCAGGGAAAAGGAAGCCCAATCCTGGGGACAAAGAGAAAGATTAAAAAAACAAAAAAGTGATTTCAGACGAGGAGCCACAAAGTGGATGCCTAGAATGCATGAAGCCTCGGATTCCATCTCCACTTGGCCAGGCTGAAGGGAGGTGATGTGTTCTGAAAGCAACTAGAAATCCAACTAGCACAGAGGAAGTAACAAGTTGGATAAGAAATGTACTCACTGCCTTACGTATGAAACTGTAACCTCTCTGTACATCACATTGACAATAAAGAAATAAAAAACAATCCAACTAGCATGGTGTATTTAGGACCTTGAAATCAGGTGGGATATTTAGGCCATAAAGTAGGACTGAGGGAGTGCATAGAGAGGAGTTCTCTGTTGGTATCATTGCTATACCTCTTGAGCCATACCCCCAGATGTGTGCTTTATATTTTTGTTTTTCAGATAGGGTCTCACTAACTTTGCCCTGGCTGACCTCAAACTCTAAATCATCCTATCTCTGCCTCTACCACACCAGGCAAGTGGAGGAATGCTTTATTTTTAAAAATTTGCGCCAGGCTGGGAATAATGTCTTAGTGGTAAAGTGTTTGCCTCACACACATGAAGCCCTGGGTTCAATTCCTCAGCACCACATATATAGAAAAAGCCAAAGTGGCACAGTGGCTTAAGTGGTAAAGTGCTAGTCTTGAGCAAAAAGAAGCCAGGGTCAGTGCTCAGGCCCTGAGTTCAAGCCCTAGGACTGGCAAAAAAACAAAAAACAAAATTGTGGGACTTAAACTCAGGGCTTCTTGCTATGACTTGGCTTTTCCATTTAAGGTTAGTGCTATACTACTTGGGCCATACTTTCAATTCCAGCCTTTTCCTGGTTAATTGGAGATAAAAGTCCTAAGGATTTTCTTGCCTCAGTTGGCTTTGAACCATGATCCTCAGATCTCAGTCAGCCTCCTGAGTAGTGAGGTTACAGGCATGAGCCATCAGCACCTTGCTTAATGAAGGAATGCCTAGCCTAGAGTTCACAGGTGGGCTGCAGAGCATCCCTGAACCTCTTGAGTGGTTGGGCTTTGCACTTTCTAGTTAATTCGTTAACCTCTTTGAGCCTCAGCTTTCCGGTCTCCAAAATGGAATTAAGACTGTCCAGGGTAACAGCTATATGACAGACACAATGTAAGGGCTTGATAAAGGGTGGCTGCAGGGCTGGGAATATGGCTTGGTGGTAGAGTGCTTGCTCAGAATACATGAAGCCCTGGAGAATCACATAAGCAGAAAAAGTTGGAAGTGGCGCTGTGGTTCGAGTGGTAGAGTGCTAGCTTTGAGCAAAAGAAGCTCAAGGACAGTGCCCAGGGCCTGAGTTCAAGCTCTAAGACTGGCAAAAAGAAAAAGAAAAAAAGAAAAGAATAGGAAAGAAAGAAAAGAAAAAAAAAAAGGGTGGCTACAGAGCTATAAGTGAGTGTATGTGGCATGCACTTCTGTAAGGGGGGGGTCTCCTACAGCTGACATGAAATTCCTTAAGGGGTCTCTGATTGAAAAAATGTTAAGCACCACTCGCTGCTTGAGAGGTTTAAAAATAGAGGAGTGTTAAGCATCAGAGAGTAGTGTTTATGCGAACTAAACGTGGCAGCGGGGCCTGCGGGCAGGGAAGCCTGCATGGAGCCCTTCTGTCCATCTGTTGGTTCCACCCTCCTTCCATCCATTTCCTTGGTTATCAAGCACTGCTGAGCACCGACTCAGCCAGGCCCCCTGCCAGGTGCGGAGGGCACACAGTCAAGAACATACTGACAATGGGGAAGAGAGATGGGCAGTGGCCAATCTCCAGAGATAGCCCCAACCCTCTTGCTGTTCCTGTCCTCAGGAGGGTTCTTTACCATGTGGAATCAGGGCTGCATCTGCAGCTTGATTTAACTAGTAGAACGCAGGTGGTGACAGCTCTGGCACTAAAGATTAAGAAGGCCTGCAGCCTCATTTGCATAGTTTGGGGAACAATAAGTCCCCATAAGTAGGCTAGCTATCTTATTAGGAAGCATGCGCAGGGACCAAATTGAGAAGAGAAACTCTAAGACCACAAGAGAGGGAAACAGGCCCAGATGTCCAGCATCTTAGTTCAGATGAGTTCAGCCTCTGCCACCACCTGATTTTAGCCACCCGAGACTCCTCCCACCGTGGGAACTGACCTGATGAACCTGTCTTTTTTTTTTTTTTTTTTTTTTTTTTTTTGGCAGTCCTGGGGCTTGAACTCAGGGCCTGAGCTCTGTCCCTGAGCTTCTGTTGCTGAAGGCTAGTGCTCTACTATTTGAGCCACAGTGTCACTTCTGGCCTTTCTGAGTAGGTTATTGGAGAAAAGAGTCTCACAGACTTTCCTGCCCAGTCTGGCTTTGAACCACAATCCTCAGATCTCAGCTTTCTGAGTAGCTAGGATTACAGGTATGGAACACCAGTGCCTGACTTCTGAGGAGTCTATTTGATTCATGGTCATAAGATCATGAAATGGTTTTTGTGAATCCCTCACTTAGTCCCTTTTTCTATTGCTATGATAGAATACTTGAAACTGGTTACTTTATAAAGAAAATAGGTTTATTTGGGCTCATGGTTCTGGAGGCTGTGAAGTCTAAGTGGCTTGTACCATGTTGGCTTTTGGTAAGGGCCTTGGTTGCTTCAGTTCATGATGGAAAGTGGAAGGGCAAGCAGGCACACTGGACAGACAAAGCACAGAGGGCAGTGTTCTCACAACCTGCTCTTGTGGTAACTAAACCAGTTATTGAGAGAGCAAGAGCTTGCCTACAAGGGAAAAGTATTAATCCACTCACGATGGTCCTGCTTTTCCTATACAAACCCTGGAGCAAATCCAGGAGTTGTGTCAAGGAAATCAGGGGAGATCCACAGAGTTCAAGGGGACTTTGTCCCCAGGGAGAGTGGAGGAAAGCTAGGCCTGGGAATGGCCGGGAGTTCCTGTGTGGGAAGGTGATGGGTCTCAGGTATGGGGCTTGAAGAGAGAGAAAAAGAGAGGAGAAGTAGGCTGACTTTTCAGAGTAATGTCTTTCAAGAACTTTGCCTATTCAGGGGTGGGGAGAGTCAGTAGCTATGGGTGGAGGGGGGATCAGTGAGGAAGGGGTTTGGGTTGAACAGATGAGTCTGGAGCACTAGAGAGAGGTAGATTGTGGGAGTGGGAGACTGAGGATGCTAAGCGAGGGGCCCAGTAAGCAGGCAAGGCAGCTGTTGGGGGCAACTACAGCTTTGGGCAGAATCCAAAGCTGCAAGTGGAGTGGTATGGGCCCACACAGTGTTTTGTTTTTGTTTTCTTTATTTGTTGAATTTGATGCCAACCAACTGCATACAAAAAAAAAAATCTAGAATTCCAGCCTCTGGCAAAATCCAAAGACACGATAACCCAGTGCCTCCTCCCCTCCCCCTTCCTTCAGAACAGCTGGAGTTGTAGCCCAGAGCCCTTGATGGGCCTGGCTTCTGGGTTGCCACCCGCACAATCTTCCCTGCTCCCCTCATCCTGTGCTGTTTCCTACAGAGCCCTGCTGGAAGCAAGTGAGCTGAACCCCTCAGGTGCGGAGAGGTGAGGGCAGATAGTCTGAAGCCAGTGGCTCAGAGGGCCGGAGGGGTGAGGGCTCACCCCATTATGGAAAGAGAGAGGGGAAGGCAGAGGAGAATGAGAGAGGAAACTGTGAAGAGCACAATGGCAATGCTGGAAGGCCAACTAAGATGGTGAACTAGAGGTCTGAAGTGGCTCTAGTTCACATCACTGGGGAACCACAGAGGGTTGAAGGGAGGAGAGGGGACAATTGACTTGCTTTGTCATCCAGGATCTGCCCCACCCAGCATTCGTATCCTTTAGCTCTATTAGCAGGTGGGCAAAAGTCCCCAAGATTCAGGGCCACACAGACAGGACCAGAAGACTCTCCCAGGAAGGAGTGTGCCCCTCAGATTCTGATCACAGTCCCCTCCCCTCCCTGTGACAGGCCCTGAGGAAAAGCTCTCTCTCACTTCCCGCTGAAGCATCTTGTGTCTGCCTCACTGCTGCCTCATGCTTTCTTCTATCCATTCCCACACATGGGGCTCAGCTTGCTCTCGACAGGAGAGGGGTCTCAATCCTGGGCCTCCCCAGGTAACAGCTCAACACACACTTCAAGATGAAAATGTCTCCATTCACATCCTCTGCAGGAATATTCTCTTCAGTCTTGCTGGGATTTGTGTGTGGCTTGGACACATGTCACCAGCTCCTGTTGAGTTGGAATGTAATTAGGTGATGGTAGGGGAAAAAAATTCCATCCATCTCCTGGGAATGCTGGAATAATGAGCCATCAAGAGGGGATGGAGGAGGTTGGCAGGGGTTGCTGACCTAAGTCGAAGCTGGGCTCATTCATTAGCTCCGGAGTTGCCCTGATCTGTTCCTCATCTCTGCTGTGGAAATGAGCCACCCCATTCTTGAGCGGGAGGCAGGAGCTGTAGTGAAGAGCTTGAAATGTTGTCCCAGGCTTTGAAGCAGGGAACGCAAGCAAGTCATCCTTTTCTGGCAGAAGCTGCAGTCATCCACCTAGGCAGGTGGCCACTTGCTAAACCCAGCCCAGGTGCGGAGCAGCAGAGTTGCCTGAGGGGTGGGCTGCACAAAGATGGGGGGCAGAGGGGCTTATGGGGAAGGGACATAGAGTGGGCAGAGGGGTCTTCATCAGGAGACAGAACCAGAGCCAAACTTGGAAGAATCCCAGGCCCATCAGAGTTAGTGAACCCCTTGAGAGCAGACCCCACTCAGCACTTCCCACCTACCCAATTCCTTGACAGATGCTCCTGGGAATATCAGAGAAGAGGCTGCTTGTGGCCCCAGCCTGCCCTGCTCAGCAGTCCCAGGACAGCTCCTCCTCCATCAGGCCACCAGTTTGTCCCACATGGCACTATTCAAAGCTCTCTACTAGAGCCAGGACATTTTACCTCGGGCAGCCCAGGAACTTCTAATCGATTTCCTCAGCCCCAAGTGAGCATGCTTTTGCCTCTTTCTAGTGGGACCTCATCAAGTCTTGGCAGCAAAGGCCACCTTCATGGGTGCGTCTGTCTTTGTTCTCTCTCTCTCTCCACTCTCTCCCTTCTGTTTGGGGATCAGACACAGGGAATTGAGTGTGCTTCCTTCAGCTGCACCCTCAGCTCCTCCCTCCCTCTCTCCTTTCCTTCCTTCCTCCCTCCCTTCCTTCCTTCCTTCCTTCCTTCCTTCCTTCCTTCCTTCCTTCCTTCCTTCCTTCCTTCCTTCCTTCCTTCCTTCCTTCCTTCTTTCCTTTTTTTCTGGTCCTGGAGCTTGAACTCAGGGCCTGGGCACTGAACTTCTTTGCTTAAGGCTAGCACTCTACCACTGGAACCACAGTTCTACTTCCAGCTTTTTTGTGTGTGTGTGTGCTTAATTGGTGATAAGCGCCTCATGGACTTTCCTGTCTGGCCTGACTTTTTTTCTTTTTTTTTGGCCAGTCCTTGGGCTTGGACTCAGGGCCTATGCACTGTCCCTGGCTTCTTTTTGCTCAAGGCTAGCACTCTACCACTTGAGCCACAGCGCCACTTCTGTCCATTTTCTGTATATGTGGTACTGGGGAATGGAACCCAGGGCCTCATGTATATGAGGCAGGCACTCTTGCTACTAGGCCATATCCCCAGCCCCTCTGGCCTGACTTTGAACTATAATTTCTTTGTTGTGTTTTTTTTGGCCAGTCCTGGGCCTTGGACTCAGGGCCTGAGCACTGTCCCTGGCTTCTTCCCGCTCAAGGCTAGCACTCTGCCACCTGAGCCACAGGGCCCCTTCTGGCCGTTTTCCATTTATGTGGTGCTGGGGAATCGAACCGAGAGCTTCATGTGTAGGAGGCAAACACTCTTGCCACTAGGCCATATTCCCAGCCCTTTGAACCATAATTTAATCCTCAGGTTTCAGCCTCCTGAATAGCTAGGACTCTTGGAATGAGCCACCAGAACCCAGATTTCCTTTATTCATTTTCTTTCTCCCTCTCCTCCGTCCCTTCTCCTCACCTCTGTGACTGATATTCCTGGGCTCTGTTTGCTCTCTACCAGAGCCGCCTCCTGGGCACTCAAACCCCTGGTTATGTCCCTGCCTTGTAGCTGCTGTCCACATGCCAGCACCACCCACTACAGTGCCATGAGGTCTGTCCACCACAGAGCAACCGTGCCCAGGCTCCACCCACCGGTGCTGGAGGGAAGAAGGAATGTCAGCAAAGCCTTTCAACTCCAGGCCCCTTCCCATCTCCCAAGACCTCCCATCCATCCACCTAGAGGGAATCACCAGCCTCCAGGGCTTATGGAGGCCCTTAAAGACATTTCAAGTCTAATTTCCTCTTCCATGTTCCCCATGCCAAAGACAATAAATCCATGGGTCTAAGGAGACCAGCCCTGGAGGGTGTTTCTCAGTCAGGACTAGCTCTGTCCAATAGGAAGATGAGCTACATGTAGTTTAAACTTTTTTGTTGTTGTCATTGGTCATGGGGCTTGAACTCTGGGCCTGGTTACTGTCCATGAGCTCTGCAGCATTGAACTGGGATCCTCAGATCTCAGCCTCCTGAATAGCTAGGATCAGAGGCGTCAGCCACCAGCACTGGCTTTTGCATTCTTTTTTATATACTCTTTGGAATAGCCACATCTCAACTGTCCTGGGCACCACAGCTATCTATATATGTGTCAGGTACTTGAGACCCCAGAATTTCCCACTCAAAAGTCCCCACCTATATCTGGTGCCCTTTTCCCCATGAAATTGCACCAGAGCTTGCTGGGTAAGAAGGGCCAGGAGTTTGGCTTGCCTCTGAGAATCGGCCAATTCTCTATGAGTTTGTTTTCTTTCTTAGCTTAAACTCCATTCTGATCCCAGAGACCAGAGTGATGGGACCCATGAATAGAAGAGGAACAGGGGAGACGGGACAACCAAGAGGCAATGGGAACCTGAGAGGTGACAGGGCTGGGGATCCAGAATAAGTGGCCTGGGCAGACCCAGATGACAGAAGGGAGCAATGTGTGGGTTCCACAGTCCACAGACAGGTTAATGGTTCACACTTACACACAATTGAATTTGCCCTTCTGAGACTCCTGGCTTTGGGGCAGGGCCTCTCCCCCAGGGAGCTCTGGTGGACTTCCAGAGCCACAGGGCCTGGTCCAGCCAGAGACCTGATTCAATCAAGAGAAATGAAGGACAGGGCTCAGACAGATAGCGCCCAGGGCCCTTAGGCTCAGCCCAGAAAGATAAGAGAGAGCTAATAGGGACTGGGAGATGGGGTGGAAGCAGTCTTTTCTGGTTCAGCTTCCTTTCCAGGAGTTCAAAGGGAAGGACCCTTCCTGAGCCTTGAAATACAGTTGACAGTTGTCTGTAATATACCTTGTCTCCTCTCCCTCTCCACCTTCATATCTCAAAAGTGCTTGCAGAATGATTCAAAATAAGAGCAATAGGAGCAAGTCATTTTTTCTTTGTGTCTGCAAGGTATTTATATGTGCTAGAATCAGGATGTGGAGGGCAATAGAGAAGAAGAAGAGGAAGAAGAAGAAGAAGAAGAAGAAGAAGAAGAAGAAGAAGAAGAAGAAGAAGAAGAAGAAGAAGAAGAAGAAGAAACAAACAAGCACACAAAAGAGACTCCAGTCAGGTATTGGTGGCTCATGCCTGTAATCCTATTCAGGAAGCTGAGAAAGGAGGATTGGGGTTCCAAGCCAGCTTAGGCAGAAAAGCCCATGAGACTCTCATCTCCAATTAACCAGCAGAAAGCCAGAAGTAGAGGTGTGGCTCTCGTGGTAAAACAACAGCCTTGAGCAAAAAAGCTAAGTAAGATGCCATTCTGTCTTTCCTCATCACTATATATACTTTCTGTGGGAAGTAAATGAAACAGTTGGGATAAATTGTAGAGGAGGAGTGCCCCATGATTCCTAAGGGCACATGCTCCCTCATGCCTCAGGTCTTTGACCCCTCCGTTTCCTTCCACTTGGAAATCCCTCCACCCCTCCAATGCCAACTGGGGTTTGCTTCACAATGGATAATGTATGTACTGGCTCATTCAGTCCACAAATAATAGTGAGGGCCTCCCAGGTGCTTAGCATGGTCCTGGATGCTGGAGATACCACAGGGAGCAAGGAAACATGGAGAAAGACAATAAACCCATAAGCAAACAAACGAGGTACTTTTAGAGCATGTTGAGTGCTGAAAGGGGAATAAGTGGAATGAGTTGGAGGGGCGGGGGAGAGCATTTATAGACAGGTAGGAGATGCCTGGATCTGAGACCTGACTGTAAAGAAGGACATAGTCCTGTCAAGGACCTTCCTGGCCACGTAGGAGCAGCCAGGGCTAAAACTTTGAGTCAAGCATTGTATGATTCCACTTCTAATGACTACCCAGAACAGGCAAGTCCACAAAGACAGCTGGTAGGTTCACAGATGCAGAGGGAGGCAGAGGAGGCAGAGGGAGGAAAAATGAAGAGTGACTACTAATAGGTATGGCAGCTCCATTTGGGGTGATTGAAATTTTCTAGAACCTGATAGTGTTCATAATTGTGCAAGATTATGAGTGTGCTTCATGCCACTGAATTGTGTGCTTTAAAATGGTAAATTTCATGGTATTTATCTATAGTATTTGTAGGCTTACCATAAAGCAAAACCTTCAAGGCAAGACTAGATTTTCTGTGGCCTAGGAGCAGAGGGTCAGTGTGGTTGCAGTAAGGAGGGTGGCACAGGACAGTGCTGGAGAGGTATTCTGCAGATCATGAGGCTCTGTGGGTTGATAACAGATTCTATTTTGTTCTGGAGCTTCGAGAAGCCACTGGAAGATTTCGGGCAGAAAAGCAACCGGATTTTACTTACTGTTTTGTTTTGTTTTTGTAGTGCTGGGGATCAAACCCAGGGCCTTACACATACAGGGCAAGCACTGTACCACTGAGCTGTACCCCCAGCCCTGAAATTAACTAGTTTGTTTTTTGTTTTTGGTAATCCTGGGCACTACCCCTGAGCTCATTTGCTCAAGGCTAGTGCTCCACCACTTTGAGCCACAGAGCCACTTCCCATTTTTCTGGTGGATAATTGGAGATAAGAGCTTCACAGACTTTCCTGCCTAGGCTGGCTTTGAGCCATGATCCTCAGATATCAGCCTCCTGAGTAGCTAGGATTACAGGCATGAGCCTGTACCTGGCACTGGCACTTCACTGGTTTTGAAGGTCCTCCAGCTGTGGGTGGTGATGGGACAGAAACAGACACAGGTGATCACTTGTTAGGGAGACCATGGCAGGACCCAGAGGAGAAGTAACAGTGGCCTAAGATAAGGTGGGAAGGGGTAGAGATGAAGTGATGTAAATTAAGGATATATATTTTGAAAGTGGAACCAATAGGACTTAGGAGATCAAAGGAAAAGAAAATGAAGGAAAGGAGTAATGGAAACTAGCACTTCTGTTTCTGAATGGCAGTGTCCCCTTCTGGGATGGGGAAATAGCTGAGGTCATGGTGGGCGTGAACTGCTTGTTAGACATCCACATGGAAACATCAGTATGGAGTGGTATGTCCAGTACTCAGGAAGGTAAGCCAGTGAGGACAAACAGTCATCATTTGGCATAATCATAGGATTACAGATCTGCCTCTGGGAGAAGTCTGGACACCAGCACATCGTAGGTGTTCATGAATGTCTGGAAGACATGGAATGATTATGTTCAGCCTTGTGTGGCATAGATTTCCCAGAGTATAGATGTTTGAGTTAGGAATGTAATATTGGAAGTGGCTGAGGAGGTTGGGCAACCTAGGAAACTCAAGAAGCCATTTGTGGGGTGAAGGGTGGTGAGAACCCAAAGGAGCCCTGGGTTCCAGCCTGCCCACTGCACATTCAGATAGGACCTAACCCTCCGCTTTTGTTCCCTGTGCCTCTCTGGGCATGATTCATATTTCAATATATTCCAGCTGTAAAGGGATCTGATTTTGAGCAGGTGGTAAGCCAGTACATGGAAATTTGATATATTTTGACTAATGCAGTTTGAAATTTGAAAACTGTAGACAATTTTATTCAAGATCCATTTTTATACCAACTCATTACTGGGGAGGGGGGGAGGCAAGATTTCAGGTTTCCTGTGAACCCAGACCTGTCACCACCAAGCCCTGCCAAACAAGGCTGGCCTGGCTGGCCTGGCTGTGCTCTGCCTGCTGCCTGTCTCCGTGGACTCCATCCCTCCCTGCCGGAAACTCTTTCTTTAGCAACCTCTTTCAAGTATCCCTCTGGGGGTTACTAGTCCAATTTAATCTGACCTTCAGCCCCACCTCTGTCGCACCAACTCCAGCAAATCCCTGGGGCTGGCACTTAAGACAAGTTTTGTGATACAGACGAGGGTATTACACAGAATTTCCACTTCCTTCTCCCTCTGCCTTGTCCATTTCCCAGGCCTCCTGCCTGTGAAGCTCCAGGAGAGGAATAAATAGTAGAGATGGGGTAGAGGCAAAGTGATCCTCAAGGGGGCAAGGACACAGCCCATGGGGCGTGAGGGGGATGCATGCTGGGAAACTGGAGAGGGTGCTGCTGGGAGAGTTTCTGAATGAGCAGTAGCTGCAAAGCAGAGCCATCTCTCCTCACATCACCGGATACCAAATCTGTCTTATTTGAATCCTGGCTCCACCATCTTGGGTGAATCACTAGCTTATTGAACCACATTTGTTTTCTCAATGGTAAAATAGGGATGTGAATATCTGCATAATAATTTGGGGGAGGGAATGTTCACAGAGTGTATGTGAGTGCCCCAGTAGGTTTTAACCCATGTGAATCCCCCGAAGTTCCCCCACTATCTCAGACAGACAGATAGAAGTCTGTCTCTGGGTAGCTCCCAATCTGTCTGGGAAAGCAGAGGAAAGGACTAGATCTCTGAACGCCCCCCCCCACCCCCAAGGCTGGTGACCTCCTAGGTGTAGTACTAAAGGCTTTGTGAGCTAAAGCTTCTAGAAGGTAACTTGTCAGTTCATCAAGAGGACTTTGGCCCCATGACCGACCCCCCCCCCAAAAAAAAGACTTGGATTCAATAATCTGATCTAAGAAAAGGATGGGAACTTGAACAAAGCTGTGTGCACAGAGATGTTCATCTCAGTGTTATTTAGTTATTTTCATTTAACTGACTCTCACATTGGCCCAGGTAGCACTTAGCATGTGTTACCATAGCCACATGGTGATAAATCAAAAGTCCCCGACAGGTATGCAGTGACAGTTCCCTCACCCTAAGTCCCCTGGCTTCTCAGCAGCCCTCCCAGAAGGCAACTAGAATTACTGATTTTTGTCATGATAATTTATAACAGTGAAAAATGAGAGACAATCTAAATGTTTCACAGATAAATAAATTATAACTTTTATCCACACAGTGGGATCCTCTACAGTCTCTCAAAATCATGCCTGTTACCACATATTTTTCTTTCTGTTAACCAAGTGTTGCCTCTGGCCTCAAGCCCTCTGCGTTTGCTGTTTCTCCTGGCTGCAATTCCACCTTCAAACTCTTAGAGCCTTGTTCCCATACACCTCACAGTTCTCACAGCTCCCTAGACCTCTTCCTCCTCCGCTTTTTAGATGTGGTGTGTGTGTGTGTGTGTGTGTGTGTGTGTGTGTGTGTGTGCATGTGTGCATGCACGCATGTGTGCACAGGTACTGAGACAGGTACTCAGAGAGCCTAGGCACTGTCCCTCAGCTTTTTCCACTCAGGGCTGGTGCTCTACCACTAGAACCACAGCTCCACTTCCAGCTTTTGCTAGTTAATTGGAGATAAGAATCTCATGGGCTTGTCTGCCTGGGATGGCTTTGAACCGCAATCCTCAGATCTTAGCCATCTGAGTAGCTAGGATTACAGATGTGAGCCATTGGCACCCAGCTGTAAGGGTGCAATTTTATATGGTCATGGCTGGCGGATGAGAGCCAAGCTCCCCATTACATGGCACTGCACTGGAGGTGGGGCTCCTCTGCCTGCTGGGCTCCTATTTCTTCCTTAACACAGGACAGCTGATGGAATGGAATGGTTAAAGCAGATAATGCGGGACACAGAGCCGCATATATAGTATGAACTCAACTTTATTTCTTGAAATAAAATTTTATTTAATTTTTATATTGCCCTATATAAATGAAGGAAGCGTTGAAAGAAGGCATAGCAAGGCCCTGTCGATGGCTGTCAAGGGTAATAATGGGAATATAGTAGTATCTCTTCCTTTTTGCTTCAATACTTTTCACATTTCTTTCTGCCAGCAACTATTATTTTAAAATCAAAGTACACAATGATGAATGACTTTAAAGGGATAACCTGATAAGTGAAAAAAAGACCTAGGAACATGTGGGAAACTCATGTGAAGTGCTCCCTGGGCCAAATCTCCCAAGGCTGATTTCAAGGACTGGCAGAGGTAGACCCTTGGCAAATACACCATGCTCCAGCCAGTGGGAAAGATGGGGGGAAATTGGAAGCCGAGGACCTGACCTGCGATGCTCAGCTGGGCTCCACAGGTGTCTGTCACAAGGGGCCAGACAGGAAAGATGCCATGGAAGGATCAGAGGAGAAAATGTGCAGGGAGAATGGAAAAGTCTACTGTGAGGGACTACACTGGGCATCCAGCAGGAAGTGAGAATTTGGGTAGAAGATGTGTCTGTGGGATTAGAAACCCTTGCTTGCAAACACTTTCAACTTCCTTGTCCTTTCTTAACTCTCTGGCCTCACCTAGAAACCTCACCCTTGGGCTACCTTTCCTTGCCTCTTTGCCACACCTGAGTAGCTAATATTGCTGGTAAAAGCCCCAGAGCTAGGCAGCAGCTAGAGCCATAGAGGACCCTGAGGTGACCAGGATAACCGGCTTAAATGATGCAAGAGGCCTACCTCTTCTGTCTCTTTCAGACCCTCTCTCTCATCTACCTCCATGCTCAGCCAAGGACCTCTCTAGAGAGAAAATAGCCCATCCCAGTCCAATTATATCGCCTTCTCCATGTATAACATAGTCCCCAGTTACAGCCAAACAGGTGTTCCTTCTCAGCCCTAGGTCCCATCTTCTTCTGCCCCCTCCCACCTACGGCTTCTCTCTCTCTCTCTCTCTCTCTCTCTCTTTCTCTCTCTCTCTTCTCTCCTTCTGATGAATCATGCTCATTGGCAAGCAAACAGACTCTATTTCTTCTTCTAAAAAAAAAAAAAACACCCAAAAACAAACAGTGAGAGGAGATGGGGGATGGAAAGAAGATGGTTAATGTGTGCAGGGGTGCAGCTGGATAGGAGGAGTAACTTCAAATGTTCTATAGCACAGTAGGAGAGCGGTGGTTGGCAATTAATTGTATATTTCAAAATAGCTAGTAGAATTTTGAATGTTCCCAAGACAAAGAAATGATAAATGTTGGAGTTGATGGATATGCTAATTGCTCTGATCTGATCATTACACATTGTGTACATGTTTTGAAATGTCACACTGTACCCCATAAATACACACACAATTACTATGTATCAGTTGAAGATAAAAACTATGATTTGAAAAAAAGTTTTTTTTTTTAAAAAGGGAAGATAATAACTGCCCTCAGCCCACACCCCTCCAGGGTCTCCCTCATTTCTCTGCCCCTATTCTTGGTAATATTTTGTGAATGAGTGGACTCTGAATGCCCACACACACCCTACTCCCAGTCCCCCAACAGGAGTCTTCCGGGCCCAATATTGACAGACAGGGCTACATGTTGTATTTTAACCAATGAAGTGTGAGCAGAGATGGTTTTTGTTGCCTGAAACACAGAAAAAAATTAGTATTGATCCCACCCACAAAACTTTTTCCTAGCAGTGTTCTGGGGCAGAGGTGCTCAATTCCACTTGACCTGGCTCCTTGGACAACTTCAGCCTTCCCATTATCTGTGAGACACAAGCCTTGGTGGTTGTGAGCCATTGTGGTTCCAGCACACCCTCACCTTTGCTGGCTGATCCTGGGCCATCTTCCCATCCTTACCTTTCAGTCACTCTTTGTCCATTCTAGTATGTTTTCTATCCTCACCATTCCTGCCAGAAATGAACTTGCCAGAGCCAACTCTTACCTCCACATGGCCAAGTCCACCAGGCACCTAGCTGTCATCATGTCAACTCTCCACAGCTTTCACATATTGATTTCTCTCTCCTTCTGGAAAGCCTCCACTTTCTGATTTGCCATACTTCCTAGCTCAACCCGTTTGCTTGTGACCTCACTGGCCACTCCTCCTTTGCTGACTCCTCCTCCTTCACTAGCTTCTCCCTTTTTTGCCCTCCTCCAGAACTATTGTGCTGCCATATATATAGGCTTGGATCCCTCTTGCCTCTCCTCTGCAACCCCATCCATTCCCACAGATTAAAAGACATCTCTATACCAATGGCTCCTGAGTGTACCACTCACTTCTGGGCTCCTGTGTTGTATATATCCAGCTGCCACCAACTAGATGTCTCTGTGAGATTCCACATGTCCTAAACTGAGCTCTTGGTTGGCCCCATGCCTGTTTTTCTAGGCTCCTTTAGTCTCACAGTGTTACCCTCTTCCTCTCAGTCATGAGGAAAGTACCTATGGTCCCTCTCAGCACACACAGGTTCATCTGTATCTAGAGAGTACTCTGTCCTCAGGACCCCAAGCATCTCTCAAAGACAATGATCACAGGTCTCCTGGCCTCCCTCTTGCTGCCCATCACCCATCCTCTAAGAGAAGTTCCTCCTATCCAGCCACATCACCCCTACCTCAGGACCTTCAGTGTTGTCTTGCCATATTCAGAATTGGATCTAAACTCTTTTTTCCCCAAATTTTTATTATCAAACTGATGTGGATCTAAACTCTTTAATGTGACTTTTAAGATCCTACCCCTGGTTCCTACCTTTTGGCTTTTATCTCCTGCTCCTTTACCTGCACCAAGATCAGTCCCACCCTAGAACCTTTGTACCTCTCATTGCCTAGAAGTCTCTTGCTCCTCTGCCTCTTACCTTTAGGTTTTTATTCAGGTGTCACTCCTCAGGGAGGCCCTCCAGGAGCACATAGAGAAAGTAAGTCCCTTTGTTCATCTGAATCTTCACACCTTCAAGTTCTGAGGACTTACAATTTGTCATTTTGAGGTTCGTTTTTTTGTTGTCTCCTCAGAATGGAGGCCCCAGGAGGGAAGGAGCTGTGGCTCCAGCTGTTACAGAGCCCAGACTCTCACAGAAATGAAGGAGGGCAGGGCAGTAGGTGCACCACAGGGTGATAGACAGGGTTGGGCTGTGCTCTGTACCCTGGTTGCCAGTCTTGAATGCTTCCCACTGGCTGCCAGGAAAGGATAGCTCTTTGGGGACTGGGAATACGAGTTCTTGGCAGAGAATTCTGCACCTGCTTCTCAAAGGTGGGGTTCCCTGTGGCTGAGAGCTCAGCCCTTCCCAGTATCAGGATCTTCAGTGTGAGACACTGCACCCAGCTCCCTCCCCCTCATGGCCCATGAGCGCCCCGGGGGCCCCATGTGGAGCAGGCAAGCAACTCCATAGACATTTACCACCGAGGACTGTGCCACCCTCATAGAAGCCCGCCCCCCCCCCCCGCCCCTCTACACACACAGGGGATATATCACTTATCTGTCTGGTTGCAGTGGGTCCACAGTGGGGCAGTTAGGGGGAAAGGCAGTTGCCTACACAGGAGCCCAAGCAGGAGAAGAGAGAGTTCAAAAACCTCCAGGGGAAGGAGGATGCTCAAAAAAATCCCTAGTCCTTATTTTGGGAGTCTGGATTGCCAGAGCCCACATACTGGGTCTCCAAACCAAGAAACACATTGAGTTAACAGGGCACTGAGCTAGGGAGGAGGCAGGAGGTGAAGGTAGAGCCCACAGTCCAGAGCTCCAGCAGAGAGCTCCATCCTCCAGAGCTCTGGCGTCCTGGGACATCAGGGTGGGTAGGGTGAAAGCCAAAGCCCCTTTGAGGATGGAGACAGCCCCAAGGCAGTCTGGGAGCAGCTCCTTTTGCCTAACCACACAGTGACACAATTGTCATCACTCAGGCAGGGCCTCCCACACAGTGGGCACTTCGC
Source organism: Perognathus longimembris pacificus (assembly GCF_023159225.1). Classification (NCBI taxonomy): domain Eukaryota; kingdom Metazoa; phylum Chordata; class Mammalia; order Rodentia; family Heteromyidae; genus Perognathus; species Perognathus longimembris. Next base: position 16,522,887 of record NC_063177.1, read on the forward strand.
TCAATGTCCACACTCACAGACTAAGGCAGGTGCTCACTCCACTTTGCGGGTGAAGAAACTGAGGCCTCAAGAGGTTTCCTGATCCACATGTTGTTCAGGTATAATGCCCCCCCCACCCCCGGCACCGTGCTGCCACTGGGAACAAGCCTGGATAGTTCCTGGGTGTACAGTTGTCCATATGCAGCCTCCAGCTCTACCCTGCTCAGAGCCCAGGCAGTGAGGAGGCGGTGGACCCGATGGGAGGGCGTGGGGAGCCCCAAGTTGCTCCCACAAGGCCCTGTGAGAAGTTGGCAGCCCAATTAGTGCAGCCTTCATGGCCAGCCTGTTCCAGGGGACCAGGCAAGGCAGATGAAAGCTGAAAGGTTATTCCAACAAGGAGCCACCCACTTCTCAGCTAAGAGTGATCCTAGTGCTCCCGAGAAATTGAAGTGGGTGCATAATTCAGCATGTCAGGAGGAGAGGCAGAGCTGAAGCAAAGCGAAAGGGTGCGCTGGATAAGACAGATTCATTTCCCTCCCCACAGTGTGTGTCTCTGGCCCTGCCACTGGATACAAGGGAAGGCTGGGCTGCCATCCATAGGACCTGGAGACCAATGTTTACCTGTGTAAACATATGTTCTCAGATACGTGCATCACCATGCCTGTGTATAGACACGCAGCCACGTACACACACATAGATACTTCCACAGGCTTGCACACATGCACACATAAGCATGCACCTGTAGGCACACTCTACATACACAAGAACACATTCACACAGGTGTGTACATATGTACACCTGCCCAGACATCCACATGTCTACACACAGGCTCTATCTGGGCCCAAGCCTGCCTCTCTGGCTGACAGTGGGCCCAGGTTTGGTATCCTAGGACACACATGCCTCATGGCTTTCTCTTGAACCCCAAAGTTGTTGTTGTGTGTATGTGTGTATGTTTTGAGGGGAGTCATAATCTTGGCCCCCCCACTTTCAGTGATTTGTTCTTGTTGGTTTGGGAATGCCCTATTTTAGCACTGAAAGTCTCACATCTTGGAAAGCCTGCCCTAGGGGACCTTTGCCCCTGCCTAACCAACTCTGGGTCTTCCTTCCCAGAATTCTCCTAAAATGGATCCAGAGGCCCATTTCAAGTCTCTGCTCTCATCTTGAGGCACTGTGTCTCCTCAGAATTAATGAGAAAGCACCTACAGGGAGCCGGGCCCTGGGCCCAGGGTTTTATGAGCATTGCCTTTGAATCTCCTCTACCCCATGAACTCAAGAAGATGCCTAGACTGGATGCTGGTGGCTCAACCCTGTAATCCTAGCTACTCTGGAGGCTGAGATCTGAGGATCAAGGTTTGAAGCCAGCTTGACAGGAAAGTCTGTGGAACTTATCCCCAAATAACCAGCAAAAAGCTGGAAGTGGAACTGTGGCTCAAGTGATAGATTATTAGCCTTGAGAAAAAAACAAAGCTCAGGGACAGTACCTAGGCCCCAAGTTCAAGCCCCAGGACCAGTACAAAAAGAAAAACAAACAAACAGTAGTCTGCCTCACCCTGCCAATATTGCTGAGCTCTGGCCGTGTGTAGGCAATCCTGTCCTCGTAGAGTCAGCACTCAGCAGCAGAACACAGAAAGTTAATAGACGTGTGCTGTGTGTGAGAAGAGGGTGTAAGGTGAAACTGGGAAGGGACACCTTTCAAATAGGCTGCTCAGGAGAGTCTGTGCTGAGAAGCACTTTGGGCAGAGCTCAGCAGACACTCCGGGAAGGGTTCCAGGTAGAGGGAACAGCACATGCACAGGCTAGAGGCAGAGTGGCTAAGGTATGTAGGAGAGACTGCAGGCAGATCAGTAGGGATGGAGAAGGTGGGGCCTCTAGGCTGTGGTACAAACTGTGAGATGGGAGCCATAGAGAGTCTGAACAGAGTGTTTGGCTTGAGCAGCCAAAATGAAAGAGCCACCTTACGTAAGAGAGAGAAGACGTAAGTGGAGAAGGCTAGAGGGTGGGAGGAAGAGCAGAGTTTGGTTTGGATGGATTGCCGTGTGTGTGTGTGTGTGTGTGTGTGTTGTGTGTGTGTGCACACACACGTGTGTGCCAGTACTGGGGTTTGAATTCAGGACCTGAGTGCTGCCCCTTAGCTTTTTTTCCCCCTCCTCAAGGCTGTTGCTCTACCATTTGAGTCACGCCTCTACTTCTGGCTTTTTAGTGGTTACAGTCCTTTCCTGCCCTGGCTGGCGTCAAGCCTTGATCCTCAGATCTCAGCCTCTTGAGTAGTTAGAATTACAGGTGTGAGCCATGGGTGACTGGCTTGGATAGATGGCGATTGCTTTTGACAGATGGAGATGTGGGCTAGGTGGGGGGATCTCAGTGTCTGCCATCAAGAGGACAGACTGGAGCTTTAAGTGATTGCTCCATTTTCCAGGGTAAGGAAAGAAAGGCTCCCTCAAGTAAGGAGATAAACACTTTAGGTAGAAGATTCAGGATTTGAACCCAGGTGTCTCCAGCTCCAAAGCTGATCTGCTCCTACTGCTTTCTGCCATGGTCAGGAAGATGCTGGCCACCCTGCTCTCCCCGATCCCCCTTACTCCCCCGCGCACCTATGTCCAGTGGGGAGTCTTGATGAGAGGAGCTGGCTTCCTCATCTCCAGCCCTGGGCCAAGCTGTGAGGGGTGAGGAAGGGAGGGAGGAACTCACCAGGAAGCAACCTATGCTTAGGATACAAATGGCATAAGTGCCAAGTGGCCTGAGGCGCCAGCAGCCCCCTGAGCACAGCCACCTGGCCCATGGCCATCATCCACTCAGGGAAAGCATTGGGTTAGCATTGATTGGCTTGGAGAAGAGCCTCTGGCCAGGCTGGGGGAGGGGAGGAAGGACTACAGAGCCTGAGGGATGGATCACATAGCTGCCCAGTCTCCAAGCCTCAGAGAGCCCCCTTAGACCTGCTTAGGGGCCATGGGAATGCCAGCCCCAGGACAGGGAAGGAGCAGCCCCTCCGGTGCCAGCAGGCTGTATGAGCAAGCCTAGGCCCTTGGGGCCTGAAAGGGCTGGTCAGCTGCACCCACGCCTTGGGGAGCTGGAATCTGGAATCTGCTGGGTGGGTGGGGCCTGGCCCGCCAAACCCCGCTGCCCTGCTCCCCAGCCATGGGGCTTGGTCAGGACCCTCTGGGAGCCCCATTTCCTCCTCTGTGAAATGATGGCTGCTCCCAACCAGCCACTGTGCTCAGTTGGATTGGGTGCCTCTTGGTCCGTTCTCTTCTTGCTTCCAGGGGCTGGGAAGAACTAGTACCGTGCTACAATGGCCATCAGACTTTGGGCTGGGACAGGGGTCTGTTGGTGTGGGTCCCAGTGTCACGATCTCTGGCCACCCCAGCCCCGGGTTGCTGCTCTGCCCAACAGAGCTCAGGCTACAACTTTCTGCCTGATTTGAGGGGCCAGGTGAAGTGTGGGGGCTCCTTCCTGCTTTCCTGCCTCAGTGTCTTTGCACACGGTGCATCCTGTATCTTTTCTTTCCCACCCCTGGGAATGAACATAAACACATCTGGACTGGATATGGTGGCCCCCTGGGCTCAGGTCACTCAGCTCTGCTCCACGTCATGGCCCCAGCCCCCCAGATAGAGTTGTGTATGCAGGAAGGAGGCGGGAAAACAGTGCTAGAACTCTTGCCTGTTCTGCCTCTTTGCTGGGTGGGCATGCTCAGCCCTGAGCAGACTCCTCCCACAGAATCCTAAAGCAGCTCCATGGACAGGGACCCCTCTCCGCCCCATTTCCCAGATTACATACACCAGGAGACTGAAGAGCTGCCCAAGGCATGCCATTCCCTGGTGACCTCTGTGCAGATGGCACAGAGGTGGCAGGGTATATTCTCACACCTCCTCCCTCAACTTCCCATGCTGCCTCCCCAGGTGTTTATCCTGGGTCCCAGTACCTGGTCAGCCTGCCTAGTATTGTGAATCCTCAAGCAAAGATTCACATGAGTCATGACTGGGTCCTCCCCACACTGGCACTGCTGACTCTCTGGGACTCCAGAAGTTGGGGGTGGGGTGGGTAGGGGGAGTAAGTATTGAATGGAGAAAGGAATGAATGAGGCTGCAGAAAGGCTGGGGAGCTCAGACGTGTGGGAGGCTGGGAGTCGCTAAAAGGGCATCACCCAAAAAAGGAAGGCAGGAGGAGGTCTGGCTTGCTTGCTTCAGTTTCCTCAGGCTGAGCGCCGACCCCTCCTCCCCTACCCTACTTAGGAGAGGCCCTGATCATTTGCAATCTTCAAATGCACAGCAAAATCTCCAGGCCTCATTGTTAGTACATTAATCAGGCAATCAGCAGGGCAGGGCTTCCAAGAACTGCATGGCAGGGGCATAGGGAAAGCTGTGCCAGCCTCCTAGTGAAGATGCCAGCAGGATGACAGTCTAGAACCTGGCACCTGCTGGTGCAGGTAGAGGTGACAGAAGTAGGTGGGAATGGCTGGAGCACTGAGTCCAGAGTCTTGAAGACACCAGCTACCAGGGCAGGGAAGCACTCAGTGGACAGCCTCCCACCTCCAATTAGGAGGGGCTGGGGGATCTGGAAGGGCAGCCTTCCTGGCACAGACTGGCATCTGGGCAGTATTGGAAGACAGAGAGCAGCTGCCTTAGGCTCAGATCCCAGCAGCCCCCACCCACAGAAGGAGCCTTTCATGGTTCTCTGGCCTTTGGACAGAAGCCACGGCGACACATGTTCCCTGTGGCCTTGTTGCCCCAGACCCTAACATCACACCATGTTCTTTCTTGGGATAATAGGGAACTTGGCCCTTGCACCAAGACTTGGCTGGGGTCTCTTGTCCTCTTGTGGCCTTCTGAGAGGGAGGGCAGGGGCTGGCTCTGGTTTTGCCTTTGCTCTGTTCTGCCATGTGACCCTTGCCTCCTGTAAATGCTATAGTGCATTCTTGAGCTTTTTCATTTGTTTGTTTTTGTTTTGTTTACTAAACTGAGTTCACGGTCTGGTTTTTCCTGTATATTGGCATTCCCTAGAGGCACCTGCTTTCTATCTGAGGGGTACAACTTCCCACTGACCCCTAACTTCTCCTGGCTGTACAGAGCAACACTAAAGATGGGAGAGGGCTGTCCCCTGCCCCACTACACAGGGTAGACTGAGGATTAAAGGAGCACAGACAGAAGCCCTCTATCAACTCCAGTGAGCTGTACAAATGTCGAGTGGGATTAGTGCTAAGCCTGCCACAGCCCACCTTCCACAGTGGCAGACTGAGAAGGGGAAGTGCCTTTATGTGCACAGGACCCCCAACTTAAGCCGTACCATGTCCCCTTAAGCACAGAGAGCACCAGGAATGCCCTTGAACCAGGAGCCTGTGCTCTATCAGAGTGTCAAGGTGGGGGTTACACCTTGGGGAAGGTTCTAGCAGGTGAGACTTTCCTGAAAGAAAGCAACTGGGACAGGTGAGGGGTATAAGCTGAGGCTGGAGGCTCAGCCCTGTGAAAGGGGCAGCCAGTAAGGTTGGGCCCTCCCAGCCTGAATGTGGAGGCTGGAAGGCCTGGACAGGCTTCCTTGAGGCTGACAGAGATTTGGAATGTAGGCTTCTACTCCATCCTGTCCCTGCCTCCTCTTTCAGGGCTGGGACCCCGGATAAATGGAGATGGAAAGTGGGGACTGGAGAGGCTAGCGGAGAGAGAGACATCTCCTAGGTATGTTCTAGAGGTGGCCATAGCCTTGGCCTGGTCAGTAGGCTGTGCAGCTGGGTGACGGGAGGCCCCGCGGAGGCCGCACGGAGCACGGCCTGCCTCAGAAAGGGGCCTGTGCTGTGCTGCCACTACCACCGAGGTCATAATTGCTCTGAAATCACAACTGAACCCAATTATGCAAAAACTAAATTATGTGTGATGATTTTTATGTGCTGGAAACGTTGGGTAGAAGCTGGGTGATTACATGGGGGACGGGAAGCAGCTGCCACTCTCTGGGAGCCCATAACTCCCAACAGCTGGGAGCTGTCACTTCTTTATGATGCTGTTTCTGCTAGGAGCAAGGGGGTAGCAGCGGCGGTAAGACCCGCTCAGCCAGGATCCAACGCAGTCGCAGTCGTGGGAGCCAGGCGGTGGGTGGGGCCAGGAGGGTAGCTTCTCTCATCCTAAATACTCTGAACACAGCTGGCAGGAAGAAGACTCAGCTGAGCTGCTCTGGGCGCCTTAGCTATCCCGAGAGGCCTAGCTGAACAAGCCAGAAGATTAAGGGGCAAGAGGCTAACGTAGGCAAGGGGAGGTGGCTGCCCAGCTCTCCAGGGTGGGTTGCGGCAGGCCTGGAGCCTGTCCTCTCCACCCTGGCGCGCCTGGTGGGCTGCTTGGGGCAGCTGTGACCCTGGAGAAAGGCAGGTAATGACGATCTTCTGTAATGAGGCTACTCCGATAATGAGCATGGGGCTATTACCCGACCACAGGCTGGACACATCCGAAAATAAATTATTTTAAGGATCCATTAACGAATGCCTAATTAATGCCCAATTAGAGGGAAGCTACAGAGGAAATGCTCTGGACAATCAAGAGGCAAGGCCTGGTTTTGCAGTTTCGGCCTGGGAGCTCAAGTGAGATGGGGAGAGAGGAGGGGGGCCAGAAGGTGGTTTGGGATGGGGGCTGCTCCATCTGGCAATTTCATGGACCCCAGAGCAGATTCATAATCAGCCCTGGTGCCACACCATTCCCTCCCCATACAACTGTCCAGCTCAGTGAGGGAGAGTTACCGCTGTGTGGATTTTAGAAATAAGGAGACTGAGACACAGAAGGGGTGTTGCATATTTAAAGATATAGAAGACAATGTAAATGAGGCCTTTTTTTTTCCTCACTCTACCTTTTTAGCCATAGTGCCACTTCTGGCTTTTTCTGTTTATGTGGTACTGAGGAATCGAACCCCAGGCTTCATGCATGCTAGGGAAGCACTCCACCACTAAGTCAGCCCTAAATGAGACTTCACTGAAGTACACTTTGGTGTCATTCATGTATGCTTTGCTTGTTACTGGGAATATTTTTGTGTGTGTGCTAGAAATGGGGCTTTAACTTAGGGCTTTGCACTCTTGCTTGGCTTTTTCACGCAAGGCTGGTGCTCTACCACACAAGAGTCCAGCTTTTTGCTGGTGAATTGGAGCTAAGAATCTAGGACTTTCCTGCGTAGTCTGACTTTGGCCTTGATCCTCAGATCTCAGCCTCTTGAGTAGCTAGGTTACAGGTATGAGCCACCACAGTGCCCAGATTTATTTGGAATAGTTTAGATAAGATGATTCCTCAGGACTCCTGATACTATATTTACTTTGTCAGAACTACTATCTGGTAGATAATGGCAAGCAAGTGGCAGAGCTGGGATCAGAGCCGGAGGCTGACCATTTGGGTCCATAAGTGTGGCCCTCACAGCAGCAGAGCTGACAAAGATGAAGAGGTGAAGCACCACTGCTGAGAAGTAGAGCTGAAGAGGCTTTAGGGGCAGAGCTAAGGAGATATTGGGGTGATCAGGGCCTCTACCCCAAATTTACCTTCCAGCCTAAGAGATGCATGCTACAGTACAGTCAAGAACAGACACCGCCCCCCCCCCCAGGAGGGCCATATGCCAGTCCCCATCCCACCCTCCTGACCTGTCTGTCTCCCCAATCCCCAGGCAGACCCTGACTGGCTGTGCTGTCTCTCTCCCTGCCAGGGTGCTGTGTGGAACTGCTGCTGCTGCTGCTGGCTGGGGAGCTTCCCCTGGGTGGCGGCTGCCCGCGGGACTGTGTGTGCTACCCAGCGCCCATGACTGTCAGTTGCCAGGCACACAACTTTGCTGCCATCCCAGAGGGCATCCCCGAAGAGAGCGAGCGCATCTTCCTGCAGAACAATCGCATCACCCTCCTGCAGCAAGGCCATTTCAGTCCCGCCATGGTCACCCTGTGGATCTACTCCAACAACATCACCTTCATCGACCCCAACACCTTTGAGGGCTTTGTGCACCTGGAGGAACTGGACCTCGGTGACAACCGGCAGCTGCGGACACTGGCACCCGAGACTTTCCAGGGCCTGGTGAAACTTCATGCCCTCTACCTCTATAAGTGTGGGCTTAGTGCCCTGCCTGCGGGCATCTTTGGAGGCCTGCACAGCCTGCAGTACCTCTACTTGCAGGAAAACCACATTGAGTACCTCCAGGATGACATCTTTGTGGACCTGGTCAACCTCAGCCACTTGTTTCTCCATGGCAACAAGCTGTGGAGCCTAGGCCAGGGCCCATTCCGGGGCCTGGTCAACCTGGATCGGCTGCTGTTGCATGAGAATCAGCTGCAGTGGGTCCACCACAAGGCTTTCCATGACCTCCACAGGCTGACCACCCTATTCCTCTTCAACAACAGCCTCTCAGAGCTGCAAGGTGAATGCCTGGCCCCCCTGGCAGCCCTGGAGTTCCTTCGCCTCAATGGCAACACCTGGGACTGTGGCTGCCGGGCCCTATCCCTGTGGGAATGGCTGCGGAGATTCCGAGGCTCCAGCTCTGCCGTCCCCTGTGCCACCCCGGAGCTGAGGCAAGGCCAGGACCTGAAGCTGCTGAGGGCCGAGGACTTCCGGAACTGCACAGGGCCAGCCTCCCCACACCAGATCAAGTCACACACGCTCACCACCACCGACAGGGCTGCTCGCAAAGAGCACCACCTACCCCACGGCCCCACCAGGGACAGGGGCCATCCGCATGGCCATCTTCCCGGCTCCAGGTCAGGCTCCAAGAAGCCAGGGAAGAACTGTACCAGCCACAGGAACCGAAACCAGATCTCGAAGACGGGCGCTGGCAAGCAGCCCCACGAGCTGCAGGACTATGCCCCCGACTACCAGCACAAGTTTGGCTTTGATCTCATGCCCACAGCACGACCCAAAAGGAAGGGCAAATGTGCCCGCAGGACCCTCATCCGTGCCCCCAGTGGGGTGCTGCAGGCTTCCTCGGGCATTTCCCTGGGGGCCTCACTCCTGGCTTGGATACTGGGGCTGGCAGTGACTCTTCGCTGAGGACTCCGGGCACTAGCACCCAGCACTGCCACATGTCCATCAAGGAACAGAATTTCTTTTCTTTTCTTTTTTATAAGCGGAGGATCTGCTGGGTTTCAGGAAAAGGCTGATAGAGCCTTCAGCTGCTATCTGGACCCTCCCCGGTGGAATATAAATCCCAGTGTACAGCTATAGACGGGAGGGGATTAGCACATCTCACCCAGCAGCCCCAGCCAGGCTCAGCCAAGCACCCCTGGACAGTGTCCGCTCCAACATGGCACAGGAAGTGAATCCTTCATTCGCAGTGATGGGACAAGCTCCTCTCCAGGGAGCTGGGCTCTGTGGAATCTCAACCATTTGAGAGATCATGGGAAGGGCCCCGCCGTTCTTGGAGGAAGCAGGATTCAGAACACACAAGGCTCGCCCAGAGCCAGCTGGGTCGACCAGCAGTCTGGGAACACTCAAGCAGGTGGCATCCTAGCCCTTTCCTGAGGCCACTTAATCAACTGGCCCTGAATCTAGCGCTATGTCACCTTCGACCCCTCCCTCGGGGAGGAGAGGGGGGAAACACCTCTCATTCCTGATGTCTCAGGCAACCCTGGCAGACCCAGGTTCAATTGCTGGGGTCCAAGAACCAATTACCAAAGGAAAGACCATCAGAGGCTGAAATCTAGAATTATCACATGCAATGAGATTCTCACAGAAGGTGCAGTTTTATACCTATGTCCACTTATATATATATATACATATATATACACACACACACGCTCCACATCTATCTCTATATATATATACATACAAAATGCACAGGTTCTCTGCCCCTCCCCCAGCCACTCCGTTACCAAACTGTATGTCTTATCATGTTTATAAACTATAAGGATTGTACTGGTGATTTCTAGCAAGAAATAAACGATAGAATTTTTGCCTAGAATCCCAGCCTGGCAACAATAGTCCCTAGGTAAGCTGGGCTTAATCAGGGCTAGGGGCAAGATAACACTGATAAGGGTTAGGGAGAAAGGGGAGGCAGTGAGAATCACTTCAGGGGACCAATATTCTTAGACATTTAGAACATCACCTTGTTTTTATATGCAAACACAAGCTTGTCTGGCGCCCTGAAGCACCCCATCACCCCTACTGTAGAAGCTGTGGGAGTCAGGATGACACGTGGGAAGCAGCGTGTTGGATGTCAGGGAGCCAGGTGCTGGGGCCATCTAGACAGAAGGAGAGGGATGGGACTTGGGGATTTGTAAGCCAGCAGGCAAGGCAGCATCCACAGTGTTAGTCCAACGGGTTGGACAGTGTCTTCATTCTAGCATTTTGCAAGTGATGGTCAAGACAGGCCAGAGAGACTAAGTGGAAGCCCAGGCCGGGAGCATGGCTCAGCTGCTGAGTTTTAACCTGAGGCTGTTTGGTGGGTGACTTGGCAAGGGCTTGGAAGCAGGGCACCATGAGTTGGCCTTAACATCAGGAAAAGGATGAGGGCTTTTCAAGAACTATCTCCTGCATTATAGATGCCTCCTCTCTCCTGGCCCTCTGGAGATAGCTGGGGATAGGCAGAGGTCAGAGGGCTAAACTCAGAGGTCAGGAGCTGGGATGCAGGGAACCTAGCAGACAAGCCCCATCAGGGGAGAGGGGCTGCTAGCTAGGGGCCCAGGCAAGCACAGTCTCTTTTTGCGCTTTGCACAAACCTGAGTTCTCCACCAGAGAGAATGTGTGTGAGGAGTGAGAAACACTGAATCCAATTAAGAGAGAAAAATAATAATAAATTTTTTTTTCTTGGACAAGAACCTGTTTTTCATTTCCTAACCCCGCATTCCTGATGGGGTGGCAGATCCTGGGCTTGGGTGGGGTGGGCGAGCCTGGCCAGGCACAGATCTAAGAACACAGCATACTTGTTGGCAGAAGGAACCGTAGGGGGCAGGGGCACCATGACTCACAGGGACCCACAAGAGCAGGTATGCATGTGTGTGTACGCGTGCATGCACACGCGCGCGCACACACACACAAGTTGTTCTCTCTTCCATCGATCTTCAGCAGAACATGATTCACTTCCCACATTCTAGCTGTACTGGGTCGGCACCATCTCTATCTCCACAGCAGACTGGTCCTGGATCCTTCTGGTCTGTTCCCATGAGCCTCAGCAGCAGCTGCTGAGTTATTGATTCTCAGGAGGCTGGAAGGGAACAGCCAGTTCCTGCGGCCTAGGGTTTTCCAGGAAGCCAGGGACTGGCTGGGACAGTAGCAGACAGACCCTGGAGGCTGTGTCTGTTGCTCTGGTAGTGAAATCAGCCAGAAGTTGAGGGCTGATTTCACTGTCAAGCTCTGGACATTCACCAGAGGGGACCTAGTGACAGCAGGACAAAACAGCTTGGACTTGCTATGGCTTCCAGCAGTCTTCCTGCTCTGACCTAGGCCGGTGCCCTGTCATAGCTATCCCTTAGAATCAAGGAGGTTGTTAGGTTGTTGATTTCATTTCCAACCTCACACAGCAAAGCTCTCAGTGGGAAAATCAAACGTCTAAGCAGTTTATTAAATTTTTTTAAAGACTTAGTAAGTCCTATATCATAGAAGTAAAATGTCAGGAGGAAAAATGTTAATGTCTCATAAAGCCTGTTTCTGTCCAGTCCAGCACAGCCTCTGACTGCCCACTGTCATTACAGGCCCAGCAGCCAGGCCCTGGTAGCTGGGTGTATTTTTAGTAGATTTCTCCTCTAGGAGGGAGGAGGAATGAAAGCAGCTGGGTTGAAGATAACATTGCTTGTCACTCAGCAGCTCCTAGGCCACACAGGTATGATGACACCACTGCCCAAATATAAAAACAAGTTGACAAATCAGGTCTACTCTGAGCTTCTGTTCACCAGATCTAGCTGCGTCTGAGTCATCCAAGAGCAGGGTACTCAGAACAATGCATACCCTATCCTCCTGGGGTTTGAAGTCACCTGTCTGCTCCTACTGAGACCTGTGCCCTGTCATCTTTGCTCATACTTTCTGACTAATTATAATTTTTTTATTGTCTGTTTCAAGGGGAAGACTGGGGTTTAAACTTAAGGCCCTCTGACTGTTAGACAAGTGCTCTACCACTTGAACCACTCCTCCAGCCCAACTGAAGACTTTTTGAGAGCCCCAGAAAGAATCTTCCCTCCTATATCCTTTTCCTTTCCCTCCTCCAAGGCAGTCCTCTGCTCTAGGATGATGGGGATACAGGCAACCCAAATGGAGGTGCTAGCTGGCCCCGGTGGTCTCAGAATCACTCCACACAATCTCCCATGACCACAGAACTTGGACCTCTGCTATGCTCAACAAATACTGGCCCAAGGCTCCCATGTGACATGGCTCTAAAAGTTGCTCAGAATTTCCCTTCCTCTCTCTTTTTTTTCTTTGACAGTATTAGTGTTTGAACTCAAGGACTCAAGCTTGCTAGGCAGATGCTCTACTGCTTGAACCAGGCCTACATCCTTTATTTGCCTTAGCTATTTTCCAAGTAAGGTCTTGCTTTTGCCCAGGGCCAGCCTCAGAGAGCTCTCTGCCTCCACCTAGCTCAGATTATAAGCACGTACCAACATGCCTGGAAGGTACTCAAGTCTCCAGTGTAGGACTGATGTCTGTATTATCACTCCCATCTCTCCAAAATGAGGAACTTGTTGGGGCTGGGGGAGTCAGAGGATTTCTAGGAGGTGGCATTTCTCTGGTCTCTGAAGATGAGGAGTGGGCCACAGAAGAGCACAGAGAGGATTCCAGGAGAGAGCTGGGGGCTCTCACTAGCAGAGCCCTTCAGGGTGTCTACAACCAACTGCCATTTGAGACTAAGAATGCTGTTTGCTGGGGCTTGGAGAGACCAGCCTGGCAATGGGGAAGCCCAAGTGTCACTCAGAAACTTGGACTCTGCCTTGGAAGTAAAAGGAATGTGTGGTTCTGCCATTTGCGCTCTTCCCCGCCCCCCTCCCCAGCCTCTCTACAAGCACATGACCCCCCTTGTGGCACCCTTACCACTATCTCTCAACAGAGGGTTTCATCATTGCCACTTGCCTCCTGTTTTCAGCCAAATCCTCTGTGCCAGCAAGCTGGAACGCTTGCTGGAAATCTGCCTGGGCCAGAGTCCCATTCCCAGACACCTGCTGCTTCCAAGCTCGGAATGCTTTCCATAATCATTTAGTCTCTGCAGCCTGCACTCCTGGCTTCCCCCATCCCCTGGCCTTTTCCACACATACCTGCTTCTCAGGACTACCAGGAATCCGCAGGGCCACTCCCCTGAACTCCATCTTCTCCCTTCCCCCTCCTGCCAGGCTCAATCATTACCAGGGAGCCAGAATCCCACTTAGCAAATGTTTACTCCTCACCTAGCTAATCACTCAGCACTCCACAGCCCATAAGAGCCCCCTGGAAGCCTGAGCTCAGCTCTGAGGATGTTGGGGCAGTGGGGGTGGGGGCGGGCCAGAAAGGCTTCTCCCAGGACGAGGATGGGCTGTAGGGTCTGGGCTCAGAGAGAATGAGTGTGAATGAGTGTGCTGTGCAGGGAGTTGGCAATCCGCAGCAAATTCTCCTTTGTGATAGCCTATGTGATACCATGTGCCCAGGCTGTCCCCATCTGTCCCCCTGGGCTCCTGGAGGCCCTCCTAAATGTTAACCTGGAAGGACTCATTCTTTTTTTTTCCTTCTTTTTTTTTCTTTTGTCAGTCCTGGGCCTTGAACTCTGGGCCTGGGCACTGTCCCTGAGCTCTTGTGCTCAAGGCTAGTGCTCTACCACTTGAGCTACAGCACCACTTCCAGCTTTTTGTGGTTAATTGGAGATAAGAGTTTCATGGACTTTTCTGCCTAGGCTGGCTTTCCACTGCAATCCTTATAGCTCAGCCTCCTGAGTATCTAGGATTGCAGGTATGAGCCACTGATGCCCAGCTAGGAGTCACTCTTTATTTGTGTACATTGACACAGGGTCTCACTATATAGCTCAGACTGGCTTCAAACAGATCCTCCTGCCTCCTCCTCCTGAGTGCCTGGGTTGTCTGTGTGTATTTGTGGATGAAGGAAGGATGGGTGCATGTTCTGACAGTCCCATCCACCACCTCTCTTGAAGTGCCCTTCTCTGGCCAGGGCTGCATTCTGGTACCACAGATCCAGCCCCTCTCTCTAGCTTCCTTAAAGCAGGAGTTTCAGGGAGCCATCACTCCATCCCATGTCACCAGTCCCCCACTATCAGCTTGCAATGGGCCAATTTTCTTTTGCCTTCTGTCTACTCAGAAAAAATATCTCAAGAACCTTTGACTGTGTGTTAAAGTATCCTTTACAATTCCATGCTCCCCATCTCTTTCTGCTCCTCTAATTGTCCCTTTTAACTCACTATGCTTCCTGTATAAATCTCCCAGTCTCCCCCTTTTCAGGCTGTTAATAAATACGAGCTCTCAGGAAATATACATAAACATCCATTGTTGGCTAAATAACTCACAACACAAGCAAAAAGCTAGAAAAGAAAAAGAAAGGAGGCTCCGCAAAACAAATGCCCCACCCGTGCTCTCTTGAGTTACCCTCACCTTTCTTAAGAAGGCTCTCGAATCAGGGTAATGTACAGCACTAAAAAGACCAGTGGGTGCCGGTCCCAATAATGCCCCAGGAGAGAAAGAAGTGAGGGGGAGAAAAAGAAGCTGCGGGGGCACATGAACGGGGCTTCCTACAGGAGCAGGGAGGGGTGGGGACAAAGGAGACCTGATGTAGGGAGTGGCAGCTAGTTTAAGCGGGATTTCAGTGAGTCCCTTACCTCCAAAAGAAGTGGGTCAGTCTTCGCCAACACAGAGCCAGCCGGCACTGCTGTGGCCCACCCCCCACCTTCCTCCTTTCAGCTCTCATTTCTCATTAGAGTGCGAGTCTCTAAGCACTGAGAGGGTGGGGCAGGCTGTGCCTTTGTGTCACTGGTTTCTATGTGGCAGTGCGTACACTAATGGCATGCCTGAATGGCAGAATTTGACATTGCTGCTTCAAAATGTGCTCGGGTCACAGTGCTTTCCAAATTGGCTGAGGCTTCACACCACCCCCTGCTCCTTTACCCTAGCAGCCCGGTGCCCCTGCCAGCCTCGGCTTCAGCGGCTCCCTCTGAGGGCCTCCGACAGGAGAGGAAGCGAGACGTGTATTAAACTCTTCAATCTCTGTAAGTACCATTCCCCAGGAGATCCACTCAGAAGAAAAAGGCAATGCCAGTGCTCAGGACCTAAATATGCAGGAGGTGATAGGAGCCTAGCGCCTCTGTGTCACCCTCCCCCCCTCGTCCCTCCGCTCAGAGGTCAGTCATGTTCTGTGTGGTGTCACCCAGGGGGGTGACTTGCTGCTTCCGTGGGTGGGACCCCACGGATCATCACTAAGAAGACTTTCTCCATGATGAGGGCCAGCTGGTAGACCTATAGAGGCCACAGCCGCGGCACTGGATAGGCACAGGAAGGGGGTCTCTGAGCAAGACCTGCAGAGCGATGCCGTAGAGACAGCACAGCTCCATGGGGCAGTTGTGTGGATACGTGAGAGGCAGGGAATGATGGAAACAGACAGGGGGCACCATCCAGAGAGAAGCACGCGTGCACACACACACACACACACACACACACTCAGGCAGGACTCCTGTCATTCTCCCTCATACAGCTGAGTTGGGGGACATTCACATAGATAATAGATCTGAGTACTGACAATGTTCCAAGCCCTGGATGCCCCCATGAACAAAGCAAGCTCCCCATGTGCAGGGTACATGTCAGCCAAGAAGGCAGCCAGAAAACAGAATCTCTTTTCGTTGAGCTGCAATGGTAGTCTTCAGGAGAGGGACACTCTGGAGAGACTGAAGCCTGCTGGTAACCACCATAGGTCACAGGCTGGTAACTGCCATGGGATGTGACAAGATGGCAGATCTGATCCAAGACCAGAGCCCAGGCATTTCCCACTAATGGGCCCTAAGGGCTTTGTCTGACTCCCAGGTGATGGAGGCTCCAGAGAGGCTGAGCACTTTTAGTCTAACTGGTGCTCTGCTTTCTGGTACTCGCCTGGAGGCTCCAAGCTCCCCTGGCCAGCCAGGCCACATTCACATTCTGCCCCTGCACCAGGGGTCACAGGGGTCTCCAAGGTGTTTTTATTCTTTATCCGGGTGTGTGAGCCTCAGAGGCACCGAGGTCCCTGACCTCTGGTCTCGCCTGCCACCCTGAGAGTCTCTCACTGTTTTATCTGTGGCATTTCAAGTGCTACCAAGCGTCTGGCACTTTGCAAGTCAAAGGTACAAACTCTTCTGAATTTCCACACCAGCTCATTTCCAGGAGACAGCCCCAGGCTGGTCTTCTCAGCTGTGGCCAGAGCCCCTCAGAAGAGAGGCTCAGACCTACCTTAGGCGGGTCCCACTGCACGGAACCAACACCGCATAGAGACTCAGCATTCTAGAAGGCACTGTGCTTTGCTCCTGACTGCAAGCTGCTGTGAACTCCAAGCCTGTGAGCCCCACCTCCTGCCTAAATTTATCCTATTGCTGCCTTCCCTCCCTCTATAATACCCTTAGACTAGACAAATATCCCTCCCAGACTCACAGGTAATGTCTGGGGGTCTCCCTGAAATTTCACCTCCTGATCATCCTCCTCTGATCTCACCCTGGACTATAACACTGGCCTCAGACTCCCTAGGGGCCACTGGAGGCTGCCCCCTGTTTCCTACTCCTTTGGCCTTCTCATCCAGCAAAGGTTTCATTTCTGAGTTACTGACCCACTTCAGTCCCTGCCCTCCAGACAGGCCGCAGACAGGCCATGACCCTATCTTCTTGAAGACCTTTTCTCATCCATAATCTCTCCAACAGCCAGTGGCAAGTGAAAAGGAAAAAGCAACCTAGAGTCCCACAGTAGTTCATGATTTGAAAGCCCCTCACAGACGTTACCTTATAGCAATTGAAGTGGCCCCTCTGGGGAGATTTAATTATAATTCCCACTTTGCAGATATGAAGAAATTAGCTTTCTTGTCCTTCTTTCTCCCAAATGGAAGGATTCCAAGCATTTCAGAAAGTCCCACCAGTGGGCCCAGTCCCAGGTGCCCCATGGCAAGATAGTCCCACACTGGGGGACCCAGCTCTTCCCTGCACCCCAGGAACTTCAAGCTCTGAAGAGGTGATCTGCAGAAGCTTTGGAGAAAAAGTCAGATCTGCTTTGTGCTTTTCTTTCTCTCTTCCCTTCCTCTTTCTTTTCCTTCCTTCTTTCCTTCCTTCCTTTCTTTCTTTCTTTCTTTCTTCCTTCCTTCCTTCCTTCCTTCCTTTTCTCCCTCCCCCCACCTTTCTTTTTGGTCGTTCTGGGGCTTGAACTCAGGATCTGGATGCTGGCCTGAGCTTTTCTGCTCAAACTTAGCATTCTACCGCTTTGAGCCACAGCTGCACTTCTGGTTTTCTGGTGGTTAATTGGAGATAAGAGTCTCATGAACTTTCCTGCCTGGGCTGGCTTCAAACTGCAACCCTCAGATCTCAGCCTCCTGAGTAGCTAGGATTATGTGCTTTTCTTAGAGGTTCTCTCTGTTGCTCTGTCCCTTCAAACTTTCCCAAACAAGGTAACCGGAATTGCCAACCTAGGTGACTAAAGGAGCTAGCAAGAACCCCAATCCTATCTTGTCTGCCTTCTATTCCACCAAGAACAGGGTTGCAATGGCAGAAAACTCCCAATTAGACAAGTGCTTGTTCTCTCAGGCATTTTGTGATTACTGTTTGTTTTTGTTTTCCTTTTTTGGTGCCTTTATTGGGACTTGAACTCAGGACCTCACACTCTCTTTTGGCTTTTTGGCTCAAGGATGGCTCTCTACCACTTGAGCCCCACCCCCGCTTCTGACTCTTTGCTGGTTAACTGGAGATAAGAGTCAGGTTTGTCTGTCTGGGCTGGCTTTGAACCTCAATCCTCAGATTATAGGTGTGAGAGATGCCCATCATCTCTCAGTTTCTTTTTTTTTTTTTTTGGCCAGTCCTGGGCCTTGGACTCAGGGCCTGAGCACTGTCCCTGGCTTCTTCCCACTCAAGGCTAGCACTCTGCCACTTGAGCCACAGCGCCGCTTCTGGCCGTTTTCTGTATATGTGGTGCTGGGGAATCGAACCTAGGGCCTCTTGTATCCGAGGCAGGCACTCTTGCCACTAGGCTATATCCCCAGCCCATCTCTCAGTTTCTTGACAGTTGTAGCTGGCTCCCTGTTTTTGGAAGGACCTCTTGGATGCCAATAACTATGGGCAGAGAAAGCAGACCTGGCACTATTGCCCTTCGTCCTACAGGGCACATGAGCTTTCCACCAAGTAAATGCAAAAGAAGAGAGGCTGGGGTGGGGTGCATAGTAGATCATTTGCCTAGCTGTGTGCAAGGCCCTAGGTTGCACCCCCAGCCTGCAAAACAAAAGAAAAGGTTGACCTTGAGGTCTTCAAGAACCACTTAAAATGGATGTGCCTCTCCTTTCCCCCTCCTCAGTGGCTTCATTTTCTTATATCTCTGCTTCAAGCATTTTGGCTAATTCATTTTGAGCATTTTCTCAGAGATTTGTGTGTGTATGTGTGTGAATCCCATGGCTGTTTGGGGAATTTCTATTGTCTTCTCATTGTTTTTGTTCACTTGAAAAATTAACTTAAGATCTTCATATCGAGTGATAGAGGGGATGACTGGATTGGAATACATTGTAAACATGCATGGAAATGTCACAATGAAATCCCTTCTGTGTAAATAATGTATGCTAATTAAAAAAATGGTCTGAGGGCTGGGAATATAGCCTAATGGCAAGAGTGCTTGACTCATATACATGTAGCCCTGGGTTCGATTCCCCAGCATCACATATATAGAAAATGGCCAGAAGTGGCGCTGTGGCTCAAGTGGCGGAGTGCTAGCCTTGAGCAAAGAGAAGCCAGGGACAGTGTTCAGGCCCTGAGTCCAAGGCCCAGGACTGGCAAAAAAAAAAAAAAAAAGGTCTGGGATTGTAGCTTAGTGGTAGAGTGCTTGCCTAGCATGCATGAAGCCCTGGGTTCCATTCCTCAACACCACATAAACAGAAAAGGCTGGAAGTGGCACTGTGGCTCAAGAGGTAGAGTGCTAGCTTTGAGCAAAAAGCAGCCAGGGACAGTGCTCAGGCCCTGAGTCCCAAGCCCCAAGACTGGCAAAACAAACAAAGAAACAAAAAAGAAAACACCTTCATCTGGGCACCAGTGGCCTGTAATCCCAGCTACTCAGGGGTTGACTCATAGTTCAAAGCCAGCCTGGGCAGAAAAGTCCCTGTGAGACTCATATCTTCAATAAACAAATGACTCAAAAACCAGAAGTAGTGCTATGGCTTCAGTAGTAGAGCGCTAGCCTTGAGCACAGAGGCTCAGGGATGTACCCAGGTGCTGAGTTCAAGCCCCACAACCAACAAATTTTTTTCTTTTAAGTTTCAGCGATTCTACAGCCACAGCTGCATTTATGGCTTTTTGGTGTTTAATTGGAGATAAGAATCTCACAGACTTTCTTTCCAGGCTAGCTTCGAACACCTCAGCTCTCTCTGCCTTCTGAGTAGCTAGGATTCCAGGTGTGAGCCACTAGTACCCGGCTTTCTTGTTTGGCTTGTATTTGCTCATGCCTAGCACTCTTCCACTTGAGCCATATCTCTATTTCTGCTCTTTTGCTGGTTAATTGAAGATAAGAGCCTCACAAACTGGTCTGCTCCAACTGGCTTCAAGCCTTGATCCTCAGATCTTAGCCCCCTGAGTAGCTAGGATTATAAGCATAACCCCTGGTGCCTGGAACATTTAAATTTTTAATTCTGTTTTCAGGTAATGGCATTTATTTTACCCAGTTAGATCATTTTTCTTATGCTAAAACAATATTGCTGCTGAGCACCAGTGGTTCCTGCTACTGTTGCTAGCGACTGGCTAGCTACTCAGGAGGTTGAGATGTGAGGATCATGGCTCCAAGTCAGCCGGGTCAGGAGAAATGTGAAATTCATATCTCCAATTAACAAACCAAAAAGCCAGAAGTGCCATTAACCACCAAAAAAGCCAGAAGGGAAGCTTTGTTCAACTGGTAAAGTATTATCCTTAAGCAAAGAAAAGTTCAGGGGCAGCACCCAGGTCCTGAGTTCAAGCCCCAGAACCAGCACACACACACACACACACACACACATGCACGCGCGCACACACACACACACACACACACACAACTACTGATAAGGAGAAAAAGAAAACATCCAACATGCCCCCCCCAAAAAAAAGTAATGGTCACCACTTCTGCTTGGTTATTTAATTTTTTTTTATCATTGGACTGAGAAATGAAAGATGAGAAATGTCTGTTCAAATAAAGGTTCTTGCTCAAGTCTCTTTCACAGCCTGGGAAGGATGATTGGACCTTCCCTCCCTGACCTATTGGGGCCACTATGCCGTAGGGGCAGCTTATTCTTGGCGGTGAGGGCAAAATGGCTTCAAAGGCTGTAGCAGAAAAATAGCTGCTCTTGACTAATTTGTCTGTTTAAAGACAAAGATCTGGCTCCATAGCACAGGCTGTCCTTGAACTTGTGATCCTCCTTTTCAGTCTCCCAAGTGTTAGGATTATAGGCTTGGCTCTAGCACATGCAGCTCCAACCTGCTTTTGACCAAATTGCCTCCTTTCCTACTGTCTCACACAGGGGAAATGAGATGAGGGGGAAGGATTAAAGTCTCCTGAAAGACAGTAGCAGAATTTAAGCCCAGGCACCCTGCTTCCTTTCCATCCTAAAAGCTGTGCAACTGGTAGAAGCAAAGCTCCCCAGGAACTGTGTTTTCCTAATGCTAGCTTGAAGACAAGGGGAGCCTGTGATTGGCAATTTCACCGATTTGCAATGAAACATTAATGTAGTGGGCTTTTCATTAAGCCAAATTTATTCAATCTAAAGATAATCCTTTATTCCAAAATTGCATCTTTTTTATTTGGTTGAAGGAGGCCGAGGGTGTTATGAAAAGACTTTTCTTTTATGAAAGAAAGGGTCTCTAGTTGGCCAAAGAAAATATTGGCAACCAAAGCAGTCCCTCCAAAGTCTGGAATTTTATGGCTCCGTGGATCCCCAGATTCTGGAAATGGTAGTTCTGGGAGAATCTGGCAGTTCAGACCTTGCTTTTTACAGTTCTCCACCCCACCCTCAACCCTACTCAAGCCAGAGGCCGCTTACCTGCACCTTCCTCTTCAGCCCATCCTCCTCCCTCTTTATTACCTGTCTCTCCATTATTTGCAGACAATTATCTGCAATAACTAGCCAATTACCCTTAAACACAATTATACTCTTCCATCAGCAAACACGGATGTTCTTTTCTTGGGTCTTTTAATGAAGCCGATATTAAGGAGATGCTTTATTTACATAAAAGTCAAATGGCTCCCTTTTAGGAGGGTTTGGGTGCAATGTTTGCATCTTAACAAGAGAACGGGTGTGGAGACTTCCGGTGGGGTAGAAACAAAGATGGAAGGACTTATTCTGGAGCTGTTTTAGAAAGGTAAGATGCCCAGGGGAGCCATGTAGTGTGGGGCCTCCCTCCCCAAGCTGATGGGATCTAAAAGTGCGGATGCAAGGCCGCTGCTGGGCACTGGGCTCAGCCCTGAAGTGGAAATGGTTCCAAAGTGCCTGCATCTGACTGACCCCAGCTCTAGCCTCCCCTCCCCCAGCCACCTCCAAGGACTGCTAATCGCTTCAGGGAGTCAGACTGAAATGTGTGCCTCACCCTTGGCTGCTCAGGAAAGCTTTATCCTGGGTGAAAACCCAGATGGACCTGAACCTCAACATAGCTTCTGCCAAGGTGGGTGGGGGGTGGGGGATGGAGAAGCTAAAGGTGCTCTTCCAGCCCTTGAATGAAAAAACAAAGGGAAGGGCTATAGTTTTATCTCTTAGCAGATGCTCCTCTCCTTATGCTTTGGGCCCTTCCTAGTGGACTGTTGGTACTTGATTGGTCATGGCCAAAACAACAGCAAGTTCTTTCGAAGTTAGAACACACACACACACACACACACACACACACACACACACACACACACACAGAGAGAGAGAAGTCTGCCCCTGCTGGGTTTTTAAAGAGCTGTTTTCTTCCTGAGCTCTATGGCATGGTGGCTCTAATCTGAAATTTCTTTTTAATCATAGCAGGAGTCCCAATTAGCGTATTGGGTAATCTTTCAAGTAGAACTGGGAGTTCCGTGACCAGAGAGAGCAGAGGCAATATTCTCTGCGAAGCCCCTGAGAAATACGGCACAGAAAGCAGTTGGGCCTATGTACACATGTGTGACAATGAACATCTGGCATACCACCATTCCAGGACCAGGGGTGTGCACCCTGCACCCCTTGATCTCCAGTGTCATGCTGGAGAAAATGTAGAGGATATTGCCTCTGGCTAGAAATGCTGGCTCCGTGAGCTGACATGACATATCTACCCTAAGGGTAGGTGGGGTGGGGGGGAGGCAGGTAACTAAGCTTCTTTCAAGACAATGGGCACAGTGTTCGGGGAGAGGAGTCCCTCTGGTTTCCATGATATGGCCTCACTGGGGTTCAGCCAACACTCAGGGCCAGCTCAGATCCAGCACTGCCAGTGACCTACTTTCCTTTGTTGTTGTTTTTGGAAGTGCTGATGTCAATGCAGAATTCAGCAGAGAGGCTGAGTGAGAAAAAAGAGAGAAGGAGGGGGGAGGAGAAGGGAAAGAGCAAAGGGGGAGGGACAGAAAAGAGCAGGGAGCAAGCAAGTGTCAGATGGAGATAATGGTGGCATGTTAGCTGCCAGTGCGCCAGCCTGCCAGCTGGGTACCCATACTGGCCCCATCAGTACAGTTGGGATCAGTCTGGGCCTATGGCTTCAGGCTAAGTAAACAGCCAAGAGGCCCCATCCAGCTTCCTCTCCCCTCCACACACAAGGGGCAGGATGTGGTGCCCGGCCAGCATGCCTGGATCTTTGATCTGTCTTCCCACTCGTAAGGAGGTAGGCGCATGGGGCACCTCCACTCTCTCCTGGGTGCCCAGAGATGCTGGGTGTGTGTCATGCCTTCAGTGGGGTCCCACACAACCACCCTGGAAATTGGAATTTGGTAGAGGCTCTCCACACGTGCCAGGGCTGGAGGAAATTGGTCTTTGAGGATGCTGAAAGCAGTTTCTCTATTCACTCCCTTGCTCCTTGGTAACCCACATGATACAGCTCTGCTAGCACCTCACCTGTTTCACCTCCCATTCTCTGGTGCCCCAGGACAACTGCAGGGATTGGGGTGGGGGGGAAGCCTCAGGCTTTTTCTTTGCCAGTTCTGGGGCTTGAGCTCAGGGGGTTAGGGTGCTGTCCCTTAGCTTTTCTGCTCAAGGCTAGCATTCTATCACTGAAGCCACACCTCTATTTCCAGCTTCAGTTTGACTGGTTCATTAAAGATAAAAAGTCTCATGAGGGCTTGGAATATGGCTTAGTGCTTGCCTCCTATACATGAAGACCTGGGTTTGATCCCTCAGCACCACATACACAGAAAAGGCCGGAAATGGCGCTGTGGCTCAAATGGCAGAGTGGTAGCCTTGAGCAAAAAGAAGCCAGGGACAGTGCTCAGGCCCTGAGTTCAAGCCCCAGGACTGGCAAAAAAAAAAAAAAAAGTCCCATGATAGACTTTCCTGACTGGGCTGGTTTAGAACCATGATCCTCAGATCTCAGCCTCTTGAATCGCTAGAATTATAGATAGATTATAGAGCCACTGGTGCCCAGACTGGTGCCTCAGTCTGTTTCATTCAGGGTTACAATCATTCCCACAAGCTGCCTGTTCCCCTGGTGTGAAAAACAGCTTGACTTCTCTATTCCACAGCCGAGGGTGCACTCCAGCTCCAGGATGACAGGGACTCTGGCCCCACTGTGTCAGCGCTGGCTGTGAGCAGAAGCCACAGGTGAAGTCTCTCAGCGGAGCCCTTCCTTTCTCAAGACATTTGCTCAAAAGGCTCTTTATGATGAAACAATTGCAGATCCACATTTTCTTGAAACCGAGCGTGGTAGGCCATAAGATGATTCTGCGGATATCTGACCATCCATGTTCCCCTATGTACCTAAGAGACTCCTTTCAGGTGGGGCTGGGAGCAGGGGAGGGTGCCACATTCTTGCCCTCTTGGACCCTTCAGCCTTCAAACAAGCATGGCACATGACGAACATCATTCTTTCCTGCTCCACAAGCTCATACATTTTTCAGATACAGAGGAGACAAAGCCCTCGTCTGCTGAAATTAGACCCGGAAAAATAGGTTACCTGACAATTACTTGTTTCTAAGTGGAGCATGATCTAGTGGCGGGAGCTCTAGATGGGCTGTTGGGGCTGTGCCTTCTCCCAACTTACTGCTTCTTAACCTCTCTCAGTCCCTGGCTTCGGAGTCGGGGATAATAATTCTCCTCACCTCCCTCCCTCCCCAGGCAGGTGGAAGCATAATGAATCAATGACTGAAGAACTCTGAAGAGGCCAGGCTCGGATGCTGTGTAAGTACATAGCACCACCAGCCACCTTCTCAAATCTACATCAGGCTGATTTATTTACCTCCCGTGAAAGAGACAACAATCATCATATTTACACTTCACGCTGCAGCAGCTTCCTGTATTTCCCTACAGCGTCCCTCCTCTCCCTTGCTAAAGACCTCCATTCAATATCCTGGCTGCCTTTCCTGGGAAGAGGTGGACCCTCTCCCAACCTCTCTCTGGCCACACACACCCCAGCCTTCCTCCCCACAATCCAGAGGAGGCCACAGCCTCCCCATGGAAGGATAAGGAAATGAATTCCATAGGCAAAAGATGTTTTCCAGGGGGCTGGGAATGTGGCTTAGTGGTAGAATGCTTGCCTAGCATGCATGAAGCCCTGGGTTCCACTCCTCAGTACCACATAAACAGAAAAAGCTGGAAGTGGAGCTGTGACTCAAGTGGTAGATCACTAGCCTTGAACAAATGCAGCTTGGGGACAGTGTCCAGGCCCTGAGTTCAAGCCTCAGGACTGGCAAAAACAAACAAACAAACAAACAAAACCCCACTGAAAACAAAAAGATGTTTCCTAGCCAGGTGCTAGTAGCTCACACCTTGCTCCACAGGAGGCTGAGATCTGAGGATCGGAGATCAAAGCAGGAAAGTCCATGAGACCCTTATTTCTAATGAACCACCCAAAAGGCAGAAGTTGGGGCTGTGGCTCAAGTGGTAGAGCACTAGCCTTCAGCAGGAAAGCTCAAGGACAGTGCCATTGCTAGTAATTAAGAAGCAAAGCAGAGGTATATGGAAAACTAAATGTTTAAATGTTGAGTCATTTAAAGAGTGTCCTGGTGCTCCTGTTCCTGTTACCACACAGGGCCTCCGATGAGTGGCAATTAAGGCTGGCACAGGTAGGGCTCACCTGCCGAGCCGGGGGAGGGGACAGACACACCCTCCAGTTATTGCTTTTGGGTACAGCACTGGATTGTTTTTTCCCCCTTTCTTTCTGGCTTTGACAACCCCTTCATTTTCAACAGCATTCAGGACTTGGTGCTTTTACACAGAAAATCATATTAAAAGGAAAAAAAAATAAAAAGAAGAAGGGGGGGAAGAATGAAAAGAAAAGGTCTGAAAGGTTCTTATTAGTTCTGAAGATTTGGAACGGCTCCTCAGGCATCCAAGCCTGGCTAGGAGAATTTGCTATGGCCAGCGTGTGATATTCTGTAGCAACAGGGACCAGAGCAAGAGCTCCTTGGGTGCCACCTGCCAGGAGACAGGATAAATGATCGTCTGTCCTCAGAGCACAGCCCAGGGACTGATTCCCCAACACGGATGCGTGAGGGAGATGTCAACAGAGGTCCCCTAAAGAATGATGTCTCTATTTCCATGCTAATCTGGGGCTGGCTGCACAAGAAGGGAGGCTTCTGTCTGAAAAGCAGAATGGAGCCACCAGAGCTCAAAGGGCTGCTGCTGTTTCCTCCAGAAGGAGGCAGGGGGCTGTGTGCAGGTGGCAGGAGTAGGGTGGGGTGGCTCAATATCCCTCACTAGCTGCCTTCAGGCCCCTTGTGGGCTGATCTTCAGCTCCTGGAAAACAGAACTGGTTCCTGCTATCTCCAAAGGCACGCCACTGCCGGCCCTGCCAGCTTATCTTCCCAGTGCTTTCGAGATCAAAACCCCCAAACTCGTTAACTCAAAACTTTGTTTCGGGAACAATATCCACCGAGGTGCCCAATGTGGAGCCACCTTTCATGAAAAGGGCTTTCAACATGAAAACTCACCGTCGATGACAATGGGCACTTGGCCACTGCCGTTCAGAATGAGATGCCCAGGAAAGAAGAAAACAGCTGTGTCCAAGTCAAAACAGATTAAACTCATGGCTGGCAGAACGTGGCTGAAAGATGTCTATGGACTATACCCATGGTGCCACTTTTTCTCTCGTTTAAAGATGGATTTTTTTCAGTTGAGTGCTGGTGGCTCACGCCTGTAATTCTAGCTATTTAAGAAGCTGAAATCTGAGGATTGAGGTTTGAAGCCAGCCTGGGCAAGAAAGTCTGTGAGGTTCTAATCTCCAAATAACCACTAAAAAGCTAGAAGTAGAGCTGTGGCTCAAGTAGTAGAGCACCAGCTTTGAGCAAAAAAGTCAAGGGACAGTATCCAGACCCTGGGTTCAAACCCACAGGTTCAGCACAAAAAGAAGAAATAATTGTGGTTTTGAAAATGCTCCTCCCGGGGCTGGGGATATAGCCTAGTGGCAAAAGTGCCTGCCTCGGATACACGAGGCCCTAGGTTCGATTCCCCAGCACCACATATACAGAAAACGGCCAGAAGCGGCGCTGTGGCTCAAGTGGCAGAGTGCTAGCCTTGAGCAAAAAGAAGCCAGGGACAGTGCTCAGGCCCTGAGTCCAAGGCCCAGGACTGGCCAAAAAAAAAAAAAAGAAAAGAAAATGCTCCTCCTGCTGTCGATGATGGATGGTGTTTATTTATTTATTTATTTATGTGTGTGTGTGCGTGTGTGTACTGGTACTGGGGCTTGAACTCAGAGCCTTGTGTTCCTGCTTGGCTTTTTCACTTAAAGCTGATATTCTATCACTTGAGCCACAGTGCCTCTTCTGGCTTTTTGGTGATTAATTGGAGATGACAGTCTTATGGGCTTTTCTGCCCAGGTTGGCTTCAAACTACAATCCTTAGATCTCAGCCTCCTGAGGCACGAGCCACCAGCACCCAGAGATGATGTGCTTAAAAAAAATTTTTTTTTTTAACAGAGGACTTGGACCCTGCCTGATGACCCTGTATTCCTTGGTGCTGTGGTTAAGATGTCATCCAGTGACCGACTGGAACACAAAAACAAAGCTAAGCACAGGACACAGGTATACCTGATGCAGAAATCAGCAGACAGCAGAAGCATTTGAATAAGAGAAATAGTGGGCGGTGTGGCAGGGTTTTTTCAGAGCAGCCCTGGAAAGGAGAAATTCCATAGAAACTTGAGTGAACCCTTAGCGTTCCTCAGTGACCCAGCCCAAGGAAGAGGAGAGAATTCAAGATGTTGGAAAGATAGTTTCCCAGGGCTGCTGAGACAAATGACCACCAACAGGGCAGCTTAAAAGAGCAGAAATTCATGCCATGTGGCTTTGGAGATGTGAAGTCTGAAGTCAAGGTGGTGGCAGAGTTGGTGTCTTCTAGAGGCTCTAAGGGACAATCTGTTTCAGACTTTCTCCAACTTGTTTGTTTGTTTGGTCTTGGGGCTTGAACTCTGGGTCTGGCCGCTGTCCCTGAGCTCTTTAGCTCCAGGCTAGTGCTCTACCACTTGAGCTACAGAGCCACTTCCGGTTTCCTGGTAGTTAATTGGAGATAAGAGTCACATGGAGGGGCTGGGGATATGGCCTAGTGGCAAGAGTGCTTGACTTGTATACATGAGGCCCTGGGTTCGATTCCCCAGCACCACATATATAGAAAACGGCCAGAAGTGGCGCTGTGGCTCAAGTGGCAGAGTGCTAGCCTTGAGCAAAAAGAAGCCAGGGACAGTGCTCAGGCCGTGAGTCCAAGCCCCAGGACTGCCCCCCCCCCCCCCCGCCAAAAAAAAAGAGTCACATGGACTTTCCTGCCTGGGCTAGCTTTGAACCATGATCCTCAGATCTCAGCCTCCTGAGTAGCTAGGATTACAGGCGTGAGCCACTGGCACCCAGCCCTTTCTCCAACTTTTGGTGGCGGCCAGTAATGCTTGGCTTGTAGAAACATCACTCTAACATCTGCCTCTCTTTACCTTACTTTCTTTGTTTCCTATCTCCTATCTCTTTCTTTGATAAAGACACTTGTCATCGAATGTATGGCCCAACCTTATTCAATATAATCTTCTAAAGACCAGGCTAGTGTCATTATACCCACAAACACTCCTTTTTTGCCTAAGGTTACCTTCACAGGTTCTAGATAGAGCCACCACTTAGCCACCTATGAGAGCCGAAGCTATCTGGACATCTGTTTCCAGGACTGAGACTTGTCTCTGTGATTAGTCAGCAGTTTACCAGATCATCTGCCTAACAGTGGGGATTTCCCAGCAGCCCTTGGGGCACCTGTGATTTTTAGATCTGTAACAAAAGCCTCAGGGATGTCTAGACTTTCTTCAAAGCCAGGCCACACCTTCTAAAACTATTTCACTGTCTCAAGAGTGTCACTCATCCTACAGTTCCTTCTCTCTGAAAGTGACAGGTCACCACAAGCCTCATGCCCACAAGGCATCCTGGGGGAGGAAAGGAACCAAAAGGAAAGTGTAGGCCGAGCACTAAAACCAGAACTGTGTCTCCTCACCTGAGACCCACCTGTGCAAGGCCTAAGCCCAGGGCTCCCCTTCTTTAAGGGCTTTGCAAATGTTTTCCAGACCTTTCCTTTCCTTTCCTTTGGTACCAGGATTCAAACTTGGTATCTAACACTTTCTCTTCTTGACTGATGCTCTACCACCTGAGCCGTGCATCTAGCCTTGCCTTGCCTTTCTTTTTTTCCTTTTCCCCCCTTTCTTCTCCTCTCCTTTCCTCTTTTC
This sequence comes from Perognathus longimembris pacificus, assembly GCF_023159225.1. Classification (NCBI taxonomy): domain Eukaryota; kingdom Metazoa; phylum Chordata; class Mammalia; order Rodentia; family Heteromyidae; genus Perognathus; species Perognathus longimembris. Next base: position 16,551,750 of record NC_063177.1, read on the forward strand.
TCCCTTCTCCTTTCCCTTTCCTCCTCCTCCCCCTCCCCTTTTCCTTCCTTTCTCCACTTCCCTCTCCCCTTCTCTTTCTTTCTCTTTTGAGAAAGGGTCCCACTATATAGTCTGCTGTGCTGAGCTCATGATCCTCCGGCTTCAGTCTCCTAAGTGCTAGATCTACAGGCATGTACCGCCACCCCTGAGTCCCAGCCTTTTCTTAATAGAAAATTGATGGGTGCTCTTTGGGTGCTAAGGTGACCTATTGAGCCAGCTGTGGGAGCCCACCCCTGTGATCCCAGCATGCAAGGCACTGAGTCAGGATTGAGTTTGAGGTCAATTTGGGGTCCATAGCAACACCCTGTCTCAAAACAAAACAAGCAAACCAAAAACCCAACCTAGGGCTGGGACTGTGGCTTAGTGGTAGAGTGCTTGCCTAGCATGCATGAAGCCCTCGGTTTGATTCTTCAGTACCACATACACAGAAAAAGCCGGAGTTGGTGCTGTTGCTCAAGTGGTAGAGTACTAGCCTTGAGCAAAAGAAGCTCAGGGAAAGAGCCAAGCCCTGAGTTCAAGCCCCAGGACTGGCATAACAAAAACCAAAACCAACCTAGATCCTATCTGCAATGTCATCTACCTACTGTCCCAGATTTGCCTTCTGGAGCCCTAGACCATCGCTCACACCTGTCATCCTAGCTGCTCAGGAGGCTGAGATCTGAGGATAGTAGTTCAGAGCCAGCCCAGTCAGAAAAGTCCCATGAGAATCTTATCTCCAATAACCACTCAAAAACAGAACTGGAGCTGTGGCTAGCCTTGGGCAAAAGAACTCAGGGCCCTGAGTTCAAGGCCCACAACTGACAAAAATAAGAAAAGAATGGAGGCTGCTACCACCAGGAAGCCTCTACAGTTGAGAGGCCAGGGCATGCATCACAGTGGGGCCATACCTACCCAAAGGCTTTCTGCCCCTCCATGGACATGGCACAGATAACCACCCTCAGTGCTTTATCTTTTTGGTGGCACTAGGATTTGAACTCAGGACTTTGCACCCACTAAGCAGGCATTCCACTTCTTGAGCCACACCTTTTTTTTTTTTTTTTTTTAAAGTAAGTTCTCACAATTCTGTCTGGGCCAGCCTGAATGGTGAGCCTCCTATTTCTACTTCCTGCATGGCTGAGATGGCAATGAGGTGTGCTCTCTCCCTCCTTGCTTTATTGATGGAGATTGGCTGGCCTCGAACCTTGATCCTCCAGATTTCAGCCTTCTAAGTGATTAAGATTACAAGTGTAAGCCACTGCACCAACCTCTGTGTGTGTATGCATGTGTGTGTGTGTGTGTGTGTGTGTTTGAGAGAGAGAGAGAAAAGAGGAAGAGAGAGAGAGAGAGAGAGAGAGAGAGACTAGTTATTAGAGCTCCAACTTATGGCCCTGCACATAGGAGGTATAGACTCTGCCACTCTCCTGCTATCCCCAGCTCTTAACAATGCACTTTTAGAATTCAACCTATTAAGGGTAGGTGCTTTGTGGGTATTGTTTCTTGATATTTAGCATACACAAGTTATACAAGGAGGATTCCACTGTGATACTTCCAGACATGGCCCTGCTTCATACACAGGTGCGAATTCTAATGCCAGATACATGGACGGTGTGGGATTTGAACCCAGATCTATCTGACCAGTTTTCGTACTCTTGCCTCCCTGATGTCTACGAGAAGCAGTCTTCCTTCTGCAGGGGAGGTGGGGGGGAGGCTGGGGCTGAGAAGTAGGGATGGAGGAAGCAGAAACCAGCTTTCTATCTAAGCCAAGCAATAATGTTTTATTTTCATTGCACTGAACATATACTTCAGTGACACTTGATTTAACACACACACACACACACACACACACACACACACACACACACCTGGTTTTTGAGAAATGTCAAGTACTACATTTCGGTGGATGTGTCTAGAACAATCAAAAGGTTGAACAGATAGGAAGCTTCATGGAAAGTTTCTTCCAAAGGTGATCACTAAGGTTTGAAAAGAGCAGAGCAGGTCTCTGGCCCCACTGATTTCTCTCCCACTGTGAATTCCAACCTCTCAAGGCAGGAGTAGAAGGGTGTAGGGTGCCCCAATAGATGTCCAGAACCTCAGATAGCACCAGGCCCTAAATATATTAGGTTTTCTCCAATACATTCACACCTATGATAAAATGCAAATTTATAAACAGGCACAGTAAAAGGTTAACAATTGGAACTAATAAAATAAAGTCAGGCACTGGTTGCTGGTGCCTGTAATCCTAGCTAACTCAGGAAGCTGAGATCTGAGGATCATTGTTTGAAGCCAGCCCAGGCACGAAAGTCTGTGAGACTTTTTTTTTTCTTTGCTAGTCATGGGGCTTGATCTCAGGGCTTGGACACTGTTCCCTGAGCTTTTTCACCCAAGGCTAGCATGCCACCACTAGAGCCACAGTGCCACTTCTGGTTTTCTGGTGGTTAATTGGAGATATAAAAGTCTCACCGATTTTTTTTCTTTCCTGCCTGGGCTGACTTTGAACCACAGTTCTCAGATCTCAGTCTCCTGAGTAGCTAGGATTACAGGTGTGAGCCACCAGCTCCTGGCTCTTCAATTAACCACCAGAAAACCACAAGTGGCTCTATGGCTCATTGTGATAGGATGCTAGCCTTGAGCAAAAGAGCTCAGGGACAGTACCCAGGCCCTGAACTCAAGTCCTAGGACTAGCACACATACAAAAAGACAGCAACAGCTCAGAGACAGCACCTAGACCCTGAGTTCAAGCCCCAGGATGGGCACCAAACAAACAGACAATAATACACTCAGAAGTTAGGTGACTATGGTGTCCCCCACCCCCAGATGGGGTGACACAGTGCCCATGGGTGAGATAAAGCGAGGTGAATGACAAAGGCAACATGACATAACATTGGGCGGTCATTGGCCTTTTCTGTTGAACCCTGGGAGCAGCACAATGAAATCCTCCTGCTTCCATCCCACTACCATCTGTGCCGGGATGTGCACTGTCTCTTTGTGCAGTGTGTCCAGGCTGATTGTGCTACCCAGGCCCGTCCATTAGTCACTTAGTTCCAACCTCAGTTATCCTAGCTCCCTATTCATTGTTTTCAGGTCATCCTCAGAATGATGTGACATTTAAAACTTATGAATTATTTCTGGAATTTTTCATTTGATAATTTTCAGACTCGACTTGAGCACAGGTAACTGGAGGTATTAAAGGTGCAACTACAGATAAGGGGCATGACTGGGGTTATTCTCCCTTGCAGGATTGTAGAATATTCTAGGCTTTCTTTTTCTCACAGTTACTGAGTTTCCTCTTCACTTCCTCCCTGTGAGGTGCAAGTTGGCTTCATTGTACAGGTGAGGATGTCCAAAGAAGTGGGTTCCCAAGGTGGAGTTCTTGAAGGGAGGCAGGAGAATAATCAGGGGTCCATTGCTCCCCTCTATCCTCCTCACATGATTCCCACCAACCCTTTGCAGGCTTCAAAGTCCTGAAAGGAAGTGACCACTCAAGATCTGGCCAAAGAGTTGGGAAGGGAGCAGGAAAGAAGAGAGAGAGAGAGAGAGAGAGAGAGAGAGAGAGAACTGTGATAGGAACAGGAAGAACTACAGACGGTGTCATCAAACCTGGAGACTCTGATGATAGATTTGGCCAGGGACACAGATGCCAACAAACACATCCAGGTTATATCAAGGAGATAGAATCAGAAGACTTTTGTTGTTGCTTGAGCTCTGGGGTTTGAACTCTGGGCCTGGGTGCTGTCCCTGGACTCCTTTTGCTCAAGGTCAGCCCTCAATCACTTGAGCCACAGCACCACTTTCATCTTTTTCTGTGATTCTATTGGAGATAAAGAGTCTCAGGGCCTTTCCTGCCAGGGCTGGCTTCAAACCACAATCTTCAGATCTCAGCCTCTTGAGTAGCTAGGATTACAGGTGTGAGCTAGCCACCAGTCCCTGGCTCAGAAGTCCTCTGAAAGTAAATGATCTTCCCACTTGTAAGCCCCCCTTCTTGGGAGCACGAGCTTGCCCTCAGCAATAAGAGTTGGCCCAGAGAGATCTGGAAGGCTGGCAGCAACTTGTCCCTGCTAGTGTGACTGTGGGGAGACTAGATCCCAGACACAGGTGCTTCTCTGAGGTCATATTGTCTAATGAATTAAGGTTAACAGCCATACAGTGAAAGAAAGGGCATTGCACTTTATTCTACCACCACCTCACTTCTGAGTAAATACCTAGGGGCATTGCTTCATTCAGTCATCAAATGCCAGTAGCTGCGCTGAATGACACGCTCATGGCTCCTGACAGGCCCTCAGAGGACCCAAGAGGTCAGGCTTTGCATGTGGCTCCTGCAAAATGCCCAGACCACAGACAGGGAGGTAGCTCAGTGGTACAGCGCCTGCCCAGCATGCCAGGTTCAATCTCCAGCAACACCAGAAAATAAATAAATAAATCCTTCAAGGACAAAGGAAAGTTTAACGGTCATGCTTCAAAAGATTCTGTTGGTTTAATAATTCGTGCCTAGAGGACACTGGCTCCTGTAGCCATAGATTCCCACAGCTTGGCTTCTTCTCCACAGCCCCAGAGAGCTCATTCCGGAGTGCCCCAAAGTCCACATTTCTATTTTGGGGACCCTTCTGCTCTTACACATGGAAAAATGGAGAGTTGAGGTTTACATGGTCATTTTTGTTATAGTAATGAAAGCCTTGAAGTGATCACAAAAGGAAAATGGGAAAATCTGCCACCTAAAAAGAGCCCAGGCAAATTATTATAGCAACTGAATCCTAAAAGGAATTTTCAAGTAAAAAATATGGCTCATGTGAAGTTGTTATGGCAACTGACATTTAAAAGTAACTGGATTTGGGCAAGTTTCTTTCTCCACCCTCTCTGCAAAGTCTTGCAGGAACTTCATGCTAAAATTATGCTTTAATTTTAATTAGCCAAATAGGTCATAAATATAGCTTATTCCCAAATCCTTACAATTTCTACCCTGTGAGCAAGCTGATCTACTAATGAGAAAATATTTCCACAAAACCCACTTCCCATTAAGGACTCCTATCCAATATTTTTCTAATATAATTTATCAATTTAAACACATTGTATAATGTGATATTCTGTAGCATTCCATTAAAGTGATAAATAGCAGTAAGGAGGAAGAAAAAACACACCAAGAGATTAAACATATTGCAAGCAGTGTAACTGTATTTAAATAACTCGAGCCATTGCGGAGGCAAACACACTGTTCTCATCACCAAATACAGTCTAAACTCAGATCTGCATATCCTTGACTGTAAGGGTATTAATAGGACAGAAGAAGGGGGGCAATAAGAAATGACAGGCGACTTCAGAAGAAATAAATTTTCTATTAGGTTTTGTTATAAGATTACATCAAAGCAGTTCATATGTTTTAATCTGGGGAGAGAAAAAGTAAGTACTTGGGGTTTGTGCCTGGGGGCTGCCTCTGTGTACTGAACCAGACAGTTTGCATAATGAATGATTTTCATTCAATCAGGATCTCAGCATAGATAGCTCCCACTCAAAGGTCCAGGGCACAGGCTCAAAGTTTTTATCTCCCAGCTCCACCTGCTGGACAAAAAGTGCATTACAGAAAGGAAGGGTTCAAGGCCCCATTTCAGAGCCACCGTTGGAAATTCGGGCAGTACATAAAGTTAGAGGCTCTAAGGCTTCCCAGGGCTAATATGGACCTCCAGAAGATAGTAAAAAGCATTGCTTTTTAATAATTCCTGTCATAGGTTGAGACGGCTCAAGAAGGCCGTGGCATAAAATCTTTTGTCCTTTCTACTGCTTCCTGAATTACAGATTTTAAAAATCTCTACTTGTGTTCTGAGTCAAGATTAAAGTTCCTGGAAGGCAGTGTGCCTCGAGTGTGGGCAGACAGAGTCACTGGTTAAAAACTCCATGCTGCCCAACGTGGTGGTGCATGCCTGGAATCCTAGCTGCTTAAGAAGCTGAGGTTTGAGGATTGTGGTTTGAAGCCAGCCCCACACTGGAAAGTCTCTGAAACTCTTCACTCCAATTAACCACCAAAATGCCACAAGTGGAGTTGTGACTCAAGTGATTAGAATGCCAACCCTGAGCGAAAAAGCTATAGGAAAGCACCCAGGCCTTGAGTTCAAGCCCTAGTACTGGCGCGCACACACACACACACACACGAACAACAAACCTCCAAATGCAATTCCTACCTGTCTGTCATGGCTCCAGCCCCCTCCTCCACCAAGCTCCCCCCCCCCGCCCCCGTGTCTGAGGCATCAAAAATGAGGTGAAGAAGCACCTCAAATAAAATTAGATTTTCATGCACAATGGAAAACAAAGCTGAACCAATCATTTTTGAAAACCTGGCACAGATGACATTGGCTTGCAGGAAGGTATGCAGGGTGCCAGGACCCTGGGCTGGGCCTAATCCGCCTTTATCCAAGGGTTTAGCGCATGGCTCCCACTGCTCTCTTCCCCTAGCTCGAGCTGTGGAACAGCCAGGCCTCACCTGGCTCTTCCCCAGCACGGCCAGCCACGGGGCTGCTCTCGCACCGGGAGGCTGGGCCAGGATGGGGAGCGACATCAAGCCGAGTGAAACTGTTTTCGAAAACCTGGGATGATCATTTAAATGTTTAAAATATGCACATGGTAATTCAAAACTAATTACCCTGAGCACATTTGAAACATTTATGCCATCATCTCTGGATCCAGCCTCCTGATTGTGCAATGCAACTCACTCTGGTGTTTCTATAAACTGCTTCAGCAATTTTAACTTCCAGGCTAAATCAGGCAGGCTCTGCCTCCCGCCCCTGCCTGGCGAAGAGACCCCAGCCCTGACTTCTCCCAGAGGAGGCGGCGCTTTGTTCCCAGGAGAGCCATTTGTCACGGTCTTGTAGTTCTGCCTGCCGAATCATTGCTCTTATGGCTGTTCATAATTGTCATCTCCATTATTTAATTTAGGCGAAAATGACCTTTCTCCCCACTGACTTTTTTTCCCTCCCTTTCTCCTGGTTCCTCTCCATTTCCTCTTCCTCAACACTTGGTCCCCTATTTCCCAACCCACCCAGGCCTATGGAAAGTTCCCTTGACATTCGTATCCTACCTGGTTCTTCTCCATCTTGGGAGTAAAGTAGGGTGTTTTCTGGGTGATCTGGTGGCCACATCCACCAGCCCTTTGCGTGTGTGTGTGTGTGTGTGTGTGTGTGTGTGTGTGTGTGTGTGTGTATGCATACGTGTGTGCATGTCAGTACTAGGACTTGACCTCAGATTCTAGGCATTGTCTCTCAGCTTTTTCACTCAAGGCTGGTTATATCTACCACTTGAGCCACAGCTCCACTGGTGGTGTTTTGGGTGGTTGATTGGAGATAAGAGTCTTCAAGATGTTCCTCTCCAGGCTGGCTTTGGACATTGATCCTCAGATCTCAGCCTCCTAAGTAGTAAGGATCACAGGTGTGAGCCACAGATGCCCAACTCTAGCAGCTCTCAAGAGCCAGGACACAGGCAGGCCACTCTGAACCCTCAGCCTCCCCCTTCCCGACACAATGCCAGACGTGTGCCTACCCCCCTCCCCCACCTTGCACAGCCCACTCCGCTTACAGACTAGACTAATTAGACCTAGGCAGGTCCTGAAGCAAATTCATTCCTCCTTTTTTTTTTTTCCCCAGAATAAAATGAGTTCTCTTCCTTTGGGGGTACTAAACCAGCATGCCGGTGGCAAAAAGACTGAGCAGGGTGATGTGGCCGAAATCACTGGGCCTTCCCAAGTCTATGAGAGGAGAGTGACCTCGGGTGGGGGCGGGAGCCCCCGCCACAGCAAGAAATAAGCTTGGGTTATAATGCTCCAGGAAGCAGAGGAATGAGGGCTGCCTCCTTATTAGAGCTTTCAAGATGCCAGTGGCAGGTTTTTAGATGTTTGGGGATCTAAAACTGGGTTAGCTTCCCACAGTCAGCTGAAGTTTGACAGAGTGATATTACGGGTTTAACTAGAGCCATTAAGAGACTCTTCATTATCCCCACACACCACCACCACTAAAGTTATCACACGAGCCATAATGCAAGAGAGAATTTTCATTCCATCAACAAGAGAGGGAGCCAGTCTATCTTTGTCCAAAGGAAATGAGCAGCCCAGCATGAAGCTTGTGAGGAATTGAGTGTACAACACTCCAATAACATCCCCTGCAGGATTTCCTCAGCGATTTCGTCGGCTAAGCAGAGCGGCTGTACGGGAGCAATGTTCTCATGTACCTGGCTTGCAGGAACACCAGCTCCACGAGCCACTGAAAGGTCAATTAACAACCAAGGAGCCTCAAGAAGACCTACATTCCACAAGGCTTAAGTATTAAGCTCCAAGGAAATCAAGATCCCGGCCATTCTCCTCAAGTTCAGCAATCTCAATTATTATTTTCCTACCAAGATCTACCACTCCAACTCAAGTAATTTCCTCGGTATCACCTGTGCCTAGTTTACATTCTCCTTTGCAGGGCCTTTGATGTCAGATGGACTTTGGCTCCTGCCAAGCCTTTTTTTTTGCACCTTCAGATGACAGCTTACAAGAGCCTCTGACAGCTTGTCCATCCCCCCCCCCCTTTACAATACAACATGCTGTAAATAACTCCATTTGTTTGTAAGAAGTGGTCTTGCAGTTTGTGACCCTTCCTCTCTCAGATTAAACTTGAGAAAGGATAAGCTTTTTTTTTTTGGGGGGGGGGGAGTGTATTTTGCTGCCCCTGGGGCATGAACTCAAGGCCAAGGTTCTGTTCCTTAGTTTTTTCTTCTCAAGGCTAGTACTCTACTACTTGAGCTACTTCTGGCTTGTTGCTGATTAACTGGAAGTAAGAGTCTCAGGGAATTTTTCTGCCCAGGCTGGCTTTGAACTGTGCTTCTCAGGTCTCAGCCTTCTGAGTAGCTAGGGAGGGGATCACAGGCATGAGCCACCATCAGCAGCTTGGGACAAACCTACTTCCTTTGCATTTCTTGTGCATCTCCAATAGTCCTCACCCATTGGAGACACCCAGGTTAGATATAAGTGACCCAACCTAGTAGTCATTTACAGTTGGAGTGGCCTGACCCCAGATCCCCACCCCCACACTGAGCAAAAATGGCACCCACCCCTCCCTCCTTCAGATGTTGCTGGCATCCTATAACTTGCCCAAAGCCAGATTTATTGCTTCTGCTGTAAAGTGTATCCTCTCTAAGCCTCACTTAAAAGCTACCACTTGGCAGAAGATCAAGTGAGAAGTGCAGGATAGCAGGTGATGGTTAGGGTAGGAGGAGGGGGAGGGGAGGCTGGGGTGGAGCAAATAATTGAAGCAGAGAGAGGGAGAGAGAGAGAGAAAGAGAGAGAGAGAGAGAGAGTTACCAGCTCAATATTTAACGTAACTGGTAATTTGCTGTGACAATTATGCCACGAACAGAACACTACTACTATGCATGAATGTCGCTCGCTAATTAAGAGGCCTCTGCCTTTCCTAGTCACCCGCACAGCACTTTAATAACACACGCGCACGCACACACACATACTCACATGCACGCGCGCGCACACACATACACACACATACACACACACACACGTCTTGGCTCCAGGAGCTCAGGGTTCCATTAGGAGCATGTGCAGTCCAGGGCTGTGACATGCACATTGCCCTGTGAGCGATACTGCCCAGTTAAGCCTCTAACCCCTTCAATTCGCCCTCGGATGGAGAGGAGAGAGCATCTTCCAGGCCCTCACGCCACGAGCTCCATTTGACTGACAGGCATCTTCCCAGAAAGCTGGTGCGTGCCTCCACTGTAAATCAACCTGCTTTCCCACAGCACACTTGGCACAGGTCTGATCCTTAAAGAGTAACTTTAATAAGAATTTTCACCAAAATAAAAGTCCATGGGAACAAATCTTTCTCCTGGAGAGGGAGAGGGGTATGAATGGGGACACACACACTGCAAGCCAAAGACTTGGAAATGAAACAATATTATTAACATCATGCTAATAAAAAAGGATGCTGCCATCTTCTAAATTGCTAGATTCCTGAAGCCAGGCAAACTACTTTTCCTCCTCCTTTTCTTCCTTTTTCTTTTCCTGCTTAACTAGTGGCTCCTTTATGGAAGGTATGCTGCCCTGAGAGCCCATTAGAAGAGAGTTTGTTTACAGGAACACACCTTATAAAGCTATTCAGATTTTAAATAAATAGCAGAGAAGGAGGTGGTGGAGCAAGGGTACTGGGGAAGCAGAAAGGCTTCTATGGAAGGCAGGCTTTGCATTACAAGCCCAAGTGCTGGGGAGATTGAGCAAACCTATATGCTTCTAAAATTTTAGGCCAATACCAATGACCACTGTACCATGGCTGACTGAAGATATAAATAAACTTCAACATGAACAGCAGTGTCAATGAGGAAAGGAGATGAGAGCCCAATGCAGACTTATTTTTAAAAAATCCTGGGGGTTCTGGGCTCCAATTCAGGACAGGGTATTCATGAACAGAGCTATGCGGCTCCCTGCAGCGAGCTCTCCTGCTTTCTGCAGGCGCCAGTCCCTCAGTTACCTAACCATTGAAAGGAAGCTGTACCTCACACAAGTTAAATATAGGCTGGGTTATCTGCATTTTACAAGCACCAAGAGCATTATCTGAGAAAGCTGTCATTTTTAATGACAGCACAAACTTCCAATTACCAACTGGGTAATACACCAGGGAACAGGGATAATTTTATAAGAATGGCTCACCATTATTAAAAGTTTACATGATCACTTTGGAATTGGATATAAATATTTCACATGGGGTGGATGAGATTAACTTTTTCAAGTGGTTTATAGGGGGCTGGAAAAAATAGAGGGTTTGGGAATTTTTTTTTGAAAATTATACTTTTTAAGGTATATCACCGGCTGAGAAATAAAAGCACCAGGTGAGAGTAGTGAAGTGGCTGGCAAAGTGGAAAGGCTATGGAAATGGCCAGGTGGTTGCTTCCAAGTCTCTGATCCACCTATAAGTGCACTGGCCCAATGAAAGAGCTAGGAGTCTGCCATCAGTCAGTACACGTGAGGACCTCTTAGGCTCCCTGTGGTCAGACATTGACCCTGGAACCTACTTCCTTTGGAGCTTTGCTTTTCTTCGGTGGTACTGGGGCCTCATGCTTAAGAGGCAGGTGCTCTGCACTTGAGTCCACCCTTCCTTCCTAAGCCCTCTGGAGCTTTCTTTCTTTCTTTCTTTTTTTCCAATCCAACTTCCTGGCATCTACATTTTGTATCAGTGGTCAGTGAAGAGTAACTACAGGAAAGTGTGACATTTTTTTCCCTTGTGGACGGACAGCCCCTGACCTAAAGGGAGGTTTTCTTTCATGTCTTGGGCTAAGCAGTTTTGAGGCCTCTGCTGAGGACTCCAATCTCTAGTCATCTTTCTTTCTTTCTTTTTTTTTTTTTTTTTGGTCAGTTGTGGGGCTTGAACTCAGGGCTTGGGTGCTGTCCCTGAGCCTCTTTGTGCTCAAGGCTAGTGCTCTACCACTTAAGCCACAGCATCACTTCTGGTTTTTGGGTGGTTTATTGGAGACAAGAGTTTCACAGAGATTTTTCTGCCTGGGCTGGCTTCAAACTGTGATCCTCAGACCTCAGCCTCCTGAGTAGCTATACTTAGAGGCATGTGCCACCGGTGCCTGGCTGCTGCTGCTGCTGCTGCTGCTTCTTGTGTGTGTGTGTGTGTGTGTATGTGTGTGTGTATGTGTGTGTGCCAGTCCTGGGGCTTCAATTCATGGCGTGGACATTGTCCCTGAGCTTCTACCACTTAAGCTCCAGCTCCACTGACAGCTTTTTTTTTTTTTTTTTTGGCCAGTCCTGGGCCTTGGACTCAGGGCCTGAGCACTGTCCCTGGCTTCTTCCCGCTCAAGGCTAGCACTCTGCCACTTGAGCCACAGCGCCACTTCTGGCCGTTTTCTGTATATGTGGTGCTGGGGAATCGAACCTAGGGCCTCGTGTATCCGAGGCAGGCACTCTTGCCACTAGGCTATATCCCCAGCCCCACTGACAGCTTTTTGGTGATGAATTACAGATAAGAGTCTCATGGACCTTCCTGCCCTGGCTCGCTTTAAGCTACCATCCTCAAATCTCAGCCTTCTGAGTAGCTAGGATTACATGTGTGAGCCACTGGCACGCAGCTTCCAGTGATCTTTCTATCAACTGAATTTTAATTTCACTGTGCTACAACTACTTAGCCAGAAGCCTTGTTCCAAATGCACACAGTTCCTGGGGACACAATTATCTGGGGGCCTGTAGCACAGCAGGCACTTAGCATGCTTGAGGCCCTGGGCTCAATCAGCACCATGGAAATCAAATAAAACAAGCGAGACTCTATGCCAGGGGTTCATGCCTATAATCCTAACTACTGAGACAATTAAGATTTGAGGACTGTAGTTCAAAGCCATCTTGGGCAGTAAAATCCATGAGACACTTATCTTTAATTTACCACCAAAACGCCAGAAACCGAGCTGTGGCTCAAGTGGTAGACTGTCAGCCTTGAGGGATAATCAGAGCTTAGACCCTGAGTTCAAGCCCTAGGATTGGCACCAGAAAAAACCAGTGAGCAGGGTGCTGGTGGCTCATACCTCATAATCCCAGCTACTTGGGAGGCTGAGGCTGGGAAGATTGTGGCTCTAGGGAAGCCTGAGCACAAAGTCCTTGAGACTGTCTCTATATTAAGGAAGTTGGATACAATGGCGCATGCCTGTGATTCCAGTTAAGCACAGGAAGCCTGAAAGAGGCGAAGTAAGGCTCACACATACATCAGGTGGAGCATAAGAACTTAAACAAAACAGTATAACATGTTTGGGGCTGGGGGGAGGGCAGGGGGACACAGGAAAGGAGAAAATAAGGGTGAGTTGTCATTATATACAATGTACATCATAATAAAATTGAACTATGTATCTTGGGGTAGGGATGGGAAGGGGAAAATGGAAGGGGAAGAACTGTGGAAAGGGTGACTTTGAGCAAGGTGCATTGTACTCATAATCTGACTAATGCAATTGTAATCCTTTGCACAATTACATATTTTTAAGTGAAAAACAGGGCTGGAAGCATGGCTCAGCAGAAACATGAAACCAAGTTCAAAATGCCCAGTACCATCAAAAAGGAGAAAAAAAGTCACCTGGAAGGAGGCAAAACAGGTAGGTGTCAGGGAAAACAACTACCTACTTGCTTCCTCAAAGTCATCAAAGCTGCCAGCACAAATATAATCAAAAGATGAGATCATTAACTGATCACTTTAGAGGAAAGATCAGGTACTTTACAAAGCAAGCCAAACGTGTTCCCAGAAGGCCATTTCTAAAACACTGGCAGAAAATGAAGGTGTTGGCTCTCTGTGGCTACAATCCAAGTCCTTGGGGTAGGGAAGATGAAATTTGGACAGTTCGAAAGCTTCCCTCCCCTGTCCTCCCTCCCCCCTGCTTTATCTACCGGCTTCTAAGGGTCTGCTCAAATTACCTGCCAGCCTTTGAAGCTACAAGAGTTAGACAAATTATCACTGATCACAGCAACAGACAAAACACAACAGCATGAGAAGCTTATATTACACTGCGGAAAAGCGGAAGTATTCACATCCAGAAGAACTAAGTTGACAATCAGAGTTTGTTGGGCATAGTAGCACACACCTGTAATCCCAGTAGCTGGGAGGCTAAAGGAAGATGAATCCGAGACCACTTGGGCTGCACAGAGAGACCCTGTCTACACACACACAACTACTTTCTCTTTCTGGGGTTTGAACTCAGGGCCTTGTGCTTGCTAGATAGAATGCTTTACCACTTGAACCATGCCTCTAGCCTTTATTGTTCAGGAAGGGTCTTGATTTTTTGCCTGGGCTAGCCTTGGAATGATCCTATCTATGCCCTCCACACTGGGGATTGATTACACACTGGACCCAGCTTGTTTGCTGAGATGGAGGTTTTACTGACTTTCTGCCCAGCTGGTGTCAACTGCAATCCTCCTGATCTTCTCCTCTCAAGGCGTTATGATTACAGGCGTGAGCCACCATGCACAGCCCAAATCTACTTGTACTGAAGTAAAGTCCATCCTACAGGCGGCATTACAGAATGGTAGGGATGGGATAATCTCTACATCGAGCCACATCCACACCCTCATATTTTTATGAAAACATAGATACATACCATAGACAGCTTAAGAGTGGTTAATGTTGGTTGGTAGGATTTTTTTTTTCCAGTCCTTGGCTTGGCCTCAGGGCCTGAGCACTGTCTCAGGCTTCTTTTTTGCTCAAGGCTAGCACTCTGCCACTCGAGCCACAGCACCACTTTTGGCAGTTTTCTATATATATGGTGCTGGGGAATTGAACCCAGGGCTTCATGTATATGAGGCAAGCACTCTTGCCACTAGGCCATATTCCCAGCCCCGGTTGGTAGGATTATGGGTGATGTTATTTATTATACTTAAAAGAACAAATTTTTATTTTTCATTTCAGTGGCCAATATACTAAATGCATATCACAGTAGTAATGGCTGATGTTTTTTAAACAAGTAGGTTTTTTTTTCTAATGAATATGGATTACTTGCAGAAGAAATAATCAATGGCCCAAATTATTCTTTCCTTTTTTAAACGAACATGAGCTGGGAGCCAGTGGCTCATACCTGTAACTCTAGCTACTCAGGAGGTTGGGATCTGAAGATTGTAGTTCAAAACAAGCCTGGGCGGGAAAATCTGTGAGACTCTCATGTCCAATTAACCACCAAGAAGTCAGAAATGGAGTTGTGGCTCAAGTGGCAGAGCACTAGCCTTGAGCATGAAAGCTCAGGGACAGCGCCCCCACATACACACCCCCAAAAACCCATGAACAATATTTAACATGAGATTGATAATAAACTCACATGGCTAAGGTTCCCCCCCAAGAAAATATGAAAATAACATCTAACTACCCACCAAGAAAAGCCTGAAGTAGAACTGTGACATGTGGTAGAGTGCCAGCCTTAAGCAAAAAAGCTAAGGGAGTTCATGAGGCTCTGAGTTCAAGCCCCAGGACCAGCGTACACATACACATATACAAGAGTAAGAGCCACCAAGCCATGTAAAAAAGTGGAGACTGGAGCTGGGAGCTCATAACAGTAATCCTACCCACTCAGGAGTCTATGATCTGACGATCAAGGTTTAAAGCCAGGTGAGGCAGCAAAATCTGAGTATTGCCTCTAATTCACCACTAAAAAGCCAGAAGTAGAGCTCTGGCTCCACAGCACTAGTCTTGAGCACAAAAGCTCAAGGGTAGTGTCCAGGTTGAGTTTCAGTCCCTAGACTGGCATGCAAAAACAAGAACAAGCCAGGCACTGGTGGCTCACTCCTGTAATCCTAACTATTCAGGAGACTGAGATTTGAGGATGGTGTTCAATGCCAGCCCAGGCAGGAAAGTCCATGAGGCTCTTATCTTCAATCAGCCACCAGAAAACCGGAAGAGGCACTGTGCCTCAAGTGGTTGAGTGCTAGCTTGAGCTGAAGAGCTCAGGGACAGCGCCCAGGCCCAGAGTTCAAGACCCACAACTGACAAAAACATAAAGAAAAACAAAACAAAGTGCAGAATTAGAGGAAGAGAAACTGTGAGACAAGGAAAGAATCCATTTAGGAGGGGGCGGTGGCTTTCCTACAAGTGCAAAGCAGGAAGGAGGATGAGCAACCAGTTTCATTTTCTATAAATACAACTTTGGCAGGCGTATCGTCCAAGAAACACAAGTCAATATAAACCTTTATATACTGGGCTGCCAAACTTCACTTTTAGACAGTATATTAATTATGTAGTCAATAGCATGGGTTTCATTAGCGTATTAAATACCACGATCAATATTATTTATACTTTTCGAAGACAGGCCACTCAGGAAAAAAAAAAGTTGGGGAGGGGACACTTTTGACCCTGCAGTTCAAAATGTCAGAATAGCACACTAGAGATTAGCAAGGCTTTAATGGAAAGCATAAAACACTGAAAATATAGACAGAAATCAGATTATTACTGTTTGGTTTTTTTGCTTTGCTTTTCACAATGAGACGAGAGGGAATTCAAGTACCATTTAAAATAAAGGCAAAATGATTAGATTTTTCCCCCCTTAATTGCTTACTGCTGATGTCATCATGTATTCAAGATAAACATTGATCTCTCCGTGAAAGATGAGAAATAGAACAGGAGCAGCCTTTTGAGGTAAACTATCTCCAAGAGGATTCTGAGAACTGTGGGCCAGAATCTACTTAAGACAATCCTCTGGGATCTGAATCTCTTAAAAGCCTAACTGTGGAGACAATTTCTGGGGCTGCTCTGCAGGTGATCTGATGTTTTAGTAGGGAAATCTGTTAAGCATCCTCCCTGGAGGGAGCCCCTTTCTCCTATCCCCCATTCTAGTCACACCCGTGGAGCTGTGCTGGTTTTCTCAGTATCCACTGAGAAAGCATGGGTATGGGCCCAGCCATCATTTTCAAGATCAGTCCTCCTATCACAGTGAGTCAACTCTCCAATGGCCCCTACTGGGGATGGAGACAGAGGAGGTATGAAAGACTGGTTACTGGACGGAAAGCTAGATTACCACCTCCAACCCACAATTTGTCAATCCAGAACAGAGCTGAAGACTATAATTTTTTAGTCAATGCTTTATAAGCAAGGTCAGAGAGAAAAGAGCCTCTATAAAAACTGTTGAGGCTTCGGTCAGAGAATCAAGCCCAGTGCGAGTCACATCTCCTGAGACCCAGGCCAGGGTAAGGACTGTATCCACAGTCAGCGGGTCTGAAAGAAAGTCTCTCCAGGGGGGCTGGGAATATGGCCTAGTGGCAAGAGTGCTTGCCTCGTATACATGAAGCCCTGGGTTTGATTCTTTAGCACAACATATACAGAAAAGGCCAGCAGTAGCACTGTGGCTCAAGTGGCAGAGTGCTAGTCTTGAGCAAAAAGAAGCCAAGGACAGTGCTCAGGCCCTGAGTTCAAGGACCAGGACTGACAAAAAAAAAAAGAAAAAAAGAAAAGAAAGTCTCTCCAGGTCTATTTGATTTTCAGCAATGGGAGCCACCTCCTGTTTAGGGCTAACTTGCTTTTTCCTAAAGAAAACAAGTAAAAGCCAGTATGCTGCATAGCCATAATCCCAGCACTTGGGAGGCTGAGGCAGGAGGATCCTGAGTTTGAGGTTAGCCTAAGTTACACACCACGTTTGAGACTAGGTTACAGAGCATGATCCCATTTCAAAACAAAACAAGCCAGGCATCACTGGCTCCCACCTGCTATCCTAGCTCCTCAGGAGGCTGGGAGATAAGGATGGTGCTTCAAAGCCAGCCAGGGCAGGAAAATCCTTGAGACTCTTCAACTAGTCACCAAAAAGCTCGCAATGGAGGTGTGGCTCAAGTAGTAGAGTACCAGCATTGAGCAGAAAAAGCTAAGGGACAGGCCCTGAGTTCAAGCCCCAGTATCAGCACAAAGACCAAACAGGATGAGACCAGTGAAGGACAGTGGAGTTGGCAGCTGTGAGCCTCGCCAGGCCCTACTCACACCGGTTGGAAGGCAGGCCTGCAGTCGCAGGGGGACCGCAACACTGCCCGTCATAGTGGGATGCTTGGAGAGATGTGCAGCAAATGCCAAGCAGTGGGTTGCAGCAACCCACTAGATAATTAATATGATTAGGAACACACAGAGCAAGCATGCTCTTGCTGACTGAAAAGCCCAGTAGCATAATTACTGTTTTCTTCCTCGCTCACTGTCTGTACACATTTCAAAGCCGGCTTGGTGTTAAGACTGCTGTGTAAACATCAATAAAATCCCAAAGTGCTAGATCATCAGCATTGCTGGGCACAATGGCTTTTTCCTTTTTTGGTGTTTTCATTCTTTGAAAGATGTATTTCAGGGTCCCAAACATTAGTAATCGCAGACTAATCTCTGAGTTTGTAATGAGTTAACATCTCTCCCAAGTGAACATTTATTATGAAGGCTAATTAATTGCTTTCCAGTTACAAGAACCCTTTGCATTCAAAGAAAGTAGGATTCACAAGCAAAGAATATACTGTTTATTAAAACAAAGTAAGGGGGAGACAAGGGGAGCTGCTCTCCCTTCACAATCCTTTCTACTTAACGAGCTTTAATCAAGAAATAAACACACAAATGCAAGAAGTTATGTACAGGTACGAAAAGTGTGCATTTGCCCACCAAAACGCAACATTAATGGAAGTGGAAACTCAAGCAATGCTTTGTAGTCACCCGCATGTCCCCAGGGGACAGCAAGTCAATGCTTATCAGCCATCCTCAGAAGAGACAATTTTGATGAATATCAGGCCCTTCTGACTCAGTCTATTAAATCTATTAAAGCCTGAAGGAAGGGTAGTCTTCAGATACAAAAGATAGGCCTTTGATTAATAATTCTACTCTACTGCCATTCCAGGCATTAACAACCATGTGGCAACTCTAGAAAGAGCAAGCCTCTGAGTTCCAGGAAGATACACTTAATCAACACCTTGGCCCCCATTCCCTCCTCCCAGGAGGAGCCCAAGTGGTGAAGGTGTCAGTACCGGAGAAGCCAAACTCCAGTGACATAATTTACTTCACTGTCTGTACGGAGGATCAATTTCTTGTGACATAATTCTTGAATTCTTAATAAATCTGACAGAAGTCTGAAAACAGAGGGAGAGCCTAGGGGCTACGCTACCTGCCTGCTGACCCCTGGGTCCTATGGTTTATACCACAGTTCTCTGAACTCATTCTTTGTTCACCAAGCGGTACACAGGAGGAAGTGCCAGTCCACCACGAAGAGCCCCCCACCCCGGCCCCGTGTGGCTGACGTGGGGGTGGGAGTCACATGGGGGCAGGAAGTAGATTCCACCTCCCATAAAAGCACGCTCTCTTCACAGCAGAGCATTCTTCCTGATGAGTGTGACTAGCCTCCGGCCATACTCTCTGTAGTCCATGGGCTTCACGTCCATCACGGTGGCCTTAATTCGAGACTCGTCCTTTGAAAAAAGAAAAGCTGGTTGTGAGGGAGGATGACGGCCCCAGCATGGAGCAGTGGTGATAACCCTCTTTGCTTCAGTGGCTTCAACCAGCCCAGCAGGAGGAAACCCATGCTGCATTCAGCTTAGTCATTCCCAAAGAAAACC
The DNA here is from genome assembly GCF_023159225.1 of Perognathus longimembris pacificus. Taxonomy (NCBI): domain Eukaryota; kingdom Metazoa; phylum Chordata; class Mammalia; order Rodentia; family Heteromyidae; genus Perognathus; species Perognathus longimembris. Next base: position 16,570,804 of record NC_063177.1, read on the forward strand.
CTGAGTGGGAGCCAGTCCCAGAATTCCTGGTGCTGGGACAACAGCCAGATCCTCGCTTTGCACATCTTCCCCTCTCGTCCTCAGCTGCCCAACACCCGGAGGCTTAAGATCTCGCCACAAAGCTAACTCTGAAAGCTGTCTTTCCACTGGAGAAACAGCTGAGCCAAGCCAGGTGTTGGTGGCTCACGCTTGTAATCCTAGTTGCTCAGGAGGCCGAGATCTGAAGATCTCGTTTTAAAGCCAGCCCAAGCAAGAAAGTCCAGGAGACTCCTACCTCCAGTTAACTGCCAAAAAGCTTGAAGTGGAGAGAGAGAGAGAGAGAGAGAGAGAGAGAGAGAGAGAGAGAGAGAGAGACCTACCAAGAGGAACTAAGGTGTGAAAGCACAAGCCATCCCCGCAGCTGCAGGGGGGCTGGCAGAACCCTGGCTCCTCTCTGTCTCCAGGGACTGTGCAGTGTCTTTGGAAACAGACAAGAGTGATGCCCAGTGGCTGTAGGGGCCACCAGTGTGGGGAAGGGGATGGAAGCAGGGTGGAGCTGATACTTACTAGTGTGGTTAAAAGCAAAGCTTGGAAGTCAGGCTGGCTGGGCAGGGCCTGAGCTTGGCTACTAGCTAGTACACGACTGGGCTAAGAGGAAACACAGGTATCCCACAGCGTCCAGTAAACACTGCCCATTCCGACTATCTGCATCCCCACAGACCACGTAAGGAATTCTCAACAGAATTCTAACTCATATCCTGATCTTCAAAACCTAAACTCACAGGCCAAGTAAGTCTGCTCCACACTACATACATTGTCAATTGTCAGTTTATGGGCAAAAAAAAATTTAAAAAAATAAAAAAATAACGTTTATTTTTATTTTTCCGAATTTGAGATAGGGTCTGGCTATGTAGCACAGTCCTCCAACTGCTGTCTCCTATGCTGAGATTACAGGTGAACACACAACTCCCTCCCCAACAATAAAGAAAGTCACAGAGCACTTCTACATGTTCTACATAGTTAGATAAGACACAGAACCTCTAAATCTATTTCCTCATCCGAAAGCAAGGTTCATAATGGCACCTCAATTTGGCATGCAAGAAGGTACTGGAAAATGCTGGAAATGCTGGAAAATGCTGTTTTAGAGGGTGACATTCATCACTACCCCCCACCCCATCCTCAGGAGCCTGACTTACATTGTAGGTCTCCAGTTTGACTCTGATTCTGAAGGTGAAAGTTCGAAAGTTGGCATTCTGGAAAACTTCATCAAATGCCTGCTCATTCTGCAAGAACACATAGAACCCATTGAACAATTTGAACATACCAGTCAGACCTTGCAAAGTCTCACCTCCATGAGCTGAAGCTTCTTAGGAAGGACTAACTTACTGTTTTGTTTTGTTTTGTTTTGTCAATCCTGAGGCTTGAACTCAGGGACTGGGCACTGTCCCTGAGCTTTTTTTTTTTTATCCAAGGACAGAATCCAAGTCCAGAGTTCAAGCCACAGGACTGGCAAAAATAAAACACTCGGGGCTGGGGATATGGCCTAGTGGCAAGAGTGCCTGCCTCATATACATGAGGCCCTGGGTTCGATTCCCCAGCACCACATATACAGAAAATGGCCAGAAGTGGCGCTGTGGCTCAAGTGGCAGAGTGCTAGCCTTGAGCAAAAAGAAGCCAGGGACAGTGCTCAGGCCCTGAGTCCAAGCCCCAGGACTGGCAAAACAAAAAACAAAAAACAAAAAAAAACACTCAAGAATATAGTTTTTCCTTGGTATTTGCAGGGCAGATACCAAAATCCAAAGATGCTTAAGAATTCGTCCACATAAGACACCTGTAGGGGCTGGGAATATGGCCGGGTGGCAAAGTGCTCGCCTCGTATACATGAAGCCCTGGGTTCGATTCCTCAGCACCACATATATAGAAAAAAGCTGGAAGTGGCGCTGTGGCTCAAGTGGTAGAGTGATAGCCTTGAGCAAAAAGAAGCCAAGGACAGTGCTCAGGCCCTGAGTCCATGCCCCAGGACTGGCAACAAAAACAAAACAAAACAAGACTCCTGTAGACTTTATATCCTCTGGAGGACTCAAATACTCAATACAATGTAAATACCACCCAAGCAGTTGTTATACTGTACTGTTTGTTTACAGGAAAAACATCTGTACATAGCCAGTACAGGTATAATTTTCCCTCCAAATATTTCTTTTTTTTGTAATCTATTTATTAATTAAACAAAAAAATTTTGACAAGGTGTTGTGCAAAAAGGGTACAGTTACATAGTAGGGCAGTGTGTACATTTCTTGTGATATCTTACACCCTGTTTTTCTTTCCCTTCCCTAGGTCAGGTAGACATATATACAATACACAATGTACAAGAACACATACAGTAGCCATGTGGCCTACACTCAAGAAAATTCGCCTAGGGCTTTAAATGTAATGTCAACATTAGACAATATGTCGACAGTACCTCCAAATATTTCTGATTCATAGCTGGTTGAATCTGTAGGACTGGTGGTTGCTGGGCTGGAGGGGGGTGGGAGGAACAGGAAAGGAACTGCGATTTTTATTTATTGTCTGTCATGGGACTTGGGTGTTGTCCCTGAGTTTCTTTTGCTCAAGGCTAGCACTGTACCACTTGAGCCACAGCACCACTTCTGGCCTTTTCTGTTTATGTGGTACTAAGAAATTGAACCCAGGGCCTCATGCACACTAGGCAAGCACTCTACCACTAGGGAATTTATTTCTTGCGATTCTGCTGCATCAGGCTCCTGAGTAGCTCAGACTACAGGCATATACCTCCATGCCCAGCTAAGCTAAGTATTTGGCAAGTACTATGGAGCCTGCAAATGGGTCTATCATAGGGACTCACTCCTTTTTATAGAAGTTATCTAACAAAACAAATGAACAAACAAAAGAAAACCCAAAAAAGCCATTCTATGGATTTTCAATATGTAAATAAAACAATGTATTAAACCTTCAGAAAACTATGCCAGCTGCCATTATTCGTACAGATTAGGGAAGCGTGGATGCACACTCCAAGAGCATGATGGTTCCTGAGGGAAGTTTCCACACGTCCTCATTCACCAGCCGTAAGAACAGTCAAATATAATAAGCCCATAAAAAATCCTGAAAGGCTGCCTTTAGCCTTAAAATCTGATAGGAAAATAGAGAACCAAACAAAACAGATAAAAGATGCTATCACAATTTAAAGTCAATTCCAGTTATTTCTACAAAAGGACTTGGTTGAGACAATTTTCAGAGATCTTACGAATAGAACCAACCAGACAGAACTGAGGACAGAAAAGAGTAAGAAAAATACCAGCAGCCAATTCTTATTTCTCTGTGGCCTAAACCAATTTGGAGAAAATGGGGGAAAAGGAACACTGTGTATAAATAGGTCCCAATTTTCATGGCCTAGAAAATAGAGCTTTTAGCTGATTTATCTCTACTTTCTCAATTAAATCAATCTAGTAGATAAAAACGAAATGACTTAGATACTGTGATTCAAGCCTGTCATCCTAGCTACATGGGAGGTGAGACTAGAGGATAGTGGCTCATGGACAACTTGGCATTAAAAAAAAAAAGTTTGAAGATGGGTTCATATCTGTAATCCTAGATACTGAGGAGACTGAGATGTGAGGATTGTGGTTTAAAGCCAGCAGCTGGTGCAGGCAGGAAAGTCCATGAGACTCTCACCTCCAAGTAACCAGCAAAAAGTCACAAGTGAAATTATAGATTAAGTGGTAGAGCACCAGCCTTGTACGGAAAAAGCTAAGGGATGGTGCCCAAGCCCTGAGTTCAAGTTCCAGTACTGGCACAATCAGACCAATACATTCAGAGCTTAAGCAGAGAGCTCCTAAACTATGGTGAAGTAGGCAGCTGACCTTCTCTTTGAGTTCCCCAAGGTAAGCAGTATTCTGTCCAAGGATCGCTTCAGCTGACTCCTGGAAACAAGTCACCCATTGATTCTCTTGAAAATCAGCAATGTTAGCCTAAGAAAAAACACAACTTTGTTACTGCAACAAAGACACAATAATAAGGAGACATGCTAAGGGGAATGGGAGATCACTTTTCTCCACTCATTAAGATAACTTACATGGGGACAATATATTACCACTATATACACATACAGCCCCTGATGTCTGGTGGCTTGACCTCATGATATTCCCGCAGTATATGCAAAAGGGCTCCCCACCAGTCTGTTTTTCACTTTTAGTATTTCCACAAGACATTCAACACTTTACTATAAAACAGGCATTGTGCCAGAGGATTTTGCCAACTGTAGGCTATGCAGGTGCTCTGAGCACACTTAATGTAGGCGAGGCTGAGCAAGGATGTTCAGTAGGTTATGGGCGTTAAACTTTTCACTTACATCTTCAACTTACAATGGGGTTACTGGACATGTGCACTACATTCTTTCTAAAAATGGTGGCAGAGATCAAGGGAACAGGTTTAAAATGTAATCTGGTGGATGTCTGATTTCAGATCTCTATGGAAACAGAGGCAGAATCCAGGCACGTCTGATTTAGTGGCCCCTCCAGACACAACAGATTTTGCACTAAAGATTTTGAATACGCCTCTGTCAGGATGGGTCCCCTGAATTTGACATTTACTTCTTTTTTGGGGGGGGGGGCTCTCTCACTATAATAGCTCAGGGTAGCTTTGAACTTGTGATATTCCTGCCTCAGTATCTCAGGTGCTGGGATTACAGGTGTGTGGCACCACACTTGGTACTGGTCCTCTGTATTTTAAACTGTGCATTTTCCTGCCACACACAAGAAGCTCCTTGATGGCTCTAAATTACCAGTGAACAACCCAAACAATTTTAGAACCAGTGCTAAAGGGCTTTGCCAGCCACTGAATCTACCTAACAGTAGAAACGGGCAATCAAATGTCCCCAACTGGACATATGGCATAAAACTAAATTGGGAAGGGTAAAGAAAGTAGATTTTCAAAATTTCAGTTGCTGAGTAAAAGACAGTATAGAAATGAAGGTGATGGGTTTTTTGGGTTTTTTTTGGTCTTTGTTTTTTTGCCAGTCCTGGGCCTTGGACTCAGGGCCTGAGCACTGCCCGTGGATTCTTTTTGCTCAAGGCTAGCACTCTACCACTTGAGCCACAGCACCACTTCCAGCTTTTTCTATATATATGATGCTGAGGAATCGAACCCAGGGCTTCATGTATACAAGGTAAGCACTTTACCACTAGGCCATATTCCCAGCCCCAGTGATGGTTGTTTTTAGAGGTATCATTTTGATAATTGCATTTTTCACATTCATGGAGCTTTGAATATAGGATGTTATGGAAATAAGGAGATAAGCAAAGTTAAAAGGGGGGAGGAGGGAGTGAGGGACAAGGTAACAAACAGTATAAGAAATGTATCCAATGCCTAACGTATGAAACTATAACCTCTCTGTACATCAATTTGATAATAAAAAATAAAAAAAAATAAACCCAAACCAAAAAAGAAAAAGAAAAGTTAAAAGCACCGACAAACTCAAGGTAATGATGGCTCATACCGAAACCACCAGTATTTGAGCATGCATCAACAGAGAACAGCAGAGACACAGACACAGAAGTTCAAATAACACAGCTGGGCAGGGAATTCCACTACTGAGCACCAGTGGAATTAACCATCTACAATGCTTTTCTTCATCTTAATTGGATGAAAGCTTATAGCTTATAAAAAATAAAGCTCTTAAGTAATTTAGTCATTTCCTGATGACTCACCATTTAGGACAATTAGAGTTTACAAAGAATAGGTGTAATCCTTCTTTTTAAATATAACTATTATTAAGGTGTTGTAGCAGAAGGGTTACCATTTCATAAGTCAGGTAACGGGTGTGACTCTTTTTGGACAATGTCACTCTTTCACTTCTCCCCAATTGCCCCCAAATCCCTTTTATCTATCTATCTATCTATCTGCCAGTCCTGGGGCTTGAACTCAGGGCCTGAACACTGTCCCTGGTTGCTCAAGGCTAGCACTCTACCTCTTGAACCACAGCACCACTTTTGGCCTTTTGTTTATGTGGTGCTGAGGAATCAAGTCCAGGGCTTCATGCATGCTAGGCAAGCACTCTACTGCTAAGCCACACTCCCAGCCATAAAAATAATTCTTTAAATTTTTTTATATCAAGAGCTGAGAGTAGTGGTGCACACCCTTTATCATAGCAACTCGGGAGGCAGAGGCAGTTGGACCATGAGTTTGAGATCCTATCTCAAAAACAAAAGGGCCAGGAGTGCAGCTCAAATGCAAGAACATTTGCTTTAAGCTGGAAGCCTTGGGTTCAATTCCCAGAACTAAAAGAACAACAACAACAAAAAGACCATCTAATTATAAGAATATTCATTGCAGGAGGGGAAAAAAAAAAGGAAACTATAGAAAAGTATACTGAAGAAAATAAAGAACCAACCAGAAATAACCACTAGCAACAATCTGGTCTGGTATTCCTTCTCCCAGTCTGGTTCTATCTATGAATATCCCTCAAACCACAGAAAACAGACTCGTTAGTATTTTCTATCTGCAATGAATAAAGTCTGAGTCTTTACTTATGTCATTTAGTAGTCTTCATAAGCAAAGTTTTCAAATACTGTCAAATAGTAAGTGGTAAATTCAAAGGCCTTCACAATGTTGATAGTTGCTCAACAAAGGAATTAGCAGAGCAGGAGGGACATGGGAATTGTATCCAACCTTCTAAAATAAATAGCAGCGTGACAGACAGCTTTATATAGCTGTGACATCTCTAGTTATTTCTTTGGAATAAATTTCCTCCAGCTGGTTACGGTGTCAAAAAATTTAAATACTTTTAAGCCTTCTGATATATTATTGCCAAAGCACCTTCTAGAAAAATAGACGAGTGCCCTTTCTTGCATCTTTATCTTTTAGTTACTATCACTAAAAGTATACCTTTCGTTTGAAAGGCTTCTGAAACCACCACAACAAAAAATCTTTACAGTGCAAAAAGTTACAACACTACCTCACATTCCAATGTTGGAGTAACAATGCACCTGTAAAAAAAGAACTAGATATAGGCATATCTAGATACATGTGCTTAAATAACTTAGAGTTTTAAGTGCTGTCTATGTGCAGTTACTGCTCTCCAGAAATAGCATTTCAAATGTGAATGCCACCAATGTTGTAACTATATAGCATGAGCAGAAATTGGCCAGGGTGCCAAGATGCTCATGCCTACAATTCCAGATACTCAGGAGGAGGTTGGTATTGGAGGACCATGGTTCAAAGCCAGCCTGGGCAGCAAAGTCTGTGAGACTCTCATCTCCAATTAAATTAAAAAGCTGGAAGCAGAGCTGTGGCTCAAGTGCTAGAGCACAAGCCATGAGCAAAAACAGCTCAGGAATAGTATCCAGACTGAGTTCAAGTCTCATAACCAGCACAAAACAAAACCAAAAACCCCTTTCAGTAGCAGGTCAGCCATTCAGGTGGTGCAAGGCCCTTACTTCTTCATGCTCTCATCCACAAGCTCCCCACCACAAAACATTCTGGTGCTACTGATGTAACCCCAGAGCCTGGCATATGATAGGGTGCCAATAAACATGCCAGAGCTTTTCATCTCTCATACTACGTACAGACAAGATCATGCGGTATTTGAAGTTAGGAAATTCCCGGTCACACTTCTCGCAGCGGTAAAGGCCATTCTGCTGGTCAATCACTTTCTTATTGCAGTCCTGAGATGGACAGGCTTGGTACATACAGTTCTCTTTGCGAAGATATATCACTGTGGCCACAGAGCTGAAATAGTCTGCCTTTGGAAGAAGAAGAGAGGGAAAATGTGAGAACCATACCTGCACTCAGGGCTGGAACCAGATGGGGCTCAAAGCTGTCCTCACACAGAGGTGTCAAGTACCTCCGTGTGTTCCTGTCCTAATCTCACAAAATGAGGATGGGAACCATTTATTCTGCAGAATAGCATGCGCTAAGTACAAACCCGGAGAGGAAATAAACCAAATTCTAAAGTACAAAATTCCTTCTTAATAAGAGTTAATTCAAGCCAGGCACAGGTGGTTCATGCCTAAATCCTAGATAATTGGAAGATTGAGATGTGAGGATTGTGGTTTGAAGCCAGTCCAAGCAGACATATCTGACAGACTCTTATTTCCAGTTAACCAGCTAAAGGCTAAAAGTGAAGGTGTGGCTCCAAGTGGTAGTGTTGGGCATGAGTGAAAAAGCCAATCAAGTACTAGTAAGAGCATGCATTAAAAAAAAAAAAAAAAAAAAAAAAAAAGCAGCTAGGCAGTGGTGGCTCCCGCCTATAATCATAGCTACTTAGGAGGTTGAGATCTGAGGATCCCAATTCAAAGCCAGCCTGGCAGCCTGGGCAGGAAAGTCCACCAGACTCTTACTTCCAACTAGCAAAAAGCCAGAGGTAAAGCTCAGGCTCACGTGGGAGAATCTCAGCCTTCAGCAGAAAACAAAGGGATAGCACGCAGGCCCTGAGTTTAATCACCACTACCATCATACACACAAAAAAAGTCTAGAGGATTTACTATTCCTCCCACTCCCCACACTAAAACTAAGGTCAGTGATTTATACATCATTCATCTAGAAACATAGCTGGATAATTTATTATGCCGCTTCAGGCCTGATAAGCCATCCGGTCATAATCTCTTCTGCAATTCCTCAAAAACCTGTTGTGGGACATGTGATAACATGTGGATGGAAGCAGATGGCTTTGTTCCAATAAAACTTTACTGACAACAAGCAGTTGGCCTTGTTTGCCAATCTATGATGGGAGCCACCAAATTGATCAGAACACAAAAATGTCTATGAATGAAGATTTGTGCCTTCTAAGTGGGGAAATCACTGACTAAATTGTGTTTTGGGCTTTTTGTGGATATTGGTTTTGACTTTTAACCCTCTCCTGAGTTCCCAGAGCTTTTAAAATTTATTTTTACTATTTTTTTTGTATCTTCAAGTAGCTCAACAAAGGAGCTACCATTCAACAAACCAGTTTATGAATATATCTTGCTCAATGTCATCCCATCATTTTTTCCCTCCCATAACAACCCACCCTCTCCACTCAATTTTCTTAATTTTGTAGGATATCTACTGAATATTATGACTGAATTCTCCCCCTTCTCTTCATTCTTCTACTCCCCTCCACTTGACCTTCCCCCACATCTTTCAAGTACAGATTTTCTGGTGTTCATTTTGTTGTACTGTGTACTGTGGTTAGTTTTTCTAAGGAATTAAATTTAAATTCCCCTCTGCAAATACCATATTTCAGTTAATACATTTATAAATTATTTCTAGCTTCTATATACAAGAGAAAACATGTGTCCTTCATCTCTCAGAATTGTTTTAATTTGTGTTTGATATCTCCAGGCAGTGGTTGCAGAGGCAAAACAAGGTGAACGCTTAAACGAATCTGGACTACTTCCCAGTTTAGAAGGTTCTAGGGCCAGGGATGCAGCTCAGTAGTAGAGTGCTCACACAGCACCCATAAGGCCTTGGGTTCCAACCTCAGCACTACCAAATAAAACAAAAGGAAAAAGAAAGCTCTAGAGAAAACCAGGCACTGGTGGCTCACACCTGTAACCCTAGCTACTCAGGAGGCTAAGATCTGAAGACCACTGTTCAAAAGCAGCCAGAGCAGAAAAATCTGTGACTCTCATCTAAAATAAACTACTCAGAAAAAGATGGAAATGGAGCTGTGGCTCAAGTGCTAGCCTTGAGCAAAAGAAGCTCAGGAACAGTTGCAGGCCCTGAGTTCAAGCACCAGGACTGGCAAACAACAACAACAACAACAACAACAACAACAAAAATCCTCTAGAGAAAGTAAGTCTCTTAGGAGAATGCCCAGTTTTCCTGTATTTCCAGGTTGGGTCCAGACTCAAGGCATGACTTGGTCTAGGTGCAGACATGCAGAAAGTCTAGGTACTCAATATGCCCCATTTCTTATCACATGCTGTCTATCTTTAGATCAAGAGAGAAAATGGGTGGCAAGAGAATGAGAAGAGTGGCTGCTTGTATGACAGGAGAACACAGACCTATCCCATGTTTAATTCTCGGGATGCTCTATAAAAGCATTGTGAGCTGCTGTTGATGACAGTGATGGATAGGGATGTACTGTGAAATCAGACAGTAAGGAATAAAACCTGCATTGTATATGCTGACAGCAAGGGATCAGGGTGCATCAAAAGAAACAAATGATTTGAATATGTAAACCATTTATTTAAATATTCAAATGACCCAACCCGCTGACAGAACACAGGTTAGGTCAAGACAGTAGGAGGGTCGTCCCACACATACTGACAACTACACTGTAACTAAAGCCAAATACCAGTCTGTCCCCAGCAGCCTGTGGCCTGTTGGGGCTGCAGAACATGAATGGAAACTGGCTGATGCTCAACACTGAGCCTGAATGATTCTCCACTTAAAAAAAAATAAAAGTCCTTGTAGGGGCTAGGGCTCAAGTGGTAGAACCCCCGTCTGGTAAGCATAAAGCCCTGAGTTCAAACCTCAGTACCACAAAAGAAATAACGCCTTTGTGGCAGGTGAGCACTTTGATTTGTAGGAACAACTAGAAAAGTAATACGAACCTGAAGTCAGTGTACAATGTAGTTATAATACAGGGCTCAGGCATTATCAGTTTCTTGAGATCCTCTGAGCCTTCACATTTTTGTCTTAACCCAGGGAAGGGCTACAACACACTCCTGTGAGCCAGCACTGGCCCACTAGGCCATGCTCTGGACAAAGTCCCAGGTAAGAATGAACACCTGACAGCTGCTATCACAAACCACATCTCAAAATTCAGCCCTCTGTACACTTTGCATGCTTTTGTGGACAAAGTGAGGAATGTGAAAATACCTTGTCACCCTGGCCCAGGTTCTCCAATTTAGCCTCATACAAAGTTTTCCAGTTGGTGTTGCTCCCTCCTGTTCCTCCACCCCTTTGATCAGAGATGGAAACACCATCTAAAGCTTGTCCTTCTGAGTCAAACCTGAAAAAGTAAATCATAAGGACCATAGGGACTTGATATTTATATTTCTCAAAACATGCTTGTTTCTACATACTAGATAAGGGCATCTACTCCCACCAGCTTTCCTATCCATCCTGTCATGTGAGCTCAAGCTAGTATTATCTGTTTTACGTTAGTCTAAGGAAGAAAGCGCTCTTTCCTTTTATCTCATTTGCTTTGATGCCCCCCAGTGGTTAAGACAATCAGTGCCAAAGTGCCATAGCCCCCTCCCTCAACTACTACCGCACAGGAAGAACTGCCAGGATTGAGGCCTAAAAATAGCAACTGGGAAAGTCAACAATAGTAAGCTACAATGTGGAGCTCTGGTACAATCCTTTGTATTACTAATGCTCATCTCAATTGCAGCTGCATTGTGTGCACCTGTTTTGTACATCAGCTTAGAACTCACCTTTGCTCATGGCTGGTGTTCTACCACATGAGCCATGCTGCCAGTCCAATGATTTTGTTGGTTAATTGGGGATGGGATGGGTCTCACAGACTCGGTGTGGTTCAAGGGGTAAGAGTTCCAGCTGAGCAAACAGCTGCATTTTTTTTTTTTTTGGCCAGTCCCGAGGCTTGAACTCAGGGCCTGAGCACCGTCCCTGGCTTCTTTTCCTCAAGGCTAGCTAGCACTCTACCACTTGAGCCACAGTGCCACTTCTGGCCTTTTCTATTTATGTAGTGCTGAGGAATTGAACCCAGGGCTTCATGCATGCTAGGCAAGCACTCTACCACTAGGCCACATTCCCAGCCCAAACAGCTGCATTTTTATCCTCACTGAAATGATTGGAACAAAACAGAAAATACATTGTAAAAAGTTAGTCAAAAGTATTTCCACAGTGGAAAATCTTTAAGGCCCAATACAGAATCCAATTGACTTATTATATAACCTAAAGTAATCTATCAGAAGGCATTATCTATATTTTTTATAGATTTGTCTCCTTATCAAGATTTTACTTATGTCAATATTAAAGCCAAATTAATCTGTATTAAATTATTGCTAACATTGGTTATACTTCTTGGCCACCTATCAGTTGACATGAAAGAAAGGCCAGGGAGAGGGAGGATTAAGAACATACTTGTGGGGGCTGGGGATATGGCCTAGTGGCAAGAGTGCTTGCCTCGTACACATGAGGCCCTTGGTTCAATTCCCCAGCACCACATATACAGAAAATGGCCAGAAGTGGCGCTGTGGCTCAAGTGGCAGAGTGCTAGCCTTGAGCAAAAAGAAGCCAGGGACAGTGTTCAGGCCCAGAGTCCAAGCCCCAGGACTGGCCAAAAAGAACATACTTGTGACAGAATGGTCAGCCTGAGATTAAAAACATGCCTAACATCACTGCAATAGTGGCTACCTAAAAGCTAACCACACACAGAACAAGCTTCCTAAAAACAGAGCATCCAGCAGAATAGATGCTGCCCTAAGCCGCAGACAATTACCTTCGCATTCTGTCAGGTAAGCGGCTAAATCCGTCACAGAGGCACAGCAAGGTCCATAAATCTGTTTCACCACTACTAGCTACACAAGTTTACGGTTTCAAAAACTCCAAGGAGACATTTGCCACCACAGACAGCTCATCAGGAGTCAGCAGAGCAAGGAGAGAGGCAGCCCTTCTTACAATAAAAATTTTACTTTGTTAGAGCCAAGATCTAAACATCGCTAATCCTTGCCTGTGTGGGGTGGTGTGTGCTGAATTTTTCTTTGATCAATGACAAGTTATTTTGTTCAGGGCATGGGCATGTCTTTTTATGTTGCCTGGCACCCAGTTACTGACAGTGAAATACGAACACCGTAATGTGGGCACACAATTAACTGGGGGTTGTGTTCCAGACAAAGGCTGGAAGAAAACCAAGCAAAACCAAACAAAAGTCCTGGTTATTTCTGGTCAGACTATAATAGGCCCTGCCGGATACTGCAATGCCAGCTTCCAGAATAGTTAAATAGAAGAATGGCATAAGTGACGTGAACATTTCTATAGAGGGATCAGAAACTGTTAAAACACCAGTGCTATTGGTTGACCTAAGACTCAAAACAAGTATGAAATACAAGCTCATTCTTGAGTCACTTAAACCCAAAGCCCCAGTTGGAAACCAACACATGTCCCCATGTGACTATAACTATACAAATTATTTAAGCTTGGGCTTGTTAAAAGTGTTTTCCCTGACCACATAAATTCTTATATACCATGTTTCAGGCTGAAGTGCTTTTTTAAGGCAGAGTTTTAATGCCTTAAAAAGCTAGATATGGTGAGAGATTTTAACAGGCTTTCCTCATCCCCTGAGTGCTTTGAGAATAACAATATAATGGCAACAAAAGCCCATTGTTCCCACCCCACTTTATCAGAGTCCAGTGAATACACATTAGAAGATGTGACCTACACCAGAGGCTCAACAGAGTAAGAAAGCACATTCTTCCCCTACAGCTCAAAAGATGCCCTCAGCATACATCCTGCATCACCCCACTGCTAAAGCCCCTCCATACCCTGCTTTGCCAGGCTCGAGGTCAGTATGTAGCACTGACATTCTAATAGCCTCCTCTGACTCTCCAGGTTTGTCGTGGGATTACAAGCATGTCACTTTAAGGACTTTAAAGCCATCTTCTCAGAAGGCATAAATAAAGCCTCCAAGAAAAAAGAACTGTTTCGTTCAGTTAAGCCTTCTGCTTGGTTGAGAGCTCCTACACTGATGGTATGCAACTCTTCTCAAAGCCCAGGCTCATATAAGCCTTCGGTTTAGCCCCATAAAACTTACCATCCACGCAACTTATAGGCCTCTGGGATGTCAGGATTCATAATGATAGTGCTTGAAGACAGTACAGAGAGACTCCGCCCACCAAAATCAGAGACTCTGGCCCCTTTGATGGCTATTACAGGCTGTCTAGAACCATCAAACTTGTCCGCCTGCAAAACAAACACCAAACATATCCAAGTGTCACTGGCAGGAATAACAAGAAAGTTATTAGTACAATGCATATTAATCCATGCATATGGAATCTATACAAGATAGACCTCACATTCAAGAAACTGCTCAGAGATAGCATGACAACTAATCTATCATTACCTTCCTAGAGAGTTACAAGGAAAAACATTTTACTACAGAAAGCTGGAATCATAGCATATCTCCTAAAAAGTTGTCAAGTAATTACCAGGCAACTCAACCCTTCACCCCAGGCAAACCCAGGATAGGACAAGGCACCTGGAGTCTTTGAGCTCAGTTCTAGTACTTACATCTTCCCCCCACAGAGTAGCAGTCACCACTTTCCCCGACATGTCCATCAGATAGACATTCCTCTTAGCAACTTCCCTGTTGTTAGATTTGATTGTGATCTTAGTGGCATCTTCATAATTCTTGCAGACCCCAAGTATGTCTAAAACACAGGCACAATGCTTCAGCAGGAGTGGTCAAAGTTTCTCTCTCATGACATGAGCAAAGGTTGAATGACAAGCACAGCAAGTCTTGCTCCTCCCTACACACTGAAAATAAACTAATCCCCACTCTTCTCTTCTGGCCTCAAGCCTGGACTTACCTACAAGCGAGTCTTTAGACTTGTTCTCTAAGTCACCAATCCCTGTGAAATCAAACTGAACAGTGGGCAAGTGATGATCATCTTCGCAGGGCACAACAGAAGTCTCATTGTTGAAGGTCATCTCATAGTCATTTTTAACAGCTGAGAACTGTTTGTTAGCGATCTTCAGGGTTCCTTTTGAGAAATAATACACCTGCAAAAGAGGCCAAGCCATGGGATGAGTGATAGTCCGCCACATCCAAAAACTACTTAGGCAGATTGGGAGTGTGGCTCAAGTGGTAGAGCATCTGCTTACTAAGCACACAGCCTGAGTTGAAATGGCGGGGGGGGGGGGGGTGGATTTTATTGGACAAGACTCCATTCTCCCCCTCTCCCAGTTCTCACTGTTCCATACAACCGTGTCAGACCTCCAACCCAACCATACCTTATTCACTTCAATAAGGGGGAAGAACTTGTCCACTTGCTCATTGAAAGCAGTAGCTCTGATTTCACCCTGCAGAAGCAAGCCAGAGCAGGTTAGGAATGTGGCATTTGACATCCGTGTTTGAGTAGTGAAAAGCAGGCCACATTAGCATCAAGATGACATCTCTGGGGGCAGTAGCATAAGCGTAAAGGGGACCTGTGAGAGGGCTGTAGACATCCCAGAAACCCCCATCTTACAGCTACACTTTCAGCTCTCATAACACAGGAGAGGATCAAGTAGCCAAGTTCGTAATCATATTTAATTAACCTTAAGTTGGAAAGAAAACAAAAGAAAAAAAAGGACAGGCTTAATATTATAATAAAAGCCTCCTGTTCCAGATTGAGTGACATGACCAAAGCCCACGGGGCTGTGCAGAACCCGGGTGACTCAAGCAGCCTTCCTCTTGCTTGCCACCTGAGCGACGGATAATTTCACACTCAGGGGCCGCTGCCAAAAAATGTTCTAACAAGTCATGCTTTCATGTTGCTTCTGATTTGATTTTCACTTTTACTTTTCTGTCAAGCAATATGTTAGAGATAGATGAGGAACTTAAATAAAGGACTGAAATATTTAGCCCACTGCAGATTAGAAGGACAATTTGTAGAAAATGAGGTTCTGGTACTGATTTTACCATCACAATTAAACATCCTAGCTGCTCAGGAGGCTGAGATCTGAGGATCACAGTTTGAAGTCAACCTGGGCAGAAAGGTCCATGAAACTCTCATCTCCAATAAACCACCAAAAATCCAGAAGTAGAGCTATGGCTGAAGTGGTAGAATGCTAGCCTTGAGCAAAAAAGCTAAGAGACATAGTCCAGGCCCTGAGGTCAAGCCCAATACTAGCATAAATTAAAAAAATCAAGGAAACAAGCAAGCAGATAAAGAGATTCTGTAGGTCAGATCTCACTTCCCTAAGACCAACCTTTGTGCAAATGGCCACTGCCTTCTCCTGCTGGGGTCAAAGCCCACTCTGTCCATCAGCAGCCAGCATATTTCAGGGTTGTAACTATGCTTCCAGCAATCAAGACAACTCTGAATTCTCCCACCCATGAGGCTCTCACACATACAGAAAGCTAATTTCTATCACTACAAATGCTTTCCTTTAAGACTGAGGATCTTATTTATAATGGCTAACCCTCTGCCTCCAGTAAGCATGAAAGGATTTCATCTTTTCAGCTTCAGAAGCTTGCAGAGCCCAGGCTGCTTCATGGAGCCCAGCTCCGTGACCTCCCCACCTGGCACATACTCACACTTTCATCCACAAGTTCTAGAGAGAAAAGCTTCCCTTCCCCCCGGGAATTGCTCCAGGTACGGATCTGACTTTTGTTGGTGACACGAGCACAAATGGTCCACCTAAATAAAAACAAATAGGGGATGCTAGTGTTGGGAGTCTTCCTTACTTGACTACAGATCAGGTAAGAAAATATTTTCCCATGGTCCTTCTTATCTTACACATATTTCATTTGTCAGTTACCTGTATTTTAATCCAGCTAATTAAAAGCCTAGATGACATTCAGGCATGACAGTTTACAGAATAAGCAAACAGTGAAACTTACAAGGTGATTTAATACTAACTCATTCTCCTGTCAAATACGTAAATTTATAAACTCTCTTCCTTCTCCAAAACCCATCACCAAGGCAACAATGTCCCCTAAATGAAAGGTTCTATGCTACACACACACACACACACACACACACCACACACACACACCCCCAGTTACTCCAGCAATTATATTCTGCCACTATTTTCAATTATGGGAAATGATATAACTAGTGTCAAACTTGTCTCAGAAAATCTCTAATGCATGCTGAGTATGAATCTAAGCCTACATTCAGAACATGGCACTTGTGGGCCACTAAAGAAAAACACACTGATGCTGTATACCTTAGAGGCCACTGAAAAAGGAGGCCCAAGAACCAAGGTCCAGGTCTATGCCCATCTTGAGGGCACGTGCTGGACACACTGGTTAACTTACTTTAGTTTCACCAGGAAATGATCATCCCTATACTGCCAAGTACTGGAAGAATGAACAAAAATATACTTGAAAAACTCACTAGTTGGGTGTCAGTGGCTCATGTCTGTAATCTTAGCTACTGAGGGGGCTAAGATTTGAGGACCATAGTTTGAAGCCAGTCTGGGTGGGAAAATCCTCGACTCTCCCAATTAACCACCAAAAAGCCAGAAGTATAGCTGTGTCTCGTGGTAGAGTGATAGTCTTGAGTACAAAAGCTCAGAGACAGAACCCAGGCCCTGAGTTCCAGCTCCAGCTCCAAGATCTCTATCTCCCCCACCCCCTCACTATTTTCTAACAGTCTAAGATTTATGAAAAACAAAACAAATAAAAAATCCTGATATAGAAGAAATACAGATTTAGGGTATAGCTAATGTGGTTTATACAAACGGTATAGATTATCTTAGTCAAACTAAATCACAGTAACAACTTTTAGACTTTGAGTCATTTATGTATGAGATTAAATGCCTTCTGAATTAGGAAATATTTATTTTTATTCATAAGCCTATCAACTATCTAAGCAGTAAATATTTTTATTTTAAATTCTTCAAAAAGTAATGAAATGGGCTGGGAATGTAGCCAGTGGTAGAGTGCTTGCCTAGCATACATGAAGCCCTGGGTTCGAGTCCTTAGTTCCACATAAATAGAAAAAGCTGAAAGTGGTGCTGTAGTTCAAGTGGTAGAGTGCTAGTCTTGAGCAAAAGCAGCTCAGGGATAGTGCCTAGACCCTGAGTTCAAGGCCCAGGACTGGAAAAACAAACAAAAAAAGCAACGAAATCCTAGTGGTCTCCACTCCCACTCCCTCTCCTTCTCCCTCCTCTCCCCTCCCTTTCCCTTTTACATTTCTTTCCTATTCTCTTCTCTTCTCTCTTTCTACCCCCACCCCCACCCCCACCCCCACCCCTGGTCATCACAGGGCTTGAATTCTGGGCCTGGGCACTGACCCTGAGCTCTTCAGCTCAAGGCTAGCATTCTACCACTTGAGCCACAGCACCACTTCCAGTTTTATGGTGTTTAACTGGAGATAAGAGTCTCATGGAGGGGCTGGGAAAGTAGCTTAGTGGTACAGTGCTTGCTTAGCACTCCTCAGTACAACATATGCAGAAAAAAAAAGCCAGAAGTGGGGCTGTGGCTCAAGTGGTAGAGTGCTATAGCCTTGAGCAAAAGAAGCTCAAGGACAGTGCCCAGGCCCCAAGTTCAAGCCCCAGGACTGGGGGGAAAAAAAGTCTCATGGATTTTCCTGTCTGAGCTAGTGTTGAACTGCGATCCTCAGATCCCAGTCTCCTGAGTAAGCTAGGATCATGGGCATGAGCCACTGGCACCTGGTTCGGTTCTATTTTTTCCTTTTTTTTTTTTTGGCCAGTCCTGGGGCTTGGACTCAGGGCCTGAGCACTGTCCCTGGCTTCTTCCCACTCAAGGCTAGCATTCTGCCACTTGAGCCACAGCACCACTTCTGGCCATTTTCTGTGTATGTGGTGCTGGGGAATTGAACCCAGGGCCTCATGTATACGAGGCAAGCACTCTTGCCACTAGGCCATATCCCCAGCCCTATTTTTTCCTTTTCTAAAAGAATTTTTTTTGTGTTAGACCTGGGGATTTGAACTCAAAGCCTCACTCTTGCTTGCTTTCACTCTTGGTTGGTGTTCTAACATAAGCCATGCTTCCACTTCCAGCTTTTTGCTAGTTAACTGGAGATAAATGCCTCTCAGATTTGTCTGCTTGGGCTGTTTCGTACTGTGATCCTCAGATCTCAGCCTCCTGAGTAGCTAGGATTACAAGCAGGAGCCACCAGCACCAGGCTTTTCCATTCTTTCTTTTTTCTTAAACAGAGGTTGAAGAAAAAAAGGAACCCATTCAAGGTGATAATGACCCTGAAGTTAACATAAGAACCCATGGTAATTGTGCACTTGGCCGAAGTAACAATTCACCTGGACTGGTAAGGGGTGAGGCTGGCAATCGGCACCACTTTGGACTGTGCTCCCCCAGAAGGGTATGAGAGGCCAGCTCCAGCAGGTTTTCCAAATGTCTTTGAGGCACCATAAGTCTTAGATACAGTGGAACCTTTACAAATAAACACACACAACAAAGGACAGTCAGTATTCTACTTAGCTTTTATAGTAAATTTTACAATTATTCTCATTACTGAGATGCCTGGTGAGGCAAACTTTCGATTTCAGTATCCAGATATGGAGGGAAGCAGAAGGCCAGGAAAGCAATCTAGAATGAGGACGGGGTACAGAGGAAACCATAATTACATGGGTTGACTTAAGCCCTGAGGGTCAAAATAGTGATGATAATGAATCTGCACTGCTCTTTCTCAGGTCCATCCTGTGAATCTTTTCTCTTGCACCAATGGGCACAATAATGGGGCAGACAAAAAAGATTAACTTTCTTGACTGGGAAAACTGATAGCAAGTCTGTAGGTTCCTAAGAAGAAGAAAAGCAGGGAGGTTGGGAAGATGGCCTAGTATTAGAGTGTTTGCCTCATATATATGAAGCCCTGGGTTCCGTTCCACAGCACCACATAAACAGAAAAAGCCAGAAGTGGCGCTGTGGTTCAAGAGTAGAGTGCTAGCCTTGAGCAAAAAGAAGTCAGGGACAGTGCTCAGGCCCTGAGTTCAAGCCCCAGGACAAGGAAGGGGGGAGTGGGGGAAGAAGGAGAGAGGGAGAGCAGGAGGTGGCACATGTAAGACCCTGTGCTGGATTCTCTACCTCTAAAAGGAAAAGGAAAAGTGTGGCTATAAGGGACTTGAGAGGATGGATACTGGTGGGAAACTATGTCTATCACCACCAGATAATCTCAAAGAACTGTCATTGGATAGAGAAATCTAGAAGGAAAGCTGTCAGTGGTATTTAGTAGGGAACCAAGGGCAAGATTCAATGTTTAGTCAAGGCTGTATGTAGGTAGGCCACTATGACCTGCTATCTCTAAGCTCTACAGTGGTGCTGCTCGGACTTTCCTGCCCAGGCTGGCTTCAAACATCAATCCTCAGCCTCCTGAGTAGGTAGGATTACAGGCATGAGCTACCAGTGCCTGGCTATTTCTCTCTCTCTCTCTCTTTCTGTCAAGAAGATATTTTCTGGGGCTGGGGATATAGCCTAGTGGCAAGAGTGCCTGCCTCGGATACACGAGGCCCTAGGTTCGATTCCCCAGCACCACATATACAGAAAACGGCCAGAAGCAGCGCTGTGGCTCAAGTGGCGGAGTGCTAGCCTTGAGCGGGAAGAAGCCAGGGACAGTGCTCAGGCCCGGAGTCCAAGGCCCAGGACTGGCCAAAAAAAAAAAGAAGATATTTTCTTACACCATGAAGTTTAGGAAACACTAACTGATCTTTAAAACAAACTTCACCTGGGTGCTGGTGGCTCAAGCCTGTAATCCTAGCTACTCAGGAGGCTGAGGTCTGAGGAACAAGGTCCAAAGCCAGACCAGGTAAGAAAGTCCATGAGACTCTTATCTACAATTAACCACCAGAAAACTGGAAGTGGTGCTGTGGCTCAAGTAGTAGAGCACTAGCCTTAAGTTGAAGAGCTCAGCAAAAGTGCCCAGGCCCAGAGTTCAAGCACCACAACTGACCCCCCCCCCCAAAAAAAAAGAAGTACATATATATAATTATATATAATAAAATAAATCAATATAATTCAAGAATAAAAATGTGAATCTGTGGAAGAAAAAGGAATAATGTATGTACTATTTGTATTTTTAGCTTAAAGAAGGGGCTTTTAAATTCTTAAGCATTTTACTTTTACTCTTTAGCATTTTAGATAATCTAAACGGTATATAGCTTGAGAGGTGCCTAAGTAGTCTGACTCTTATTACAGATAAAAGATACATAGCCATCATGCAAGGTAGATTAAAAACAAAACAAATAAACAAAAAACAGTGGGGGAAGTTTCACAGAAACAATTAGTGACGCCTTAACCTTGCTTTCTCAGAACCTTGCATTGAAAAATAGATGAAGGAAAGAGAGAGGAGGCGTATGTGATGTTATGATAGAAAATTAGTCTCTAAAAATAAATCCAACCACATCTTACAAATCATTATTTTCAATGGTGGCTTCTAGGTCAAGAGGTTCCTAAAACAAAGTCCAGAAAGTAAACAAAATGATTCCATCTGGAGTTCCCTGAACCTGCTGCAGGGAAAGTTGAAAGAAATGATTTCTCATCCAAGGGGCTGAAAAGGAGAACCTACGAACAATAGAAATGACGTTAAGCAAAGAATAAACACCCCCAAAAGCCCAAATGGAAAACTTGGAGAAAGAAATGCAGAATTAGTAAAGAGGATTCTAGTCAGTTAAAAGGTGAGAATTTAAAAGGTATGCAAATTCACAGAGCATGTAAAAAGATGTGAGAAATACTAGAAAAGTATATTGTGATAAAGGAAGTATTAAGTATCTCTATTGGGGTGGCAGTAGTGAGTTTGAAGTCAGGGCCTTACACTTGATAAGCAGATAGTCTACCTCCCACTCCTCCCTCCCACTCCTTTTCACATTGCTTTTTTTCTTTTCTTTTCTTTTGCCTGGGCTCATGCCTAGCTATTTGTTGAAAAGTAGCTTCAATTTGAGGTTGGCCTAAGATTACAATCCTCTTGACCTCAGCCTCCCAAGTAGCTAAGATTACAAGTATGTGTTGTTAGTGCTCTCCATTTTTTTGCTAGTCTTGGGTCTTGAACTCAGGGCCTGAGCACTGTCCCTGGCTTCTTTTTGCACAAGGCTAGCACGCTACCTCTTGAACCACAGTGCCATTTCCAGCCTTTCCTGTGTATATGGTGCTGAGGGATCGAACCCAGGTCTTCATGCATGCTAGGCAAGCACTCTACCACTAAGCCACATTCCCAGCCCCAGTGCTCTCCATTTTTTTAGGCACATAAAAATTGGAATTATTCGCCAGCCACTGGTGGCTCACACCTGTAATTCAAAGCTACTCAGTAAGCTGAGATCTGAGGATTGAGGTCTCATGGGAAAGTCCATGAGACTTTTTTTTTTTGCCAGTCCTGGGCCTTGAACTCAGGGCCTGAGCACTGTCCCTGGTTTCATTTTGCTCAAGGATAGCACTGTGCCAACTTGAGCCACAGCACCACTTCTGGCCTTTTCTATATATGTGGTGCTGAGGAATCGAACCCAGAGCTTCATGCATTCGAGACAAGCACTCTTGCCACTAGGCCATATTCCCAGCCCGACTTTTTTTTTTTTTTTTTGGCCAGTCCTGGGTCTTGAACTCAGGGCCTGAGCACTGTCCCTGACTTTTTTATGCTCAAGACTAGCACTCTGCCACTTTAGCCACAGTGCCACTTCTGGGTTTTTCTATGTATGTGGTGCTGAGGAATCAAACCCAGGCCTTCATGTATACGAGGCAAGCACTCTACCCACTAGGCCATATTCCCAGCCCATGAAACTCTTATCTCCAATTAACTACCAAGAAAGTCACCACATGGAGCTGTGGCTCAAGTGGAAGAGTGCTAAAGTTGGAATTATTCTTTGCAGTTCCATCACGAGTGCCATTTTGAAAAGACACTGGTCTCTGACACACATAATCTGGTGGCACCATACCAGTTCCTGAGCTCCCATTCTGTTGCTGGGGCTTGCTGACCACCGGGCTGGCTGTCGAGACTGCAGAAGGCACAACTTGCTGTTGTCCGTGTCCTGGAGATCAAAAGCAAAGGCTATTTTATTGCAAATTGAGTTAAGAGGTTGAAACTTAAATTGAAGAAATACTTTGGAGAAGTGTCCATTTTTACATTTCTCATGGGTCAGAATCAGGCTGGGGCATCAGAATTAGAATCAGGCCAGACGTAGGGAATTTGCCAGACTCCTTTTTTTTTTATCTAGAAAAGGTCGGGCTCCTTTTTACCTTTCAACCTGCTTATAATTGATACGCTTTTCAGTTTTAATGAGGTTCTCCCCTAAAGCCTTGCCCATTTCTCCTAGAAGAACCTACAGGAAAGTCACTGAGCTGAAATCTGTGACACGACCACGATTTCCATAGCAACAAATCGATGTCATCAACAGTATCGTGCGTTCATGGCAGGATCTATCAGGAGAAAAAGCTGGGTGGTAAGGAAGACCTAAAAGCAGTTCAATTGTCTCTGAAGTGCTCCTGCTTCAAAGAAAAAGGAGCCGTTCAGAAAGGATTCTACCCTTTCCCTCCCAAACAAAGCAACCTTATTTTGCAGCTGACAGCTGGTAGAAATGAGAGTTGAAAGAGTCGTAGGTAGCGTGAAGTGCCAGTGAACTGTCACAGCAGGGAGAGATGAGAATGGAGTTCAGAGGCAGCCGTGTCAAGGAAACAGGAAGATTAAAGGGAAAGGAGGGGAAATGAACACATCTCTCAAGCAGAAAATAAGAAATGCCATACTATAGACTATATTTGCCTCTCACTCTTTATATGAACGTTTATGAAGCCTAAGAACGTTAAAATCATAAAAGATACCTCATGCTTTAAAATAATAAACTTAGGGAACCTGATTTCATCTCTGTGATTGGCTTGCAAGTCAACCCCATCTGTGCTATTCACTGAAAGCGCTTGCACGTACGCGTGCGCACACAAACAAAAAGCTCAACATGAGGTCAACATGGGTACACACACACACACACACACACACACACACACACACACACACACACACAGAATCCAGTGTCCTAAACATTAAAAACAGCGAGCATACCTAGGAAAATTCCCCACCTGCCACCCTGTCTTTGCCTCCCCAACTGCTGAGTTCAGGTCTCCTGCTGGGCTTCCTCGATCCTAACTCACCTGGGCATGATATGGACTGATTTAATTTACTTCTGCCAATATTGCTTTTAAGTGGCACTGTTAAATGAGACATAACTGTGCCATGAGAGTAAAATTAATTT
Organism: Perognathus longimembris pacificus; assembly: GCF_023159225.1. Lineage (NCBI taxonomy): Eukaryota > Metazoa > Chordata > Mammalia > Rodentia > Heteromyidae > Perognathus > Perognathus longimembris. The sequence continues at coordinate 16,594,603 of NC_063177.1, forward strand.
AGCATAAAATTAAAAAGATTAAATAGAACTGTTTATTTTTTAGTTCCTCCTATGGAGAGAAAAACTGAGATACCTTATTTACATAGAAAAAGGGCTCAGATTATAAACAATGAAATTTTTGTGTTTACTTTTCAGCTTTCCATTATCTCCGAATTTACAATGCGTCATAAGAAATCATATGGGAGAACTATCTCCCCTGACAATGTGTCTTGTGAAGAGCGTTTTCAATTCTTAAGTGAACCTTTTTTAATAAACAGTAGGGAAAAGATGAGTTACTCAGTAAATAGTATTGAAGCTAAGTGGTTGGGGGGAAAATCCTGTCTTTACCTGTTTCATAAAGTATATTCAAAAGAAGAGATAAGATTTAAAAACTCAAAAATGGAACCATTAGGAGTATACATATAAACTCGGCACCAGTGACTCACACCTGTAATGCAAGGTACTCACGAGGTGAGATCTGAGGATCACGGCCCCAAGCTAGTTTGGGCAGAAAAACATGAGACTCTTATCTCCAATTAACTAGTCAGAAGTAAATGCCAGAAGTAAAGCTGTGGTTCAGACTGCCAGGCTTAAATGGAAAAAGCTAAGGGACAGGACTCAGGTCCAGAGTTCAAGCCCCAGCACTAACACAAAAACCCAACAACAACCTCCTCCTCTTCCCCCCAGACAGACATTGGTGGCTCATGCCCATCTATAATCCCAGCTACTCACCAGGCTGAGATATAAAGGACTCGGTTTTGTGAACTTGGTACCTGCCGCTTTCACTCACTGGCTAGCATTCTACCAACCAAGCCATGTTCCCAACATGAGGACTAGATTTTGAAGTTAGCCTGGGGGCTGGAAATATGGCCTAGTGATAGTGTGCTTGCCTTGTATACATGAAGCCTTGGGTTCAATTCCTCAGCACCACATATATAGAAAACGCCAGAAGTGGCGCTGTGGCTCAAGTGGTAGAGTGCTATCCTTGAGCAAAAAGCAGCCAGGGACAGTTCCCCCAGGACTAGCAAAAAAAAAAAAAAAAAAGAGTGAGTCTTAATGAAGTTAGCCTGGGCAGGGAAATCCCAGACTCTTATTTCTAATTATCCAGTAAAAAGTAGAGGTATGGCTTAAATGGTAGAGCATTAGCCTTGAGCAAAAAAGCCTATTGAGAACTCTAGCCCCCAAGTTCAACCTCCCCAAAAAACCAAACCAATAATAAACTAAAAGTATTTGTGTTATACTTGAGGGTGAGTAAAATAGGGACAATGTAAGCATGTGGAATATATACAAAAATATGAAGCAATAACAAGCGATTTAAAACCATTTAATTCACTAGTATATGAAGGAATTGTCCTTTTTGTTGGCCTTACTTGGGTTGGAACTCAGGGCTTCATGCTTGCTAGGCAGGCACTTTTAGCCACACTCCTAGATGCTCCAGTTATTTTTTTGATAGTTTCCCAGGGGGGACTAGCAGCTGGGATTATGAGATCACAAATTCAGGCTACCAGGCTCAGCTTCTGTGATGAGCTGGAGCCTCACTAACTTTTTTCTGCCAGGCTGGTATTGAATCACTGCCTTCCAACTAGCTGAGATTTGTTAGAAGTTTTATTTTTCACATATTCAGAATTCTACAGTTATTTCTATTTAATATGACACTAACAGTCTAATACAGCTTAGTGCACATTTCTGGGCTATATTTAGTTAACTAATTTTACCTGATCACAGGTAATGGGAAGACAGAAATTTTGCTTTATTTTTCTGTCCTCTAACAAGTTTCCTTACTGTCACAAATTAGAAAATTAGAAATCATGGCAGTGAAATATACCATATGGCCACTGTCACTATAAGGAAGGTAATTCCATGATGGCCCAAGTAACACGGTGTTTATTGATCTGGTAACAATGAAATTCAATCATAAATAATTCTGAAGAGCAAAATCTTTCCCCATTTCTCTGCACTTAGCAGTCCCTGAGGACAAGGAAAGAACAGTGGAACTAGATGGATCAAAAGGCTTTCCCCATCCTAGGCAATAATTACTTTCTAACAGTTTCCTCCCCATCTTTCGCTTTTTTTCCCCTTTGCTTCTCACTTGCTTGGCTGGCTTTCTAACACTTGAGCCATGCTTCCAGTCCTACTTTTGCTGGCTATTTAACAGAGGGGGTCTAGTGAACTTTTCTGCCAGGGCTGGACTTGAACTGTGACCCCCCAGATCTCAGCCTCCTGAGTAGCTAGGATTACAGGCACGAGGCACTGGTGGCTAGTTCATCTCCATCTTTATTACAAACTTTTGCCCTTGAAACACAAAACATCTAATACATCCATTCAATTAAATAAAAAAAAAAAATGAGAAACCTGGCCAAAGCAGCTGAAAGCTGCCCACGATGGCCCCTGCCCTGCAGCTGCAAAACCCAAGGATTTCAGAGATTCTAAGCCACTACTTTGTCTTATATTTCTTCTAAAAGCAGAAACTATGCTAACTGATGTGATCACTTAATAGAGCTTATTACTGTGACTCAAATGTGATGCTCTAATTTGATCATTCTGAACCTACCTCTCCAATTTAGAGCACCACATTATTACTATTTAATATAAGTAAAGATTAGTACCTAGCAGGCAGGTTCCATTTCCAGAAAGACTATTTTACGTTAAAATATACTATTCATGTCTGAATACCAGGGTTAAAACTTCTTGATATGATTAACACACACTAAAATAATAAGAATGATATGACAGTAAAACGAGCTCAGATGGGAAAGTGGGAGAGGGGAGGGCTAATGAAGATGATGAATAATGAGTATAGTCCATGTCCATGTTGTTTATTTCCAGAACAATGGAACTTGTTGAAATTGTTTTAAGCAGAGGGCTGGGAATGTAGCTTAGTGGTAGAGTGCTTGCCTGGAATGCATGAAGCCCTGGGTTCCATTCCTCAGTACCACATAAACAAAAAAAGCCAAAAGTGGTGCTGTGACTCAAGTGATAGCCTTGAGCAAAAGAAGCTCAGGGACAGTGCCCAGGTCCTGAGTTCAAGGCCCAGGACTGACAAAAAAAAAAAAAAAAAAAGGGAAGGGGGAGAAAGGGTAAAGGAGAATGATGGAGGGAATGCGTTTGGGATTCAATGTACTACATGTGTGGAAATGTCACAATTAAACTCCTTTGTACAACTAAAGCATGCTTTTAAAAAAAGCCCACGTGTTTAATGTGGTGAAGTCAGGGACAGAGAAAACCTACAGAATCTAAACAACATGTAGGTAACATCCACAGTCAAAGCATGATAAAAGTTAAGACAGAACAGCTGGATGACAAAAATGCAGAAACTGAAGCCACAAAGACTAGAGTAAAATATAGGCGATTGTCCATAAACTGAAAGTATCAAGCACTGAGTTTAATCTCAGTACTGCCAAGAAAAAAGTCAGGGATGGTGACATACACCTGCAATCCCAGCAGTCAGGAAGTAGAAGCTAGAGGATTATAAATTCTAGGCTAAGCTGGACAGCCTGGACTACATGGTGAGACCTCGTGTCAGAAAAGAAAAGAATAAAGCATCTCTTCAAAATTTAGTGTTTATTAAAGAAAATAGATAACTAATGTTTCCATCTTTAAAAATATACATTTTGCTAGGTGTGGTGGCTCATGCTTGTAATCCCAGCTACTCTGGAGGAAGAGACTGGGAAGACCCAAGGTTTAAAGCCAGTCCATGCAAAAATTTACCAAGATTTCCATCTCAATCAGTGAGGTAGGTACGGTGGTGTCTGTAATCTCAACTACACAAGAGGTGTAAGTAGGAGACTGTGATCCAGTTGGGCCGCATAAACTTGAGACCTATTCAAATTGTAACTAAAGTAAAAAGGTCGGGAAGGGTGGCTTAAGTGGTCCAATGCCTGCCTAGCAAGTGGGAGGGGAGGCTCTGAGTTCAAATCCTAGTATGGGGGGGGTGAGGAAGGAACACATAGGAAAAAAAAAAGATAACTTGAATACTAAGTGTTAAAATTGGAAGTTGAAAAAACTTTCGATTAAAAAAACAAACAGAAACATCGGGGAGCCCCGGGTGACTCAGGAGGGGGAGGTAGGAGGATCAGGAGTTGACACTTACTCTGGTCTACATAGTGAGTCTGAGCCTCCCTAGGCTACAGAGCAAGACCCTGGCCTTCCTCTCCCCAAAGGCACCCAGATGGCATCACTGGTGAGGCTTACTGAACATTTATGGAGGAAAGAATACTAATTCTACTCAAATGCTTCAATATTTAAGAAGGAACACTCTCCAATTCATTCATGTAGTCAGGATTACTCTGATACTAAAGAAACAGATAGACACCACAAGAAACTGTAGACTAGTATTTCTCATGGATAAAGACACAAAAATTTCAAAAAATATCAAAACAAATCAAGTGGCCTTAGCAAAGCAAATCCAACAATGTACAAAAGGATAATGCATCATCACAGTGCAGACTTATCCTAGAAATCCAGGTGGTTTTAGCATTCAAAAATCAATCAGTGCAATACACCATATTAACAACCAAAAAAAAGAAAAAAGAAAACCAACCATGATTATAAATGAAGAAAAAGTATTTAACAAAACCCACCACCTATTCCTGATAAAAATTCTTAGAAAATAAGAAATTTCCTCAACCTGATAAAAAGAACTTATTTTTTAAAAAATCTACAGATAACACGTAACTAGTGTGAGAGCTTTCTAGGAGAGGAATAAGACAAAGATGAACAGTAAGGCTGAAAAGTTTCTCTTCTCTTTCTTGTTTTTTATTTTTGCAGGTCCTGGGGCTTGAACTCAGGGCCTAGGCACCGTTTCTGAGCTTTTTCTGTTCAAGGCTAGAGCTCTACTACTTGCATCACAGCACCACTACTGGCTTTTCTGATGCCTAATTTGAGAGGAGTCTCCTAGACTTTCTTGCCTGGGCTAGCTTTTATCTATGATCCTCAGATGTTGGCCTTGAATAGGTACTGGTTACAAGGATGAACCTCCAGCATCAAGCTTATGTGTAACTTTTTTATGTCAGTGTAATCAAATATTCATGATGAATTTATTTCAATCCATTATGAAAAATCTTTATTTTCATTTTATTTTTCAACTTTTAAAATACAATTGGAATTTATTTTAGTGTCAGTGAAATTTAAATATTTATTTGTGACAATACTGAGGTTTGGGCCTTGTATTTGCTATAGGAGAACACCATGCAGGTGTTCTACTGCTTGGGACACATTATGTGGGCTTTTTGTCCTGTTTTTTTTTTTTCTTTTCTTTTCTTTTTGTGGCATGGGCCATGCAAAATTCCAATCCTCCTATTTACATCTCTTAGCCAGGATGATAATATGTGCATACTAGTACACTAGTACACTCAAGTTATTGGTTGAGATGAGAACTTATCAACAACCCCCCCTCCCCCAAACCCTCATCCTCCCAGTCTCTGCCTCTTGAGTAGCTGGGATTAAATGTGTGAGTCCCAGCACCCAATCTTTCAGTTTACCTTTATTGACCATGGAGGGAGAGATATGCCTTCTCTTTTTTATGGGGCTCACAAATTGGTGATCCTTTGCCTTTGTTTAGAAATCTTTTTTTAAAAAAATTATTGTAAAGTTGATGTACAGAGAGAGGGATTACAGAGACATAAGTCAGGTAATGAGTACATTTCTTTTTGAACAGTGTTCCCCCTTTCCTCATTTTCTAGAAATCTTATCTAAATTGTCTCTTATCTACAGTAATAGACTTTTTCCCCCTTCTGATTCTTTTTTTTTTTTTTTTTTTTTACCAGTCCTGGGCCTTGGACTCAGGGCCTGAGACTGTCCCTGGCTTCTTTTTGCTCAAAGCTAGCACTCTGCCACTTGAGTCACAGCGCCACTTCTGGCCATTTTCTGTATATGTGGTGCTGGGGAATCGAACCCAGGGCTTCATGTATACGAGGCAAGCGCTCTTGCCACTAGGCTATATCCCCAGCCCCCCCTTGATTCTTGTCTTATATATTGCATAAGAAAAAAAAATCATAGGTGGGGAGGGGAGGGAAAAACAGAGTGTCCCAAAAGAATTTTGTCTCAGTGGGCTAGGGATATGGCCTAGTGGCAAGAGCGCTTGCCTCGTATACCTGAGGCCCTGGGTTCAATTCCCCAGCACCACATATACAGAAAATGGCCAGAAGTGGCGCTGTGGCTCAAGTGGCAGAGTGCTAGCCTTGAGCAAAAAGAAGCCAGGGACAGTGCTCAGGCCCTGAGTCCAAGCCCCAGGACTGGCCAAAAAAAAAAAAAAAAAGAATTTTGTCCCAAAAGAAATGCACTTATGAAACTGTAACCCCTCTGTACATCACCTTTACAAAAAGACGTGCTTATTAAAAAAGAAAAGAAAAATCATTATGAGGTGGTGCAGATCTGTAGTCTAAGCAACTCAGGAGGCGGAAGCTGGAGAATCTCTGATTCCAGGTCAGCCTAAGCTACATATGGAGAGTATCACACACACACACACACACACACACACACACACACACGAACAACAAAAACACACACATGTGGGGGGGTGTACACATGTATAAAATCACTGTTAAGTAACATTACCTCTGTAATTTAAGTAATAGGGCCAACATAGAAAAGAACAAATTGGGTCTCTACTCATAGCTGAGCAAGACAGAAAAATTCTAGAACTCATTGGCATAGTGAATGCTACCAGAAGTATACTTTGTTAATATTACAGATATGCCACAATATTCTAAATCAATAAATAAATGTTACTTTTTCACATATGTAATCTTTTGTAATTAAAAAAAATTTTGTGTGTGCCAGTCCTGGGGTGTGAAGTCAAGGCCTAAGCATTGTCCCTGAGATTTTTTTGCTTGAGCCAGAGCTACACTTCTACCTTTTCCAGCATTGTGGATTTTAACTTAACTTTATTATTTTTTAATTTTTAAAATATTATCTTTAGTTGTACATAATCAATTCTAAGTACAGTATCTATGTGGATCTTTACAATGAATGGCCATGCCATTCTGTTTTTTCTGGGGGTTTTTGCCAGTCCTGGGGCTTGGACTCAGGTCCTGAGTACTGTCCCTGGCTTTTTTTTTTTTTGCTCAAGACTTGCGTACTCTGCCACTTGAGCCACAGCGCCACTTCTGGCCATTTTCTATATATGTGGTGCTGAGGAACTGAACCTAGGGCTTCATGTATACGAGGCAAGCGCTCTTGCCACTAGGCCATATCCCCAGCCCACTGAGACAAAATTCTTTTGGGACACTATATATGTGGTGCTGAGGAACTGAACCTAGGGCTTCATGTATACGAGGCAAGCACTCTTGCCACTAGGCCATATTCCCAGCCTGACATTCCATTTTTTATATCTCTCCTCCTTCTTATTCATACACTACTTCTTTAATATATATGATATATATATTAATCCCTGGCAGAACTACCTGGTTCTTTGAGCCCTGACTCACTGTTGTTAAATAAGACTAACAACACAAATGAAACCCAAAAGACAGGATTCTGATCTATAAAGAAGCACTACAATCAAGGGCTACAATCTATAAAGAGGATTTTACCTTCATTATAGGCCACTGGATTGCCGATCTTTAATCCAACTTCTTCCGCTGACTTCAAAACTTCTAGATCCATCAAAATAATTACTCTCCTAACAAAGGCAAACAAATAGTAACAAGTCAGAATAAATAAGCCAAACACTTTCAGACGACAAGCTATTTAAAAAGCTTTCCCTCAATGATGATTGTGATAAAACTATTTCCCTTTATCAGTGCTTTTTCATTACCAAATAACTTTAGTATACAATATCAATTCCTACGTTAAGTATCTCCCTTCATTTTTCACTGCATCATTAGCAAAGCTTTTTATTATGATGGTATTCATTTCCAATCTAGACCCTTAACTAAAATGATGCATACGTGCCATGTACATATTTTCAAGGAACCACTGGCATGTTAAGAATTTAGATTATTAAACACAAAAATATACTGCACAAAGAGTGTTCAGAAACACGCACTTCAACAATTACTATTCCATCATGAAAAACAATTATGAAAAACAATCTATCTTTAAGAACTTTCAGGGCTTTAACTTATCTTTAATGACAAGCTTTCACTACTTTTCCAAAGATCTTAGACCTAAAACAAGCTTTGCTACTGGAGCTGTGGATGTAGCTCAGTGGTAGAGCACTTGCCTAGCCCACATGAAGCCCTTAGTTTGGTTCCCAGTACCACAAAAAAACCCAATGAAAATCTTTCACATGACTTATAAGGCTTTACATGGTCTGGCCTGGCTAACCAAGGCCACTCATCTCAGCAGTTCCAAGCTGAGAAAACTCAGCTGTTTTCATTCTGTTTCTATACCATGCTATGCCCAGTCCTGCCTCAAGGCTTCCATCATGTGCTTCTTTTTGTTGGTCATGGGGCTTGAACTCAGGGCCTGGGCGATGTCCCTGAGCTCTGTCGCTCAAGGCTTGAGCTCTACAACTTTAAGCCACAGCTCCACTTCCGGCTTTCTGGTGGTTAATTGGAGATAAGAGTCTCCCAGACTTTCCTGCCCAGGTTGGCTTTGAACTGCAACCCTCAGATCTCAGCCTCCTTAGGAGCTAGGATTACAAGTGTGAGTCACCAGCACCCGACCATCATGTGCTTCTTAATGATGTGTTTTGTTTTTCTGCTTCCTCTAAGACTTCTTTACCTAATTTTTTTTGGCCAGTTTTTGGGGCTTGGACTCAGGGCCTAAGCACTGTCCCTGGCTTCTTTTTGCTCAAGGCTAAGCACTCTGTCACTTGAGCCACAGCGCCACCTCTGGCCGCTTTCTATATATGTGGTACCGAGGAATGGAACCCAGGGCTTCATGTATAGGAGGCAAGCACTCTTGCCACTAGGCCATATTCACAGCCCTTCTTTACCTCTTTGTACCACAAATTCTGTGCTTAATAACAGTCTCTTGTTTAGATCAGGTTTCTTTGTACTACCTTGTTACAACCACTATTTCTTTCCTTGAGATACTTATCAAGTGTGTGTGTGTGTGTGTGTATGTGTGTGTGTAAGCCATTACTGGGGCTTGAACTCAAGTCCTCTTGCTCTTGCATGGCTTTTTTATTTAAAGCTGGTGCTCTACTAGTTGAGGAACATCTCCAGTTCTGGCTTTTTGTTGGTTCACTAGAGATAAGTCTCCCAGGTTTGTGTGCCTGGGAAAGTTTTGAACTGTGATCCTCAGATCTCAGCTTCTTGAGAGGCTAGGATTACAGGTGTGAGTAACCAGTGTTTTATGCAACTTTTTAGTGATGCACTCATTAGTGATGATTTATCTTTAAGTAGACTATTTTCATCAAAGGCAGATAGCCTCTAATGCTTAGTACACAGTTGCTGTTTTTCTGGACACACTGATATGAGAATGTCACAACTGAGCCTGCATTTTATTGTTTGATTCTGTTTTTTGCCAGTCCTGGGGTTTGAACTCAGGGCCTGACCACTGAGCCACAGTGCTAAGGAATCGAACCCAGGACTTCATATGTATGAGGCGAACACTTTACCACTAGGCCATATTCCCAGCCCCCTGAGCCTGCATTTTAAAAAGAACTACAGCAAGAGAAGGGAATTCAGGGGCAGGCAATTGAAACCAAGACACCTAGAAAAGAAAAAAGTGGTTATAAGGGAGGAGGTAGGAGGGAAAAACTGGGAAAAAACAAGGGAAGAGATGACACTGTTAAAAAAAAAAAGTACTCATTACCTGACTGATGTAACTGTAACCCTTCTGTACATAACCTTCACAATAAAAAATATATTTTTTTAAGTGGATGAGGGGCTGGGAATGTGGCTTAGCAGTGAGTGCTTGCTTAGCACGCATGAAGCCCTGGGTTCAATTCCTCAGCACCACATAAACAGAAAAGGCTGAAAGTGGCACTGTGGCTCAAGCGGTAGAGTGCTAGCCTTAAGCATAAAGAAGCCAGGGACAGTGCTCAGGCCCTGAGTTCAAGCCCCAGGACTGGCAATAAATAAATAAATAAATAAATAAATAAATAAATAAATAAATAAATAAATAGTAAATAAAAAGTGGATGAATTCAAGCAATATTTAAGTAATTTCATCATATTGTGTGCTTTAAATGATCTGGCTGTTAAGTTTTGGAGTTTTATATATAATTAATCAGTTTGTGCCGTCTTTATGTTGCTATCCTATCAGGGTTCTGCTACTTCAACAAACTAAGCCTGAAATGTTCTAATACTGAAAACTGGATCTAGGTAACTTGTTAAAACTGTCTGCTGGGACTGGGAATATGGCCTAGTGGTAAAGTGCTTGCCTCGTATACACGAAGCCCGGGTTTGATTCCTCAGCACCACATAAATACACAAAGCCAGAAGTGGCACTGTGGCTCAAGTGGTAGAGTGCTAGCCTTGAGCAAAAAGAAGCCAGGGACAGTGCTCAGGCCATGAGTCCAAGCCCCAGGACTGGAAAAAAAACAAAAACAAAACAAGAAACTGTCTGCTATCTAGCAGGACATACTTAAGCTATCTCCCAACATTATCCAAATCAATCCAGAGCATTAAAAAGTAGAACTATTCATGCCAGATGACGGTGGCTCACACCTGTAATATTAGCTACTCAGTAGGCTGAGTTCTGAAGATCTCAGTTCAAAGCCAGTCTGGGCAGAAAAAATCCTTGAGACTCTTCAGTAAAACTGCCAGAAGGTCAGAAGTGGAGCTATGACTTTGGATCCGGACTTGGATGATCCAAAAGTTGGTGACTTATACCTGCTAATCCTAGCTATTTTAGAGGGCTGAGATCTGAGAATTGTGGTTAGAAGCCAGATCAGGCAGAAAAGTCTGTGAGGCTCTTATCTACAATTAACCAGCAAAAAGCTGGGTGTAGAGCTGTGGCTCAAGTGGTAGAACATCAGCCTTGCAGGAAAAAGATAAGAGACAGTGCTTACACTCTAAGTTCAAGCTCTAGTATTGGCACACAGACACACACACAAAGATAAAATTACACATACATATATAGTCTATCCATACATCTACATATGAATAGCTGAAAACTGAACACCAAGTGTCTGAATATTCAGGTATAAATGGTATTGTGGGGGTTTTCAAAAAATAAAAAAGGTAACTTTAAAATATGTATACCAAAAGACTACTTATTTATTTATTGTCTGAGCACTGTCCCTGAGCTCTTCAGCTCAAGGCTAGTGCTTTACTACTTGAGCTGCAGCGCCACTTCCTGTATTCTGGTGGTTACTTGGAGATAAGAGTCTCAGGGACTTTCCTGCCTGGGCTGGCTTTGAACCATGATCCTAGATCTCAACCCCCTGAGTAGCTAAGATTACAGGCATGAGCCACTAATGCTCGGCTTTTATTTATTTATTTTTTGTGCTGGTCCTGGGGTTTGAACTCAGGTCCTGGAGGCTGTCCCTGAGTTTCTTTGCTCAATGCCAGCACTCTACCACTTGAGCCATAGTTCCACTTCCAGCTTTTTTGGTGGTTAATTGAAGATAAGAGTTTCATACGGGCTGGGGATATGGCCTAGTGGCAAGAGTGCTTGCCTTGTATACATGAAGCCCTGGGTTCAATTCCTCAGCACCATATACACAGAAAATAGCCAGAAGTGGCGCCGTGGCTCAAGTGGCAGAGTGCTAGCCTTGAGCAAAAAGAGAAGCCAGGGACAGTGCTCAGGCCCTGAGTCCAAGCTCCCGGACTGGCAAAAAAGTAAAAAAAAAAAAAGTTTTATAGACTTTCCTGACCAGGATGGCTCTGAACCTTGATCCTTAGGTCTCAGCCTCCCGAGGAGCTAAGATTGCCGGCATGAGCCACCAGTGCCCAGCTCTAAAATATTTTTAAACAGTGTTCAAAAGGATAACTGTAACCCCTCTGTACCTCACCTTTATACTAAAATTTAAATTAAGAAAGGCTAGTGCTCTACCACTTTGAGCCACAGCTCCACTTCCAAATGTGAACTCTTCTGTCTTGAACGATAGTGATGCAGAGATTGAGGTATTTATAAGAGCAGAAAGACTTTTGTTATTAGACTTGGAAAAAATAAGAGGATTCTGGTAAATTGAGGGGAAATAGTGAGAAAAAAGCCTAAAGACGTAAGAAAATGCTTGACAATTACAAATAAAATCATTTGGCATTAAAAAGTATTTTTAATGAAGTAATATATCTGATATTTACTTCAAAATTATAGAGGCAAGTGGGTGTAGAAAGGACACTGACATGCAAGATTGGACATCAGTTGGTAGCTTGAAGCAGAATGCTGGGCTATATGATATTTATAGTTCCACTGTGTATTCTGACCACTTTGACAGGTATTTAAAGTAATCTGAATAAAAAACAACACTAAGAAAAAAAAAGAGAGGAAAAAAAAAGAGAAGCTAAGAGGATTATTTCTTAAGGCAAAATTTATTTTACAGGAATGAAAAAACACGGGGCTGGGGATATGGCCTAGTGGCAAGAGTGCTTGCCTCGTATACATGAGGCCCTGGGTTCAATTCCCCAGCACCACATACACAGAAAATGGCCAGAAGTGGTGCTGTAGCTCAAGTGGCAGAGTGCTAGCCTTGAGCACAAAGAAGCCAGGGACAGTGCTCAGGCCCTGAGTCCAAGCCCCAAGACTGGCCAAAAAAAAAAAAAAAGGAATGAAAAAACACTTCTATGTTAATCTATTAAAAATAACTCATGGGGCTGGGGATATGGCCTAGTGGCGAAAGAGCTTGCCTCATATACATGAAGCCCTGGGTTCGATTCCCCAGCACCACATATACAGAAAATGGCCAGAAGTGGCGCTGTGGCTCAAGTGGCAGAGTGCTAGCCTTGAGCAAAAAGGAAGCCAGGGACAGTGCTCAGGCCCTGAGTCCAAGGCCCAGGACTGGCCAAAAATAAATAAATAAAAAAATAAAAATAAAAATAACTCGTGTTAAGTGATTAAAAAGAAGATATCAATAGGAAGTAAAAGCTTAAAAAACCATAGAGGGGTTTGTGGTTATACAACAGGGTCTCTGTTACACTAGAAGGGAGAGCAAAACAAAGAAGGTGTTAATTGACACCCCCATTACAACACTTTGAATGTTGCTGGCTGACAGATTACCATTAAAAATAAACCAATGATAAAGCCAGGGTCATGCCTGTAATCCTAGCTACTCAGGAGGCTGAGATTTGAGGATCCAGGTTCAAAGCCAGCCCAGGCAAGAAAGAAGTGAGACTCTTATTTCCAATTAGCTCCAATGGAGTTGTGGCTTAAGTGGGACAGTTCCAGCTTTGAGCAAAAAAGCTAAAGGACAGTCCCCAGGCCCTGATAGAAATATTACAATAAGGAGATAATATAATTGTGTCTGGAAAATCCCAAAGACTGTAAATGGACACATGCCATATTCTTTTATGAAAAAAAACCTTATAGCAAATATTGTATATACTTCTGCATTCCAACTAGACTTTTACTTGTTTTTCAAACTTGATAATGTGACTCTAAAATTTATATGAATAAACAGAAGAACTGCCAAGGAAATATGGGGGGGGGGGGGGAGAGTGTGGGAGGAGATAAGTAAAAGAAGACACTGCCAAGAGTTACTAAAATCTTCTCTAGATGATATTTTAGCTGAAACTTTACAACAAGTGTTGGAGCAGCTGTTTGGAAATAGTCTGAGAGCTCCTAAAACGTTAATCATAAAGTTACCCTTGGCTGACAACGGCTGCTCATGCCTGTAATCGTAGCTACTCAGGAGGTTGAGATTTGAGGATTTAAGCATGAAGCCAGCCAAAGCAGGAAAAGTCCATGAGACTCTGATCCCTAATTAACCAACGAAAATTGGAAGTGGATCTGTGGGCTCAAGTGACAGAGAACTGGGCTTGAGTGAAAAACAAACAAACAAAAAAACTAATGGGATAGATCTGTGGGCTCAAGTGACAGAGAACTGGGCTTGAGTGGAAAAAAAACAAACAAAAAAACTAATGGGATAGTGCCCAAGCCCTGAGTTCATGCCCCAGTACAAGAAAAGGTTACCCTTTGAGACAGCAATCCTACTATCCCTCAATACAATCTTCCACAGGGTCTTCAGGGGATTGCAATGCTCCAGGACACCTCTCTGGCACCAAAATCTGAGCACATTCAAGGTAGTATTTGTGTATGTCCTACACATGTCTTCTTGTATACTTTAAATCATCACTAGGTTAATTATGACACCTAATACAATGTAATTGCTACATCATTTAGGAAGCAGTAACAGGAAAAGTCTGTACGAGTGTGCAGTGCAAATGCTGTTTTTCTCCCCTGAATATTTCTCACCAGCTGTTGGATGAATCCATAGGTTCAAAACCCACAGCTGTAGATTCAATTATGTTTCAGAAGTGGAGACATATGTCCACATATAAACCTGCACCACAAGGGCTGAGCGCCTGGAGTGCAAAGTACTGAGTTCAAACCTCATACTGCAGATGGGGGAAAAAAAACAACTGTGTACACAAATCTTCAGCACATTGTTTACAATAGCAAAAAGATGAAACAATCCAAAAGTCCATAAACAGATAAATGACAAACAAAATATGACATTATCTATCTATACACTACAGCTGCAAACTGGTTATAATTTGAATGGATCTTGAAAACACTATGCTAAGTCAAAGACATGGTCATGAAGGACCATGTTCACCAAGATCCCACAGGAAGCGACATAGAGTAGATAAATCTATATAGAGACAATGTTTTAGTAGTTGCCCCAGAATGGCGAAGTTGGTAGATTGATGGGTGCAGGGTTTCTTATGGAGCAATAAAAATGTTCTAAAATTAACTGTGGTAATAATGACCGCACAACTCTGTAAAAATATTTCAAGTGCCAGTGGCACTGTAACCTAACTACTCAGGAGGCTGAGATTTGTGGTTCAAAGCCAGCCCGAACAGAAAAGTCCCTGTGAAACTATTATCTCCAATTAACCACTCAAAAACAGGAAATGGTGCTGTGGCTCAAATGTGAGAGCGCTAGACTTGAGCTCAGGGAGGCTGGGAATGTGGCTTAGTGGTAGAGTGCTTGCTTAGCATACATGAAGCCCTGGGATTCCTCAGTACCACATAAACAGAAAAGGCCTGAAAGAGAGCTGTGGCTCAAGTGGGAGAGTGTTAGCCTTAAGCAAAAGAAGCTCAGGGACAATGCCTAGGTCCTGAGTTCAAGCCTCACAACCAACAACAATAAAAAAAGAATCAAGTAATGTATACTTTTTTCTTCACACCAATACAGGGCTTGAACTCAAGAGCCTAGGCTTTGTCCTTTAATCTTTTTTTACTCAAGGCTGGTACTCTACCACATGAGCCACAACTCTACTTCTGGAATTTTGCTGGCTAACTGAAGATAAAGAGTCTCACAGACTTCCTGCCCAGGCTGGCTTTGAACCATGATTCTCAGATCTTAGCCTCCTGAGGAAGTAGGATTACGGGCTTGAGCCACCTATGCCTGGCTAAGGTCAGAATCTTAAAGTTTCAGAATCTTTCAGGAACTTTTAAATATATTACATACTATTTCCCTATCAAAACCTATGGCTTCCCATCCATCACTTTTAGCCCAGAAGCTGAATTTCTGTAGGCTTTTTATGCTATGTGCTACTCATCTAGAAAACAATTAGGCTAGATTCCTCCTTCAAACCTACATAAAAATAAATCAGATGAACCAAGTCTGTTTCTCAAATTGGAGAAATGTCTGGCACACTAAAACAAATTGTAGTATGTTGTTTTTCTCAAAGTAGATAATCCAGTTTTTACATTTATAGTTTTGTTTTGTTTTTCTTTCTTTCTTGGTAGTACTGAAGTTTGAGTTCAGAGTCTTGTACTTGATAGCACTCCGCCACTTGAGCTACTACTCCAGCCTAAAAAAATAGCTTTATTACCTGGCCAAGAAGTTTCCTAATAAGCAAGCTGCAAAATCTAGAAGCCATAAAGGAAAAAAAATGGACAAATACAATTAATTTTTTTAATTCCCTATAATGAGATGCTATATACAAACAGAAAAAGAATAAGATAAAATACATGAAACAGCTGGGTGCAGTGGCTTATGCCCGCAATCCCAGCTATCTGGGGGCTGAGTTCAAGGCCAGCCCCGGCAAGAAGTTAATAAGATCTCTCAAAAAGTCAGGTGTAGCTGAATGTTAGTGGTTCACATCTGTAATCCTAGCTACTCAAGCGGCTAAAATCTGAGTATCAAGATTGAAAGCCAGCCCAGGTCCAGAAAGTTCAAGAGACTCCAACTAACCACCAGAAAACTCGAAGTGCTGTGCTGTGGCTCAAAATGGTAAAGCACTACTCTTCATTGAAAAAGCTCAGGGACAGGACCCAGGCCCTAAGTTCAAGAATGACCAAGAATAACTATAACAAAAAGCAAAGTATGCCTTTATAATAATAAAAATTTTAATGAAAATAAAAAGCCAGGGGTGGGAGTATGCACCTCTGGTACCAGTTACTCAGGAGGCCATAGGTAAGAGGATCTTAGAGACTAGTAGTAGACAAAAATGTTAGGTCCTACCTGAAAAATAACTAAAAGCAAAACAGGATCTATGGGTACGGTTCAAGTGTTAGAATGCCTGCAGGCACCAGACCTTGAGTTCAAAGCACAATACCATATACTCATAAAAATAAACAGATTTATGGAAAAGTTCTTATCTCTGGTTAATAAAAAATACCTATAAATAAGCATTTTTAAGAAAAAAAAGAACAAAGGTATACTAAAAAGAAAAAAGTTACAAGCAGCCAACAAGTGTAACATGCTTAACCTAAGAAGAAAATATAAATCAAAATAATGATTGGTAATTATTAAAGAAATTAAGCAGGCCTGGTGGGGCATGCCTACAATACTAACCTAAGAGGCAAAAGCAGGATGCCTGGGGGTTCCAGCCCAGCCTGGGATGAAGAGAGGGACCCTCGTTCAAAACAGTTCTCCAGTTTGACAGTGTTAATGAGAAAGGTTTTTTGTTGTTGTTTGCTCATTAGTTTTTTGGTAGTTGGGTTTGAATTCAGGATCTAGAGCTTATTAGGCAAATGCTGTACCTCTGAGCCATGCCTTGAGGAAAGTTTTTGTTTTAAACAACAGCTCTGGAGTTGTGGCTTAAGTAGAAGAGCACCAGTCTAGAGGGGGAGTGCAAAACCTTGAGATCAACCCCTACTACCAGCACAGAAATAAGCATCTTTATTATTCATGTACCCTAAGATTCACTTTTCAATGGGTACAAATAGAAGATTTCAGTTTATTCAGAGTTGTGAGAGCACCACCACTGAACTTCGAAACATTTTCATCATCCCCAAAAGAATTCCTGCGCCCACTAGTGGACACTCCATGTCTCCCCACCCCTGGGAGCCACTGTTTCTATTTATCTGTCTGTCCTGAAATAGACATTCATTAAACATCATTTATATTAGGCTACTTTGTTCTCTGCCACCATAATGCTAATTCTGGTAGTCTACCCTTCAGAAATAAAAGCAGGAACATGTAAAACAAAACAGCTGAACAAAATGACTACTACAACCCTGTTTAAAATAAACCTGAAAGCTGGGTATGGTGGCACGTCCTGATGATCCGACACTCAGAAGGATCATGAGGTCAAGGCCAGCCTGGGCTATATAACAAATAAACCTGAATGACCACTACAGAAATTAAGGAATAAATAAGCTGCAACAAACATAGGCCTTCCTAAACTCTGACACAGGCTTTGAATAGAGGCCTGAAAGAACGCATGACACGCAGCCCAGCAGGCTGAGATGAGGAGCAGAAGAGCTGTACTTCATGGAATGGAACTGTATCTCTAACTAGAGAACACACTTTGAAAAGCTCCCAGCCAGGACTGTCCTCAATCCCAGCCAAGCTCTCCGCTGTCTCCCAGCACATGCTGGAGGACAGACAGAAAGCAGCACCCACAGCACTTGAAGGCAGCCTGGAGTGCAAGATAACAGGTCCCCAGCGGGAAGCTTGGCAAGAAGACGCATCTAGTCTGGACGCTGAAGGAACAAACACGAAGCCAGAACAGAATTGTCCACATTAAGCACGAACAAGATAAAAAGAAATGACATGGGACAATGAAAGGAACGGGTCAGATAAAAGACCAAGAAACCACCCTAGAAGAAAGCATATGCCAAGAAAGAAGCGATGCAATACTTCCCCAAAGCAATATTCAAACTACTGCTATGAATTCAATGAAGTCGAAGATACCTTAAGACAAGACAGAATAGCAAGTTTAAAAAGCAAAAAGAAGGGGCTGAGAATATGGCCTAGTGGCAAGAGTGCTTGCCTTGTATACATGAGGCCCTGGGTTCGATTCCTCAGCACCACATATATAGAAACTGGCCAGAAGTGGCACTGTGGCTCAAGTGGCAGAGTGCTAGCCTTGAGCAAAAAAGAAGCCAGGGACAGTGCTCAGGCCCTGAGTTCACGGCCCAGGACTTGCCCCCCCCCCAAAAAAAAAAAAGCAAAAAGGAATGAAAAGAAACAACAAAAGTAACATGGTTACACATCTAATACTTAAAATTATAAACATCAAGGAACAGAAGACAGCTGAAACCACAGCTGAAACTCTAACTATTATCATGTTGGAAATGATATAATCTAACACATGTATTAGACAAAATATTGAAGCCAACTGAGGATGTACAAGGATTACCCAGCAACTCCATAAATGAAACAGCAAACAACATGAAGGAAAAACACACAGAAAAACTTGTTTAAAATGAGAGAACTGAATGGGGCACTAGTGGATCACACCTGTAATCAGCTACTCAGGAAGCTGAGATCAGGGGATTGTAGCACAAAGCCAGCCCAGGCAGGAAAGTCCATGAGACTCTAATCTCCAATTAACCACCAGAAAACTGGAAGTAGAGGCTGGGAATATGGCTTAATGGTAGAGTGCTTGCCTTGCATGATGAAGCCCTGGGTTCTATTCCTCAGCACCATATAAACAGAAAAAGCTGGAAGTGGCACTGTGGCTCAAGTGGTAGAGTGTTAGCCTTGAGCAAAAGAAAAAAAAAAAAAAAGCCAGGGACAGTGTTCAGGCCCTGATTCCAAGCCCCAGCACTGGCAAAAAATAAAAAACTGGAAGTAGAACTGTGGTTTGAGTGGTAGAGCACTAACCTTGAGCTGAAGAGCTCAGGGACAGCGCCCAGGCCCAGAGTTCAAGCCCTATGATGGACCAAGCGGGGAAAAAAGGATAGAAGAAAGACAAAGAATTCTCTGGGAATCCAAGCAAATAAAAACTTCCTAATTGGAAAGAAATCAAAGTAGGCTAGCCTTAAGACTTTTGAAGATCAACATTCAATGCCAGAAGACAAAAATTCTGTGGGAAAACCATGGAAACCAAAGAGCAGATACCAAGCCAAGTTGTCATTCTAGTCCTTTAATCCTTTTAATATTCTTTACAGTTTTGTTTTAATCTCTGTGGAAACAACTGAAATTGCTCTTTCAATGAAGAAATTTTATCTGGTTACATTCAGTTGGTCCTTCCATTTGTGTTGAATATCAAGTTTTTTAACCAACCACAGAACGAAAACTTAAATCTCTGTTCAACTTCCTACCTACTCACAATCCAACCATCCATATTGGGAAATAAAATACTGACAAAATACTTTTATCTAGCCCATAGAAGCCACTGCAGTTTCATCAACTGCTTCATTGACAGCACAAGGATCCAGCCCAGGCCCTTGTATCACATTAAGAAACATGCCTCTACATTCTTTCAATCTCCAACAGCTTCTCAAATTTTCATATGAGTTTTTTGTCTGCCAGTTGTGGGGCTTGAACTTGGTATACAAGTGCTGTCCCTGAGCTCTTTTTGCTCAAGGCCATCGCTCTACCACTTTGAGCCACAGTGCCACTTCCCATTTTCTAGTGGTAAATTGGAGATAGGAATCTCAGACTTTCCTGCCTGGGCTGGCTTTGAACCATGATTCTCAGATCTCAGACTCCTGAGTAGCTAGGATTATAGGCCTAAGCCACCAGCACTTGGTTATACTTGAGATTTTTGATGATCAGAGGCCAGTTACAATGTAACTGAGGCTTTGACATGATTGGATACTGTCATGTGTATACCTACACCAAGCACAGGACAGAAGTGAGGCTGTATTCTGCCAGGTGATACATGTGCCACCACAGGTAATGTTAACATTGATTATCACCGTGATTAAAGTGCCCAGGTTCCTCCTTTGTAAAATTACCTCTCTTCATGTTACAATTAATAACTATTTTCTGGTAGATACTTTAACCCTATAAATACCTTGTTTCTCCTCTACTTGTTTTCTATCAACTGTCTGCTGTAAAACCAGGCATGGTGGTCCAAGCCTGTAATTCCAGCACTCAGGAGGTGGAGATCATGAAATCAAGGCCAGACTAGACCACAAACCAAGAACACATCACAAAACAAGCCAAAAGATCCTGTCAAACATCCACATCCTAATCCTAGAACCTGTGAATGGTACTTTTACATAGCCACAAATGCAATCACATGTATTCTTCTAAGAGGAAAGTGTGTGTGAGAGAGAAAAAGAGAAAGATCTGTATGTATATCTATGTGTAGATATCTATATCTGTCTAGATTAGACCAAGGAATGAACGTTATGAGCCACAGGGTTATGTCCTCCCATGAGGCTTCCAGATAAAGTATAGTCCTGCTGACATGGCTTCAGGACAGATAGATTTCAACGTGTGTGTGTGTGTGTGTGTGTGTGCGCGCGCGTGTGTGCGTGTGTGCCTGTCTGCCTGTCTATGTGTCTGGGACATGTACTTTCCTGTCCAGGCTGGCTTAGAACTGAGATCTTCAGACCAGAAGCATGAGCCACCAGTGTCCAGCCAGGTTTCAACTTCTGGCCTCCAGACAGCATAAGTTTCTGTGTCTCTGTCTCTCCGGTAATTTTTTATTGTTCTATAAAACCATCAAGTTTGTGATGATTAATAGCAGCCATGGGAAACACATAGCACCTACTAATGCTTCCTGCATCCATCAGTCATTACCATGACAGTTGCCAAATGGTGATTTTTCTAATTACATAATTTTCTCTACATTTGAGAGCTGTCATCTTATTTTAGGAAAAAGCTGTTTTCCCATGTATTCATTTATTCAGGATGGACTTTGCTATCCAACGGGTTCAAATTTATTTTGTACTAACTTGACACTCTGGAGTTTGTTGTTGTTTTGTGCCAGTCCAAGGGCTTGAGCTCAGGGCCTGTGCACTGTCCTTTAGCTTTTTCCATTCAAGGCTATCAACTCTACCATCTGAGCCATATTTCTACTCCTCAGATTTCAGCCTCTTCAGCAGCTAGGATTATAGGCATGCACCACCAGTACCTGGCTCAGAGATTTTTTTTTTTTGGTCAGTCATAGGTTTGAACTCTGGTCCTGGGCACTTCCCTGAGTTCTTCAGCTCAAGGCTAGTGCTCTATCACTTTGAGCACAGTGCCTCTTCCGGTTTTCTGGTGAATTGGAGATAAGAGTCTCAAACACTTTCTTGCCTGGGATAGCTTTGAACTGCGATTCTCAGGTCTCAGCCTCCTGAGTAGCTAGTATTACAGGTGTGAGCAACTGACACCAGGCTCCACAGATGATTTTTTATAACCCATCTCATTTGGAAGGATAGTAAAAATATTGACCTATTTTAGAATATTTAATTCTACAGATTTAAGAAAAATCAGAAATTGCCAGAGACACAATAGAACAAGTTAACTTCTGAACTAATAGAGAGGAGGAAAGGGAACTGTTGATCTACAACAAGGAAAAAGCAAGAACATTGTAGAAACACACTAAGAAAAAAATAAGTAAAAAGGACCTGTAATAAATTAAGCAGAATAAAATCACAAATTAAATCATAAATCGAATTTTTAACTGTTGTTACAAAATGACACCTCAAATGAATTCAGAAAGGTTAAATTTTAAAAGAAAACAAAGATATATCCAATAACATAAACTGAAAGTTTGTAAATGTACAGCTAATATGACATATATGGATGAAGCTTTACCAATACGGAAATGCCTATATATTTGCTTGTGTTTTGAATACACTGTGTGATTCAGAATAAAAACCTTGGGGAAACCTTGGGGAAGCTAGTATATAAAGTTGGTCCACTTTTTTAAAAAAATCACTTTTCTGTTCCGTTCACTGTTGTATTTCTAGCACATAACATCTTGCAAGTACTAAACATACTCTATATTGGCTAAATACTGAAATTCAAGACTGTGAAAAAAGAACAGCAGTATATAATTAAATATATCTTTTTATGCTGTAGTAAGTGACCTATTCATTACCACATACTAAAAAACAGAGCTGAAGAAATAAGAAGTACAGTTATGCATTGTTTTAATCTTTGTTCTGAGATTTCCAATTTGTTTGCATATTTCTCTTTCCCTGGTGCTATGCTTTAATTTTCTGAGTTTAAACCTGATTAGCTACAAACTTCTTAGCTAAAAATTCCTCACTGCCTTTTTAAAATTCCTCATTGAATTTTTGGCATGCAATGCATTTCTCTGTCCAATACTAACAGAAAACACCTACCTTCCATCTTTCAGAGTGTTGACGATAAATCGGTTAATCTGGCAAATACAGTTGCTGGACAATTGTTCTTGCTCAACAAGAGAGTTCAACTGGGTTGCCAACATGAAAGCTGCAAAGCACAGACATCCTTTTAGCCTCTGGAACACTTCCGTCATAGGAATATGAGAGCTGATCCCAAGGAAAACCAAGGGCTTCCATGCATTCTTACTGAAGTTACAACTAATCAAGACTGCATAATGAAAAAATGATATAAATCATCTGTGTTTCTTTTTTTTTTTTTTGGTCATTCAGGTTTCATGAAAAATACTCAAGTCCTTCTAAGTCCTTTACATTGTGACTAGAGATAACAAGCAAATATTCTATAAATCTCATCTTCCTTTTAAAGCTTCCAACACAAAAATAAAACCCCCCAAAAGGCAAGTATAGGACAGCTAACCCATCCATTCACTAAATGCCAATACCATCCTTAGGGAAATTAGTCAAAGAAAACGTAGAGCACCAGTTAGAGAAAAGTAATTAAGTTGAGTGGCAGCTTTCTACTCCAAGTAGTCTATTGTTAGAATGCTGTCTGCCAGCTGCAACGCTGCCTCAGAAGTGGGGTAGACTGTAGCAATGCCCCCAAATTACTGCCCTCAGAGTCAGGTGGGCTTCTCTCATTTCCATACTCACAGTTCTAACACTCATGCATCATACTCACAGGACAGGGTATTCAATCCATCACTCATAAGTAGTCGGTATCGGGGTGGACTATTCCCTGTAGTAATAGCGCGGATGTTCTAGGATAAAAAATTTGATTCATTAGCCAGGTTTTCTGCCTGGTCCCTAGAGAAAAATAAACCTAAGTGGTAGCAGAGTGGGTTGTCATTTGTTCAAGACAAATAGAATTCTGTCTTGAGTTTCTGCCCATTCTCTTGATACCTACATGCAAATAAAAGGCAATTGAACTGGATGATTACCCCACCAACTTCTCTCCACTAACATAATTAAAAACAATATACTCAGACACCGGTGGCTCTTGGGAGGATCATGGTTGAAAGCCAGCCTGGGCAGGCAAGTCCATGAGACTCTCATCTTTAATTAGCAAAAAAAAAAAACAAAACCTAAAACAAGAACTGGAGGCATGGTTCAAATGGTAGAGTGCTAGCCATGAGTAAAAAAGAGCAAAAGCGGGGCTGGGGATATGGCCTAGTGGCAAGAGTGCCTGCCTCGGATACACGAGGCCCTAGGTTCGATTCCCCAGCACCACATATATGGAAAACGGCCAGAAGCGGCGCTGTGGCTCAAGTGGCAGAGTGCTAGCCTTGAGCGGGAAGAAGCCAGGGACAGTGCTCAGGCCCTGAGTCCAAGGCCCAGGACTGGCGCAAAAAGAAAAAAAAAAAAAAAGAGCAAAAGCATGAGACCAGTTAAAGTGCCACTTATCAACACATACATACATACATACACACACACACACACACACACAGGAAAAAAATTAAATATATGCATGTAAAAAACTAGGCACCAAATCTATACAAGCTACTATATAGAAAACATGCTAAATATATAAAACGAAAGTAACTAAGGAAAAAAATTTCTTGTCCTGAAAGGGTTTACAGTTGGATAGAGACGGAAGCAGGGACAGGCTCTGTGCAAACAGTGGTCTAGGAGCCAATCTGAGGTTATCCTAGCTTGAAGGTGAACAAAGGCAGCTTTCTTTCTGAAGAAAATTAAACACAGAAGCCTGACAATGACCGGCAGTCAGGGAGTTGTCAGGGACTATCACTTACTTTCTCTCAATCCCAGGGTATGATCCTGGATTTTGCTTTTATTAGTGTTTAAAATTCCCACCACATTTGAGACTGAAGGGTTAGCTGAAGACATATCAACAGCCTCATTTTTCCCCCTCTCTCTTTGTAAAGGCAAAGCAGGTGTAAGGATGGGTAACACTGTATTCACCAAAGCAAGGGAAAGCTTTAAATCTAACCATACAAACTCACTTTAGCTAGCATCAAATTTTAACTAACTTTGGCTAGCATTTTGTGTTTTAAGCCTCATTCTCCTCTCTTTCAGGGTCACAATGTAGGTTGATCTATTTGTTAACAATAGAGAGAATTTCTTGAAGGAAAATTGTATGTTTTTCATCAAATACAATTTGTAGTTGTATATGAATCTATAAAATGTTTGAGCAATACACATAGGTACTTACAATGACTTGGAGGATGGGTTTGATAGAAGTGTTTCCCTGTTGCATTATGGCCTGATAAAGAAAAGGCATTCTTATGAGATATAAACTCAAATCACAATTAAAAACTGACATATTTGTACAATATGACACTTGGAATAAACTACAGATAATATTGTTTGAAGGGCCTATTCAGTGCCAATTTTTCTTTTTTTGTTGTTTTTGCTAGTCCTGAGGCTTGGGACTCAGGGCCTGAGCACTGTCTCTGGCTTCATTTTGCTCAAGACTAGCACTCAACCTTTTGAGTCACAGTGCCACTTCTGGCTTTTTATGTTTATGTAGTGTTGAGGAATCGAACCCAGGGTTTCGTGCATGCAAGGCAAGCACTCTACCACTAAGCCACATTCCCAGCCCAGTACCAATCATTTTAAAAGTCTAAATTATTACTAGCCGAATCATAAGAAATACATTTTCAAAGATAACAAAAAGTATTTGCTCTTAACGATAAGTCTTCTCTTGTGAGCACTCACAACTTTTATAACCAGAAGCAGTGGCTTAAGCCTATAATCCTAGCTACCTAGGAGGGAAAGGTCTGGGGATGTGAGTTTCAGACTGGCCTAGGCATAAAAGTTTGTAGGATGTATCAAGAATAATGCATAAGGAGAAATTTACAGCTTTAAATGCTTACAACAGAGAAATAGATTCAATGTCAATGATCTAAAACTTCTACCATAGGGAGCTAGAAAAGGAATAAATTAAACCCAAGTACATAGAAGGAAGGAAATAATGAGTCTAAATCAATTAAACAGAAAATAGATAAGTAGGGAAAAAAGTATCAAAACCTGGTTGTTGAAAAAGATAAAGTTTATACAGAAAAAAAAAAAAAAAAGGCCAGAAGTGGCATTGTGGCTCAAGTAGCAGAGTGCTAGCCTTGAGCAAGAAAAAGCCAGGGACAGTGCTCAGGCCCTGATTCCAAGCCCCAGCACTGGCAAAAAAAAAAAAAAAAAAAAAAAAAGATAAAGTTGATAGTCCTTTAGCTTATGTACTAAAGAAAATATATTTTCAGTATCTAGAATGAAGAGAGGCACCACATAAATCTTACATGTAAACTTAAAAGATTAAAAGATAGCTAGGGGGGCCTGGGAATATGGCCTAGTGGTAGAGTGCTTGCCTTGTATACATGAAGCCCTGGGTTCAATTCCTCAGCATCACATACATAGAAAAGGCCAGAAGTGGCCTTATGGCTCCAGTGACAAGGTGCTAGCCTGGAGGGGGAAAAAAAAAAAAAAAAAGCCAGCCACTGATGGCTCAATGCCTAGCCACTCAGAAGGCTAAAATCTGAGTGTCTCAGTTTGAAGCCAGCCCAGACAGGAAAGTCTGTGAGACTCTTATCTCCAATTAGCTTCATTTCCAGCTTTTTTGCTGGTTAACTGGAGATGAGATTCTCAGGAACTGTTTTGCCTAGGCTTGTTTTAAATCAGGCTCCTCAGATCTCATGTGCCTGAGTAGCTAGGATTACAGATGTAAGGCCACTAGTACCCAGCTAAAAAAATTTCTAATACAGAAAAACTAGATTTGTATCACTCATGAACAATGGTATAAAAATCCTCAATGAAATACAAATCAATCAAGCTTAGCACTATATAAAATGGGTAATGTCATTACCAAGTGGTATTTATCCTAAGGAGGTCAGTTTTACTCGAATCCCCAAATCAATGTAATTTGTCACATTAATGGAATAAAAAAGAAAAACCACAATGATCTCAGCAGACAGAGAAAACACAGTGGACAAAATTCAACACTTGTTCATTACAAGTGTCTTCCTTCCTTTCTTCCTTTCTTCCTTTCTTCCTTCCTTCCAGCTACTGGGGTTTGAACACAGGGCCTCATGCTCTTCTTTGGCTTTTTCACTCAAGGTAGCACTATATCACTTGAGCCACATCTCCGCTTTCAGCTTTTTGCTGGTTAAGTAGACGTAAGACTCCCATAGACCTTTCTGCCCAGGCTAGCTTGGAACTGCGATCTTCAGATCCCAGCTTCCGGAGTAGCTAGGGTTACAGGCATAAGCTACCAGCACCCAGCTACTTATATTTTTTCCCATTTAGTTGGTCTGTATTTCTTAATACTAGCAATAAAGTAATAGAGAATGAAATAGTTGGAAGTGGCACTGTGGCTCAAGTGGTAGAGTGCTAGCCTTGAGCTGAAGAGTTCAGGGACAGCATCCAGGCCCTGAGTTCAAGCCTCAGGACACACACACACACACACACACACACACAC
The DNA here is from genome assembly GCF_023159225.1 of Perognathus longimembris pacificus. Taxonomy (NCBI): domain Eukaryota; kingdom Metazoa; phylum Chordata; class Mammalia; order Rodentia; family Heteromyidae; genus Perognathus; species Perognathus longimembris. The sequence goes on from NC_063177.1 coordinate 16,621,489, forward strand.
ACACACACACACACACACCTACTCTATACTTCTGAAAAAAAATTAAAGAAAATCTAAATGAAGTGCTATACCATATTTATGATTTGAAAGATAATGTTTGTAAGATGCCAAATGACTGATCCATAAATGTAGTCCTAATCAAAAATTCCATTGGGCTTTATTAGACATGGACAAGCTGCCTCTGAAATGTGGAGAAACTAGGATCAATATAATAGCTCAAAAATAAAATAAAATAGCTCAAAAGCTATGTATGTACGTTCATATAAGACTACTGTCGACATATTGTCTAATGTCGACATTACATTTAAAGCCCTAGGTGAATTTTCTTGGGCGTAGGCCACGTGGCTACTGTATATGTTCTTGGTACATTGTGTATTGTATATGTCTACCTGACCTAGGGAAGGGAAAGAAAAACAGGGTGTAAGCTATCACAAGAAATGTACACACTGCCCTACTATGTAACTGTACCCTTTTTGCACAACACCTTGTCAAAAAATTTGTGTTTAATAAATAAGTTACAAATACATACATACATATATATATATATATATATATATATATATAATATGACCCAGAGAAAGGAAGGAAGCTAGGGAATTTACATTGCTAAATTACAAGACTTACTATAGATGTACCAGTTTCACACAGATGTAGTTTTATTAAGCATTAACATATAGATCAACTACAGAGTAGAAACCCCAGTAACAGATTCACACATATACAGTCAACTGATTTTGTCAAAGGTAACAAAGAAACACAGTGGAACAAGATAGTCTTTTCAACAAACAGTGCTACAACAACTGAATATGTATATGGGGGAAAATTGTTGTAGAGAGAGTAGAGCTGATTCCATCTTGATTAGGAAAACATAGTAGGAAATGTTGGGGGCAGTAGATTAGGTCAACCTGACCCCAAAATTCTGCTTCTGTAAATGGCTTAACTTGTTTGTTTCTTGCTCTACCCCCTGGGTCAACTTCCTACATCTGTGCCATGCTTGCTTTGTTGCCTGCTCGAGTACCTCCTCAACCTCCTACATCTGTAAACTTATTGTGTGCTCTACTCCCTGCGTCAAGCCCCTACATCTGTGCTATGCTTTTACCTTTATAAACTCCAATTTGAAAACTGCTCGGGGTCATGGTGGCAGCTCCCGAGTCTGCCCTGTGTCCCTGTCTGGTCACCCCGCTTTTCACTGTTGCAGTTCAGCTCCCAAGTCTGTGCTGCGTCCCTGGCCAGTCAGTTCACTTTTTGTTTCCCCAATAAATCCATCTTTTTGCTTGAGACTGTCTCTGAGTGGTGGACTCTTGGAGGGATGGGGAATCTCCTCCCATGAATCCCATAACATTTCTAACCCCGTAACAAAAATGACCTATACATCATACATTAAAAAGTAGATTTGAGCTGGGCACCAGTGGCTCGGCCCTATAATCCTAGCTACTCAGGAGCCTGAGATGTGAGGATGGCGGTTCAAAGCCAGCCCAGGCTGAAAGCGGAGCTGTAGATCAAGTGGTAGAATGCTAGCCTTGAGCACAAAAGCTCAGGAACAGAGCCAAGGCCCTAAGTTCAAGCCCCAGAACAAGCACAACAACAACAACAGGGGAGGGGCTGGTGATATAGCCTAGTGGCAAGAGTGCTTGCCTCTTATACATGAAGTCCTGGGTTTGATTCCCTAGCACAACATATAGAAAATGGCCAAAAGGGATGCTGTGGCTCAAGTGGCAGAGTGCTAGCCTCGAACAAAAAAAAAAAAAAAAAAAAGAAGCCAGGACAGTGCTCAGGTCCTGAGTCCAAGGCCTAGGACTGGCAAAACAAAAAACAAAAAACAAAAAACCAACCCAACAACAGGGGAAAAAAGTATGTGTATGTATGTGTATATATATGTACATATATATATATATAAAATAAACAGTAGATGTAGGTGTCTCATGTCTTTAATCCTAGCTACTTAGGAGGTTGAGAATGGTAGGATTGCAGTTTGAGGCCAGCCTATATCTGGGCACAAGTGGCACACAACTGTCATCTCAAGTTATGTGGAAGACTGAGGTGGAAGGATAATATTTCTAGGCCAGTCTATACAGAAAAGTCTGAGAAACTCTATCAATAGAAGAAAGCTGAATTTGATGGTGATCACTCTGTCATCACACAAGAATGGAAAGCCTAAAATAGGTGGATCAAGATCTAGACAAGAACTTAGGAAGGAAGCAAGACCCTATCTCAAAAATAGCCAGTGTAACACTGCCCAAAAGAAATGTACTCATTACCTGACTTATGTTACTGTAACATTTTGTATATCACCTTTATAACAACAATTAAAAATTAAGAAAAGGGCTAGGAAATGTAGCTTAGTGGTAGAGGGCTTGCCTAGCATGCATAAAGCCCTGGGTTCAACTCCTCAGTACCACATAAACAGAAAAAGCCAAAAGTGGTGTGGTGGTTCAAGTGGTAGAGTGCTAGCCTTGAGCAAATGAAGCTTGGTACAGTACCCAGGCTTTGAGTTCAAGGCCCAGGACTGGCAAAAAAAAAAAAAAAAAGGAAAGAAAAGAAAAAATAAACAATGCAAAACAGGGCTGGAGATGTGGTGCAGTGGTAACTGCCCAGCAAACACAAGGCTCTGAGTTCAAACCTCAGTGCCACCGAAAGAAAGAAAAAAACCCAACAACATTAAAAGAGAAAACTAAACAGACCAGGAAAAAATATATAATATTTAACAAGTAACATTCAGGATCAAGAATTCTTACAACTCATGAGAACATAAATCAATTTTTCGTGGTTTCGTTTTGAGACAATATCATGATATAGCCTGTATTTCTATATACTAACAATAAAGAACTGGAAGCTGGATGCTGGTAGCTGACACCTATACTCCTGGCTACTCAAGAGGCTGAGATCTGAGGACTGAAGTTTGAAGTCAGCCTAAACAGGAAAAGTCCATGAGACTCTTATCTCCAATTAACTATCAAAACAAACAATAACAACAAAAACCTGTAAGTGGAGTGAGCTATGGCTCAAGTAGAGCACTAGCCTTGAAGACAAAAACTCATGGACCCTGCCAGGCCCTGAGTTCAAGGTCCAGTACTGGTACACACTCACACACACACACACACACACACACACACACACACACACGAACTAGAGATTAAGCTAGGTAAGATAATTCATGTCTGTAATCTCAGCTACTGAGGAGGTGGAGATCAGGAAGATAGCAATTCAAGGAAGGAGAACCAGCAATGGGAAGGAGAGAGAGTTCATGAGATTCCCATTGCAACCTTAACCAACAGCTGGTTATGGGAGCTCATACCTATCACCCCAGCTACTTGATGAAACATAAGTAGGAGGATGAATCATGGTCCAAGACAGCCCTGGCAAAACTTCAAAAATCTATTTGAATAAACAACCAAAGCCTTAACTAGCAAGCATGAAGGTCAACCCCTAGAAGAGCCCAGAACAACAACAAAACAGAACAAACTAGAGAATGAAAATTTCATTTGCTGAAAGAAGTTAGGGCAAGGCATGGTGGTGTCCACCTGTAGTACCAGCAACCCTGAAGGGTAAGGTACAAGGATCACTTTAGATTCAGAGTTCAAAGCTGGGAATGTGGCTTAGTGGTAGAGTGCTTGCCTAGCATGCATAAAGCTCCGGGTTTGAATACTCAGTACCTGAATTGAAGCCCCAGTACTGGCAAAAAAAAAAAAAAAAAAGACTCAGAGTTCAAAGCCACTGAATAACACAGTGAAGATACCACTAAAACCAAAACAAAACCCACCATAGATTCTTGTTCTTTTCTCCTTTACCTCACTCTCTCCTTCCCTACCTCTCTCACTAGCCTGTAACCCAGCTGGCCTGGAACTCAGTCTTCCTGCCTCAGCCTCCCAAGTGCTGAGATTATAGATGTGTATCACAACACTTGACAATAATTTTTCATTTATGTCTGGGGAACAGAACAGGGCAAGATTGGGGTAACAACTTCATGAAACAGCTTTCTGTTCAACTTGATTAAAAAACCATATGCATGCTTTACATTATTGTTCTTTTAAATGTAATGTGTCATCATAAATACTGACTGATTCCTTTTGGGGGATATATAACATGACATGTACACTTAGATACAAGAGTGCCTTTTTTACTACATTTTTCCGAATTAGCATTGGTAATAAAAACAAAGTGGAAGTGGCACTGTGGCTCAAGTGGTAGAGCGCTAGCCTTGAGCAAAATAGCTCAGGGGCAGCACCCTGGCCCAGAGTTCAAGCCTCAGGACTGACAAAAACAAACAAACAAACAAACAACAACATAAAGTAACAATGCAACAGGGCATATGTGTTTAAATCCTCCCATACACAAATTATTTATCTTTTCTCCTGTAACATCTTCCATTGTAAAATGAGGATATTGGCAAAAATAAACTTCTTAAGATTCCTTAAGTACCTGAAGTATGTATTGCATGGAAAATGGCATATATCTACATATGCATATACACATATACATATGTATGCATGTGTGTGTATGTACACACACACTCTCTCTCTTCCCCTTTCTTTCCATAACTTAAGTACTTAGATATAAATGCTAGTCTAGGAATATGCAGCTCAGTAGTAGAACACTTACCTGGTATATAAATGTGAGGCCTTGTGCTCCACCCCCAACACAGAAAATAATTATTTATTTTACTAATCATAATAGTTCCAGGCATAACCTCATTTAATGATGACAACCTTTGCCCAAAACACCCCCACCATTTGTGTGTTATTTGCTTCCCTTTGGGGGCCGTGGTCTTTTTAGCTAAAGTGACACTTGCTTTAGTTGATAATCAGTCAACCAAGTTTCCCCACTCTTACTCCATCACCAAAGACATGTATAAAGAGTTCACTTATGAACAAAAACCCCAGTAATATTTCACCTAACGTCGGAAATGGGTTTCTAAAAAATTTAATAGCCAAGTACTAATGGCTCCTATCTGTAATCACATCCATTCAGGAAGTGGAGATATGGAGGATAGAAGTTCAAAGCCAGTCAGTCAATGCCTAAAAGTCCCCAAGACTCTATCTCCAATTAACCAGCAAAATGCTGGGCTGGAAGTTTGGCTCGAGTGGTAGAGTGCCAGCTGAGCTTGCTCAAAGCCCTAAGGAAATTACCAAATTATTTATGATTTTCTTTTTACCAATCCTGGGGCTTGAACTCAGGGCCTGAGCACTGTCCCTGGCTTCTTTTTGCTCAAGGCTAGCACTCTACCACCTGAGCCACAGTGCCACTTCTGGCCTTTTCTGTTTATGTGGGGCTGAGAACCGAACCCAGGGCTTCATGCATGCTAGGCAAGAACTCTACCGCTAAGCCACATTCCTAGTCCTGAATATTTCTTATAAAAGTGAAAAACTACCCCTAATTTGTCCTAAAGGTACAAGGCAGCAGCTATAAAGCAAACAAGAACTACATAACCAGGATCCTAGCCTAGGGTTGATGACTCAAACCTGTAATCCCAGCTTCTCAGGAGGCTGAGATCTGAGGATTGAGGTTCAAAGCCAGCCTAGGCAGAAAAGTCCCTGTGAGACTCATCTCTAATTAACCACTCAAAAACTAGAAGTGGCACTGTGGGTCAGAGTGGTCGAGCACTAGCATTGAGCAAAAGTGCTCAGGGACAGTGCAAAGGCTGAGTTTAAAACAAAACAAAACAACAGGCTCCAGCATCCATAGATTCCTAATTTATTCAGTTATCTTCTTGACTTTGATTGCTCCTCTCCTTGTTTCCCCCAGCTGCCTTCAGTCCCCACCCATCTCTGTCCTTTCTTCTCTCCCCTGTTCATTCATTTGTGCAACTAGCAAACATTTATTGGGCAACAAAAGCTTACCAGAACTGCTCCAAGGTACTGGGGATACCATGCTGAGTGGGCAAGCAAGCAGCAACAACCCAGGCCGGGTGCTCTATGTCTCACTCCTATAATCATAGCTACTCAGGAGGCTGAGATCTGAGGATCATGGTTCAAACTCAGCCCAGGTAGGAAAGTCTCTGAAACTCTTATCTCCACTTAGCCACAAAAAAGTTAGAAGTGGAGCTGTGGCTCAAGTGGTAGAACGCTAGCCTTGATATTTAAAAAAAAAAAAAGGGGGGGGGGGCTAGGCACCAGTGGCTTACTCCTATAATCCTAGCTACTCAGGAGGCTGAGATCTGAGGGTCAGATCTGGTAGCCTGGGCAGGAAAAGTAAGTCTTTGAGACTTATCTCCAATTAACCACCAGAAAACCAGAAATGGTGCTATGGCTCAAGTGGCAAAGTGCTAGCCTTGAGCTGAAGAGCTCAGAGACAGCGCGTAGGCCCAGAGTTCAAGCCCCATGACTAAAAAAAAAGCGAAAGGAGACTGCAAGGCCTAGTGCAAGCCCCAGCACTGGCCAAAACAAAACAAAAAAAAGCCTCAGGATATGATGGGGGGGGGTTCACAATGGGTAAGCACACAGGAACAGAAAGAACATAAACAACAAATAAATGCTTACCACCTGTAAAGATTAACAAAAGGAAGCTTACACTGAGCATTTTCAAACATACCAACTGTGGCCTAAGCACTTCAAATCCAGTAACACAACCCACTCACTAACCTTAGGTAATAGGTACTAAGAATTATTACCTTCAGTTTACAGAAGAGGAAAACAGAGTTTAGTATCTACCCAAAGTTATACACACAATAAGTGAACCAGAACTAGGGCCTCAAAATAAAGGGAGGCTACAAAGGAAAGTCAAAGACTTCTCCTGGGCAGAAACAGCTGAGCTGAGTTTGAAAATTATGTTAGCCAGTGAGGGAGAAGTGTATAATACAGGGAAGAAGCAGGAAATGTGAAAGAAAAAAGGTTAAAAAAAAAAAGTATGATCAAAGTCCTCATGGAAAGAGTATGCAATGTATTAGAAATGTAAATTTTTAAAAAGCCGGAAGGAGAATTGAATTGGGAATACCTATGAAGGTAATGGCTGAGTGGAAGTGAATAGTCCAGACAGGAATGATGGTGCCAGAAAGGCGAGAGAGAAGTACAGGACTTAAAAGATCTATGGCCTAGTGGTAAAGTGCTTGGCTTGTATACATGAAGCCCTGGTTTGGTTGGGTTGATTCCTCTGCACCACAAATATAGAAAAAGCCGGAAGTGACGCTATGGCTTAAGTGATAGAGCCTTGAGCAAAAAGCAGCCAGGGACAGTGCTCAGGCCTTGAGTCCAAGCCCCAGGACTGGCCAAAAAAACAAACAAAACAAAAAGATCTACGAGGATATAAAACATTCTTCATTGGATGATGGACTCCACATTCAGAATGATAGATAAATGCAGGAAGAATGTTGGGCTCAGTTTCTGGCCTGCATAACTTAACTGACAATATTATCATTCAGTAAGGAACATCGGGAGGGCTAGACTTAGGGGGATAGCTTTGTTTTGGGATATGCTGAATCCTTGTGAACCAAATGGGCCAATAGATTTATAGTAGCTTGTCTTCTAGAGCAAAGGTAGCTCAGCACAAAGAAATTAGTAAGCAATTGACATCTACAAAGTAATGAATTGCCTTGGGAAAGAGGGCCTTACAGGGAGCACTCAGTCACCAAAATGTACAGAGGAGTTAGCAAATAAAACGAGGAGAGACCAGTCAAGCTGAGCCACAGAACCCCTAAAGACAGTTTTAGGCAGAAGGAAGCAATGATCCACAGGCCCAGATACTGCTGAGAATTTGGGATCGCTGAAAACTGAAAAATGTCTGTTGGATTTAACGGCTTGGAAACCTAACTTCAGCCAAAGTTCTATGCGCAACCAAAGGGATGTTTTCTGGGAAAGGACTACAGAACTAAAGGGGGGTAAGGAAATGAAGCAGCAGAAGACGGCAACTCGAGAATAAAGTTTGGCTGTGGGAGGCAGAAAGGGACGGGGTGAGACTGGCTGAGAGGTGATGGGAGGCTTTTACTTTTGCTTTCTGTTCTTAAGGAGGAAGAAAGGTGAGCATGTTTTTAGAGGACGGAAGAGAACGGAGAGACCCCACTGGCTCCATCCAAGCATCCCACGCTCCCTACCCCCGCCCTCCCACCCCACGATCTCTCCCCACTGGCCAAGGGTCCCTCCTCCTTCCTCACTCTGCACGGCTGCAGGCCCGTGCCACCCAGGGCCTTCCCTCCCAGCTCCGAGGCGTTTTCTCACCGCAATGGCCCCTTCACTCAGGTGGCTGACCATGGCTGCGACACGCTAACTCCCGCGCTCGAGCTCTGGCACCGCCCCAGCTTCACTACCGGGGTCCCGCGGGCTGCTCAGCTATTGGCCCGAAGAGCTGTGCGCGCCACTCCCGCCCCCCGACGTGCGTGCGGCACAGGGGCGGGCATAAGCGCTGAGCGGCCGGGTCATTGGCCGAGGGGCGGCAGGATTCCCACGTGACTCGCCTTAGGCAGGAGTGGCGGGACGGCCGGGCCTAGAGGCGGGACTTGGGAGCGGCGCTGGCTGCGCTTCTGTGATTCCGGCTGAGGCCTTTGGCAGATGGACAGGAAGTCAACCCAGAGGACCGTCATCGCTGTTTCCTGGTAACTCTGCTCTTAAATATAACCAGGGCAGTGACCTGATTCCTTCAGCAACCCACTGCAGGCCTTGGGTTTGCTTGTGCCAGGCCCCAGGCTTGGCACCGTTGGGTCTTCTGAAGGTAAATCTGACCGGGCCCCGACGCTCAGAGAAAAGCCAGTCTGTCCCCGGCGTTTCCGCGGTGAGGATCCCAAACTCTAGGTAAACCCCGCATATGGTGGAATCACAGACATAATCAAGGAAGGCTTCCCAGAGGAGATACAATTTGAATTGAGTCAAATATGTGTGGCAATTGCTAGGCAGTCTCCAAGTAAAGGTAGGAATGTTCCTAAAAGTGCGTGGTCTAGACAAAAACACCGAAGAACCCGGGTGCCAGTGGCTCATCCCTGTTCAGGAGGCTGAGATTTGAGGTTCGCGGTTCAAAGCCAGCCCTGGCAGGAAAGTCCGTGAGACTCTAACCTCCCTCCACTAGTCACAGAAAAAGCCGGAAGTGCGCTGTGGCTCAAATGGTAAAGCGCTAGCCTTGAGCATAGGGAGTCCGGGACACAAACCCGGCAACACACACACACACGAGATGAAGTTGCTGGGCAGGTTGGAGATAACGTTGAGGAACTCGGTGTGATAGGATACCAAGAAAGTGTGAAAAATGAGAGGCGAGCGACTGATAGGGGCTTTATTGGGGGACAGACCTGAGCTGCTCCAAGCGGAAATGGAGGCAGCAGCAGTGTACAGGTGTGGGCAGAATTTAGACAAAATTTTAGGGGGTCATGGGAATTTGTGGGCAGTCAGTTCCAAGGAAGTGTTACTTGGGCTGCGGAAATTGAGATGGGGTGGGGGTGAGGGATCTTGTCCTGAGAAGGAGGCTGTTACAACTGGGGCAGGAATTTGTACATCCCACTAGGGGAACAGCACAGCATTGGGTAAATCAAAATTTAACAGATTTTCTTTGTAAACAGATAAGGGAAACAGGCCCGGGACTTTCAAAATCGGCAAGCTGACTTCCAAGACCTTCAAGAAAGGAAAAAATAGAAAGTGAGCAAGGGGCCGGTAGTTAGGCGTTTGTCCTGGGATGCTCTATTTGCTAAGTAGAGCTTTGATGAAGTTAAGATGGAGGACTGAGGCCCTGGACACTAGTAGGATATTCTAGAAAGAATGCCAGCCAGACAAGAGCTGGGAAAGTCTTGAACTGAAACAGTAACTTGAAGATTGAAGCAGAAACTAAGCTAAGATGGAAATATTTAATTTAATAGTTGCTGGGGTGGGGGCTAGAGGTCTAGTTCAAGTGCTAAAGTGCTTGCCTAGCAAATGAAAAACCCCTAAGTTAAAAAAAATAATAATTATAAATGAGCCAGGCACTGGTGGCTCACATCTGTAATCCTGGGTACTCAGGAGGCTGAAATGTCAGGATGGAGATTCAAAGCCAGTCTGGTCAGGAAAGTCTGTAAGACTTTTTTTTTTTTTTTTTTTGCCAGTCCTGGGCCTTGAACTCAAGGCCTGAGCACTGTCCCTGGCGTCTTTTTGCTCAAGGCTAACACTCTGCCACTTGAGCCACAGCGCCACTTCTGGCCATTTTCTATATATGTGGTGTTGAGGAATCCAACCCAGGGCTTCATGTATAGAAGGCAAGCACTCTTGCCACTAGGCCACATTCCCAGCCCCTGTAAGACTCCTTATCTCCAATTATGTAGTACTAGCCTTCAGCAAAAAAAACCTCAGGAACAACATGTAGACCCTGAGTTCAAGCCCCATAACTGTCACACACACATGCTAAAAACTTGAGCAAGTAGGGAAGATGGAGGTCTAGAAGGACTGGAATGGAACTCAGTAAACCGTCCCTCATTGACTAGCACTCTACCAACTGAGCTATACCACCAACCCCTGTAATCTGGATCCTGTTTGTATTAGCACAAACCTAACTTGATTTCTGGAACAAAGGTTTTCAGTACGTACCTCAGAACAACATGATGTTCACTGAATGCTTTGGTATGACAATCTAGACCTTTCTTCAGCATAGAACTATAGAAAATACCACAAGAATCAGTTTTGTTGCTTGAGGCTTGCTTGGATGAGGTCTTATTTTCTAAAATTGTGCATTTGTGGAAATCTGAATTCCTATTTTCTTACTTTATAGATCTAAAGGAGCATGGATCTGCCTGTGGATGAATGGAAATCCTACATACTTAAGAAGTGGTCTTTACTCCCAAAGTCTGTTCAGGTTACAATTTCTACAGCACAAACTTTGGGTGATATCTTTCTTCACTCCTCTTCCCTTCTTCAGTAAGTGAATGGGAGTTTTAACCAGGGAAATTTTGATGTGCAAAGGGTCTTCTTTTGTCATTTGCTCTGAAGTAACATCTCTTTTTGATGGAGAGGTTAACTTCAGATACTTATATTTTAGGCACGTAGCAGTTCTTGCTATCTTTACAGGTTTTTTTTTTCTAGCCAGTGATTACAAAAGAGGTCTAGATGATGTTTGCTTTTTGGGTTTCTGTGTTATTTTTCAGTAATTCAATGTCAGCCAGGCACCATAACTCATACCCGTAATTCCAGCTACTCAGGAGGCAGAAACAGGATGATTTAACAACAGCACTCAAATAAAGCATATGTTCAAGGTCGTGGGTCCAATCACTACTACTACCAAAAAATTTAAGTAATCAGTGCATTGCTGCAGTCACAAGACTGTGAGCCTTGCTGTTTCTCAGGAATATAGCAGAGATTTTCTAGCTGTGCACTAAAATTCATAAAGTTCTTAGAGGTCATATGATCTAACCCCAGTAATTTTCAAACTCAACATTTCTTAGTGAGGAATACATTTTACATTGCAACCTAGTAGACAGGTGAGACGTTAGACCAGAGTGTTAGGAAAGGATGGAGAGAAGCACTTGGATTCTGAGACAGATTTAATAGCAGTTCCTGAGATGGGATGTGCAACGTTAAAGAATGTGAATAAAAAGGGGTTTGGACCATACAAAATAAAAGGTGAAAGGATGATCTCATCTTCATTTTGGAGAGCTACAGGTTAGAGTCAGGAAGGAAGATCAAGCCTACATATTTCAGTTTCTGGTGTAGGTAGACATCCATATGGCGATGTCCAATGAGCTTGGGATTTAAGAAAGAGGCCTATGGTAGAGGCACAGGTGTGTTGGTTGTATGTAGTATTTTAAAACCATAAAGCTGGCGTTCACCACGCAAGGAAGGTTATCTATTGCACTTGATATGCTTTGATATTTTCTCTTTTACTTATCTCATTTTAAGAATGCTAATCAGAATCCACTTAATTAATTTCATGACTCACTGATTTATAACCTGAAGTTTGAAAAATTGTGTCAAAAATATCTAAAGGTGGCGCTGGAGGTGGGACCCAAGTGTTAGAGCACTTGCCTAATAAGTATGAGACCCTGAGTTCAAACTTCAGGACTGCCAGAAAAGAAAATAATTAAAAATTTTAATTAAAAATATCTAGGGGCTGGGAATCTGGCTTAGTGGTAGAGTGCTCACCTAGCATGCATGAAGCCCTGGGTTCGATTCTCCTGTACCACATTCACAGAAAAAGCCAGAAGTAGAGCTGTGGCCCAAGTGGTAGAGTGCTAACCTTGAGCAAAAGAAGCTCAGGGACAGTGCTCAGGCTCTGAGTCCAAGCCCCAGGACTGGTAAAAAAAGAAATGTCTAAAGCTTTATAGAATCTTTGAATTTCCTTTACAAAATTTTCAGAAACAATAGTGAACTGCAGATGAAACTGGGTAATAGGCAGGATTTTCCCAAGATAAATTGATAAGGTTTACTAACTGAAAGATGTTAACTAGCAAGAATCATTTGAAGCTTTGGAGGAGCACTGATAGGAAGATAAAGAAACAGATTTGCCTGGGAAAATCCTGAAGACACCAGCCTGGGCTCTGTTCCTTTTGTACTCTATCCTCAACTGAGTCACATTCACATGCATCATATTAGTTGCCTCTTTTTTCTGTTTGTTTGTACGGGTACTGTCCCTGAATTTTTTGTGCTCAAGGCTAGCATTCTAACACTTGAGCCACAGCTCCACTCTTGGCATTTTGCTGCTTAATTGGAGATAAGAGTCTCATGGATTTCCTACCCAGGCTGACTTTGAACCTTGATCTTCAGATCCTCAGATCTCAGCCTCCTGAGTAGCAGGATTACATCCATGAGTAGTGGTACGTAGCTCTTAAAACGTGTGTGTGTGTGTGTGCTCTTAAATTTTACCTTCAGTGCTTACCTCTCTTCTGAGACTAAAATCTCTAAATCCAGCTGACTACTTAAAAAATCTCACAGATAATTAAGTTTCAATATATCCAAAAATCAAATATGCAATTTTGTTCTCAAAATTAGATTTCCCTCCAGTGGTCCCTTTCTCAGTGAATTACACTGCCTTACACTCAACTCCTAAACTAGAAACCTAAGAGCCATTCTATATATTTTTTTTAACTTATAATCTTCTCTCAACCTATGTCAGACCAGCTTCTCTAACCCCTTAGTGAATTGCAGCAACATCTGTCTGGTCATTACCCAGAAACCTAGAAGTCATACCTGTTTTTCCCTTCTCCCTCACCTATCATATCTGTTGTATACTATAAATGCTGGCTTGCTTTCAGACTTGGCAAATAGGACTTCTGCTTCTGGGTAGATCACAGCAGGCAACATTCCCAAGGCAACTAAAATAAATGTATACTGTAATAAACTTATTTTTGAAGCCATCAGATAGCAAGGATTAGATGGACTGAAATTTCAAAGAGAAAGGTCTGTTTCCTAGGTGATCATTAGCCACCACCCCCCAGAAGGGGGGACGGTAACTGCAGACTGAGGAATCAGGCTGGGTTCCAGCAGAGGGACTATCCTGGAAGACATAGAAGAAGTCAGTAGATCTCCTCACAGTCATTTGTGGCTGATGAGTTGGTTTGGAAACTAGAAGAGCCCCAAACAATACAAAGTCAGTTTTCCTCCATTCTCAGGAAGTATATTTAGGAGACCATCAAAAAAAGGCAGAATAAATTCTGAAGTCCTATAATTCAGAGAATCAAGCTCCTAGTAGTAGAATGGACTAGAACAGATACAAATATCAAGACATGCCAGATTTTGAATAGCTTTGGAGTGGTGAGCTGAAAATGTAAGCTTAAAACTTCCTACACCAGAACTTTGAGGCCTGAGGAAAAGAAGACTTTCAACCAAGTGAGAAACCAAAATTGTGCTAAATTAACTTATTTATTTATTCCTTTTTTGAGACTGTCTTGTAGCCTAGCCCAGATTGGCCTTCGGTTCAATCCATTCTTCCATCTAAATGATGGGATTAAAAGTGTACACCATGGAGGCTGGGAATATGGCCTAGTGGTAAAGTGCTTGCCTCATATACTTGAAGCCCTGGGTTCAATTCCTTAGCACCACATGTATGGAAAAAGCCAGAAGTGGCGCTGTGGCTCACGTGGTAGAGTACCATCCTTGAGCAAAAAGAAGACAGGAACAGTGCTCAGGCCCTCAGTCTAAGCCCCAGGACTGGCAAAAAAAAAGTGTGCACCACTACAACCAGCTAGGCTGTTCTACTACTAAGCCTGTTCTACCTATAGCCCTGTTTTCCTTTGTTTATTTTGGGGATACGGTCTTACTTTCCACTTGAGAACATGTCTGAGCCATAATCTGCCTACTTTAGACTTCCCATAGTTGCTAGAATAATAGATACTAGCCTACCACATCCAGTTTCCTTCTGTGGAGATGGAGTTTGGTGGACTTTTCTGCCTAGACTGGCCTCAAACTGGGATCCTCCTGATCTCAGCTTCCCAAGTAGTTAGGATTACAGACATAAGCCACTGGCTTCTGACTTCAATTCTTTTTTTTTTTTTTTTTGGCCAGTCCTGGGCCTTGGACTCAGGGCCTGAGCACCATCCCTGGCTTCTTCCCGCTCAAGGCTAGCATTCTGCCACCTGAGCCACAGCGCCCCTTCTGGCCGTTTTCCATATATGTGGTGCTGGGGGACCGAACCGAGAGCTTCATGTGTAGGAGGCAAGCACTCTTGCCACTAGGCCATATTCCCAGCCCCTCAAATCAATTCTTGATTGGATGGAGATAGGCCAATTCCATTTTCCTATATATCATGTACAGGCAAAGAGGTAGAAGATGTTATCTAGCTTTAGTGTATGTTCAATAAAATGTCAAGCATGCAGAAAAGAATTACTAGATATGCAAAGTTACATTTTTAAAAAGACCAGTAACTAGAGGGAAAAAATAAACATTAGAACCAGACTGAGGTCTACATATTAGAGTTAGAACCTACAACTTAAAAATAACTATCACAGCACTTAATGAATGGCCTGTCCTTCCCCCAGTGCTTCAAAATGCCACACTTACTGAAAATTAAATTTGCAGTTATAAATTTGTTTATAAACTGTTTCTGTGACAAAACCCAAAGGGTTTTAATTATCATGACCTTACAATATCTCATTTTCGAACTCAGTTTCAAGTAACAGAAATTCAGCTCAAATGATGAAAAACCAGGGTGTCTAAAAGCAGATCTTTTATAGGCTGGGTTGTATCCACGGGCTCAGAAGATGTCATCAGTGTTCACATTTCTTCATCTCTCAAACGACTCTCTGCATTAGGTGAACATTATAGTCATTCCTAACCCTTTTGCCAGTTTCATTGAAAAGTTCTGCATTGTTCTTAGATCAACCTAACTGAAGGCTTGCACATCTCTTCAGCCAAAGACAGAAGGCTCTGCTGATTGGCCAGGCCTTTCCCAGTCCTGATGTGACATGATGCTGAGGTGAGCCTCACTTCAGTCAAAAGAACAGTTTCTCCTCTGAAATTTATCAGAAGTAGGAGGAAGGGGCTCTTAAAATGACAGAGTACCTGCCTAGCAAGCACAAGGCCCTGAGTTTAGTTCCCAATACTGCCAATAGGAAAAAAGAGAGAGAGAGAGAGAGAGGCTGGGAATGTGGCTTAGTGGTACCTAGCATTCATGAAGCCCTGGGTTTGATTCCTCAGTACCACATAAATAGAAAAGGCCAGAAGTGGCAATGTAGTTAAAGTAATAGAGTGCTAGCCTAGAGCAAAAGGAGCTCAGAGACAGTGCCAAGGCACTGAGTTCAAGCCCCAGGACTGGCCAAAAAGAAAAAAAGAAACTTTCTTGCGACGAAGTCACAATAGACAATGTATCTTTGCTATCTGTGAATCCAGGTTCCCAAACACACAATCATTATTATTTTGCAAGAATATTTTTACTACATTGTGTACATTTCCCTCATATGAATTTTAGAATTGGCTTGTCAAATTAAAAAAAAAATTGTTAGGTTTTAGGTTGGGATTGTGTTGGATTTATCTATTTATTTAGGGAGACCTGACATCTTTACAATATTAAATTTCTTCATCCAAGCAAAAGATTGTATTGCCATTTATTTAGGGCTTCTTTTTGTTGTGCCAAGTCGCGAAACCACCACCAAGAAGACCACCGAGACTCAGACATTCCAAAATGCAAAAGCAAGGCAAGGCTTTATTTAAGCGAGCTGCGACTCGGGCCTCGTCCTACCCACCGACACAGTGGAGGTTAGGAGGGAGCCCCGAGCGGTGATTAAACAGGGCTTATAAAGGCAAAGAACAAGGTTACAACAATCAGGTGTTCAAGCAAGCAAGATTAGGACACAGGTACAAATCTGATTGGGTCAGGGTTCGATTCTAAAATGGGGTTCACGTGGTAAAATGGGGCTCACGTGATAAAGTGGGGCCTGACTTCAAAGTCTGGCTCTTCACTTTTATGTCCTTAAGTAAAGTTTTATAGTTTTCTTTAGATAGGTCTTCCACATTTCCTGCTAGATTTATTCTAACTTGTAAAGTTTTTTGTTGATACTGTCTGTCAGACATCCCCTTCTCCCTATTCATATCCTGTAATTGATGATTGGAGATGTAAATTAAAGGTAGAATGTTTTTAATTTTTGTATAACTATCGATCCGCACTTCAACATTATTTTGTTGTTATGCTAAGCCCCTTGGAATTTTTAGGCTAAATAACAACATCCGCAAATAGTAATCTTTCTTTCCAATATTTTAGTTCTTATTTTACTTTTATTCAGTTAGTTTATTTTTGCCATTTGTGGGGCTTGGGTGCTGGCCCTGAGCTTTTTGGCTCAAGGCTAGCACTCTACCACTTTGATCCATAACTCTGCTTCTGGTTTTCTGGTGGTTAATTGGAGTTCAGAGTCTTACAGACTTTCCTGCCTGGGCTGGCCTTGAGCCTTGATCCTCAGATCTCATCAACTTGGGTAGCTAGGATTGGAGGCATGAGCTTACTTAATTTTTTTTTCCCGTTTTCCAATCCTAGGACTTGAACTCAGCGCCTGGGCACTGTCTCTGAACATCTTTTTGCCCAAGGCTAGCACTCTCCCACTTGAGCCACAGCACCACTTAGTGTTTTTTGTGTTTATGTGGTACTGAGGAATTGAACCCAGGGCTTCATGCATGCTAGGCAAGCATTCTACCACTAGGCCACACTCCCAACCCACTTTAAAATTTTTATAGCATAGTTAGAACTAATATTGACTACTAATAGACATTTACAACATTTACTAAAGGTTTATGGTACATGCCCTGTTTGAGTTTAAGTAAATTGTTCTATTTTTTTTTTCTTTTGTCGATTGTAAGGCTTGAACTCAGGGCCTGGTCGCTGTCCCTGAGTGTTTTCTACTCAAGGCTAGCACTGTACTGCTTTGAGCCACAGCACCATTTATGTCTTTGTAAACCTTACTGACACAAACCATAAGTATGCTTTGTATTATCTCCATCATTGTTAACTAGCCAGACTTCAGTGGCTCATGACTATAATGCCTAGACTCAGGAGGTTGAGATGTAAGAATTGTGGCTCATGGGGCTGGGAATTTGGCTTAGATAGAGTGCTTGCCTAGGATGCATGAAGCCCTGGGTTCAATTCCTCAGCACCATATCAACAGAAAAAACCAGAAGTGTCACTGTGGCTCAAGTGGTAGAGTGCTAGCCTTGAGCAAAAAGAAGCCAGGGACAGTGGTCAGACCCTGCAAGCCCCAGGACTGGCAAAAAAAAAAAAAAAAAAAAAGAATTGTGGTTCAAACCCAGTCCAGGCAGGAAAGTTTGTGGGACTCTTATCTCCAATAAACTACTCAGAAAAATCCGGAAATGGTGCTGTGGCTCAAGTGGTAGAAAACTAGCCTTGAGCAAAAGAAAAGAAGCTCAGGAACAGTGCCCAGGCCCTGAGTCTAAGCCCCAGTACAAATAAATAAATAAACAAGCAAACAAGTGGCTGGGAGCCAGAAGCTAACTCAGGATGCTGAGATCAGGAGGATTGCAGTTCAAAGCCAGTGTGCACACACGCACAAAAAACAATCCTAAATATTCCATTCATCTCTAAAATAACTAGCATAGAGCTGGGCTGGAGATGTGATGGTATAGCTAGAGAGCTAGCAGTAATCAGGCAAGCTGAGAAAGTGCTAAGTTCCTGAGTTTAAGCCCCCTGAGGGGGGAGGGGGGGAAGCTATCTGAGGGTTGGTGGCATGATTCAAGTGATAGAGTGTGTCTGCCTTGCAAGCACAAAAACTGTTAGGATTTCAAAAAGAATGAAAAGAAAAAAATTAGCTAAAAGAGCTACTTTAACACTCAGTCTTGATCTAAAGAGATCAAACAAGATATTAGAAGTTTTAAACTTCTAATATAACCTCTAATATCCATAACCACTCCTATTAAATGAAAGTGTGAATTAGGCCTTTAAAGTTAGACATCACTAATATTGAATGACACAAGTATAAAATGAAGGATTGTTTTGGGAGGGGAACTAGTGGGAGGAGGGATTATGAAAGGATAAGGTAAAGAGGGGTGAATTTGAGTGAAATACTTCATTCATATGTATGAAAATAGAATAATAAAATCGGTTGAAAATTGTTTGGGGTTTTTTCTTTGATTTTTTAATTTAATTTATTTTATTTTATTTTTTGCCAGTCCTGGGCCTTGGACTCAGGGCCCAAGCACTGTCCTTGGCTTCTTTTTGCTCAAGGCTAGCACTCTGCCACTTGAGCCACAGTGCCACTTCTGGCCATTTCCATATATGTGGTACTGGGGAATTGAACCCAGGGCTTCATGTATATGAGGCAAGCACTTTTGCCACTAGACCATATTCCCAGCCCATGTTTGTTTTTTTTTAATGAGGAGCAAGGAGCTGGTGGCTCACATCCATAATCCTAGCTTTTCAGGAGGCCGAGATCTGATGATCACAGTTCAGAGCCAGCTAGGGCAGAAAAATCTGGGGTACTCTTTTTTTTAAATTTCTTTTTCTGGGGTTCTCTTATCTCCAATTAACCAGCAAAAAGATTGGCGTGGAGGTGATGCTCAGTTGGCCCAGCAAAGAGTTCAAGACCCAGTACCAGTACCAAAAGAAATAATAGTAATAACCAATAGTAAATTAAAAATAAATTTTGAAAATAGGAAGGAGGAATAAGAGTAATAGAGAGGGAAATTTTTCTTTATTTATTACACAAATAGAAATATCATAATAAAATTCTTTTGTGGGCTGGGAATGTGGCTTAGTGGTAGAGTGCTTGCCTAGCATGCATGAAGCCCTGGGTTCGATTCCTCAGCACCACATAAACAGAAAAAGCTGGAAGTGGCACTGTGGCTCAAGTGGTAGAGTGCTAGACTTGAGCAAAAAGAAGCCAGGGACAGTGCTCAGGCCCTGAGTTCAAGCCACAGGACTGGAAAACAAAAACAAACTCTTTTATTCTTTCTGTTTCTTGGGTTTTTTTTGGCCAGTCCTGGACTTGGACTCCAGGCCTGAGCACTGTCCCTGGCTTCTTTTTGCTCAAGGCTAGCACTCTGCCAATTGAGCCACAGCGCCACTTCTGGCCATTTTCTACATACGTGGTGCTGGGGAATCAAACCCAGGGCTTCATGCATACAAGGCAAGCACTCTTGCCACTAAGCCATATTCACAGCCAAACAAACTCTTTTATATAAATAACAAGGGAAAAACATGTTTTCTTGTTAATTTACATTCCTTGAGGAATGTTTAACCAAAATAGTTACTCCTAATGTTTAAAAAAAATTGACAGAGGTCCTCACCCACCTTACAGCTGATAATTTATTAGAGTGTTGTAGGAAATCTTTAACTACTTCATTATCCACCTCACAGCCTTACTGTTTTGATTTTATACTCATTCAAGTGGAATACCTTGTTGTGCCTGAAAGCAAGGAGGTACCTGAAGAGTGGAATTTGTGTCAAAAAGAATACAGTTGCAGAGAGAGAGAGAATATAGGAGCCATTCTGAAGAATTTCCCACTGGCCAAAATTAGAGCACAAAAAAAGTATAATGGTAATGGTTTATAACAATGAATTTTTAAAAGGCCATAGTTATTCTCAAAATATGTATAAAAGTGATAGACAAAGGGGGGAATTTGTCTTTACAAAAGAATGCCAGTCAATAAATTTAGAAGTAGTAGAACTGGAAAATGACCATTTTGTAGTCCCCCATCATGTTATGTGAGCCTATAGTCATCAATATTAGAAGAAAGATTGTTCAGAAACTGGCTGTTCACATGTTCTCAAAGTATGCCACGCAGATATCTCATTGAGTATGGCAGAAAAGAAAGAGATCTAGTAGCTTCCATTAAAGCTTACCTTCATGACCATTGAAGCATTATGAATCTCAAAGGCATACTTAATGAAGCCAGGTGCCAGTGGCTCACACCTGTAGTCCTAACTACTGAAGAGGCTGAGATCTAAGGATCACAGTTCAAAGCCACCTTTGACAAGAAAGTTCATGAGACTCTTTTTTTTTTTTTTTTGGCCAGTCCTGGGCCTTGGACTCAGGGCCTAAGCACTGTCCCTGGCTTCGTCCCGCTCAAGGCTAGCACTCTGCCACTTGAGCCACAGCGCCACTTCTGGCCGTTTTCTGTATATGTGGTGCTGGGGAATCGAACCTAGGGCCTCGGGTATACCGAGGCAGGCACTCTTGCCACTAGGCTATATCCCCAGCCCCTCATGAGACTCTTTATCTCCATTTAACCACCAAAAAAGCCAGAAGTGGAGCTGTGGTTCAAGTATAACCCACTAGTCTTGAGCACAAAAGTTTACATCCTGAGTTCAAATCTCCGGACCCCACCTACACACACACACACACACACTCATCTGGAGATGTGGGGGGAAAACTGGAGAAGTTGTGACCCCTGGTACAATGCTAATGATAATGTGAAATGATGCAGCAGTCACAGAACATGGTATGACTGCTGCTTGAAAGTACAAGATTACCATATGATCCAAAAATCCCACTTCTGGATTTATACTCCCAAGAACTGAAAGCAAAATTTGAATAAATATTTTATTCTCCACATCCAAGCTTCTATCTAATGTGTGATCCAAGAGATGATTCATTGGCCAATGAGTATAAGATGAAGGAGAAAACCCTCTTTCCTCTGGGTAGAAAGCCTGGTCCATGAATCTCTGAAACCACAGATGCTCTCCTCCAGTTGCATTACAGTGTATGCATACCGCATACTCTGGCGTTCTAGGCACATTCTAATTCCAAGTGCAGTGGTTTGGAGTCTTCCTTGAAATAACTAATCTCTATGCCTGTTTCTTTGTTTTCTTCCTTCCTCACACAGACCTGAGGATGAGATGCTTTTAAAGAGGCTGTCTAGAGGTTATTTGGTGGGAAAGGATCCCGATGCTCCTTTTTTCTACAGAAAAGAAGGAAACAAAAAATTCCAGAAGAAGGATTATACAGCAGCTGCAGTACTATATTCTAAGGTAAAAATGCTTTTAGCCCAGCAATTCAACAAGGCATTATTTCTGTAGAAAACAGAACCACATTGTTAAGTTTCATAACCGATGTTATTTCTGTCGATAATTTGTGGATTGAATTTTGAAAGAGTAAGTTGGTAGAATTCTATATTCTGAAACGAAGAATTGTTTATATGTCTTAAATCTTATCAAGGAATTTATATTCCTATATTTCTTCATACACCTTGTAGCTACAGGTGTATTAGCACCTTGTCCTATCATACCATGTATGTAGCTCTCACTGAATTGTTTGCTTTTTTCTTTTTTTGCCAGTCCTAGGGCTTGAACTCAGGGCCTGAGCACTGTCCCTGGCTTCTTTTTGCTCAAGGCTGCACTCTACCACTTGTCCACAGCACCACTTCCGGCTTTTTCTGTATATGTGGTACTGAGGAATCGAACCCAGGGCTTCAAGTATGCAAGGCAAGCACTCCACCACTAGACCACATTCCCAGCCCATGTTTGCCATTTTTGTGTGACTCAATGATAAAAATGATTTAGAGAACAGCTACATTATTTTGTTTTGTTTTGCTTTTGTTCTAGTTCTAGTCCTGGGGTTGAACTCGGGGCCTAGACACTGTCCCAATGGTTTTGTCCTGTACCATTTGAGCCACAGCTCTACTCCCAGCTTTTTGGCGGGTAATTAGACATAAGAGTCTCACAGAGAAGCGCTGGTGGCTCACACCTGTAATCCTAGCTATTCAAGAGGCTGAGTTCTAAGGGTCATGGTTTAAAACCAGCCAGGGCAAGAAAGTCCTTAAGACTCTTATCTCCAATAAACTACTTAAAAAGAGAAGTGATGCTGTGGCTCAAGTGATAGAGCACTATCCTTGAGCACAGAGGCCCGGAGACAGTGCCTAAGCACTGAGTTCAAGCCGGGAGGGGTCGGCAGCGGACAGGAAAATCACAGTCTTTCTTTACCCAGGCTAGCTTCAAACTGTGATCCTCAGCTCTCAACCTCCTGAGTAGCTAGTATTACAGGTGTGAGCCACCAGAGCCCTTCAGAACAGCTAGATTTTTAACCAACCACAGTGTTAGCTTACAACTAAAATAACTTAAGCAAAGTTAGAAAGGGAAATGCCGTTGGTTCAATTTTTTATTTTATTTTATTTTATTTTTTGCCAGTCCTGGCCCTTGAAACTCAGGGCCTGAGCACTGTCTCTGGCTTCTTTTTTGCTCAAGGCTAGCACTCTGCCACTTGAGCCACAGCGCCACTTCTGGCCGTTTTCTGTATATGTGGTGCTGGGGAATTGAACCCATGGCCTCATGTATACGAGGCAAGCTCTCTCGCCACTAGGCCATATCCCCAGCCCCGAATCATGGCTTTTAACAATCTGACAAACTATTATTCTTGTTGTTCTGCTTCCATTGTAGGAACTGGAGCAAGATCTCCTGAGAAAATTCCTCCTATAGCTTTTTTTTTTTTTTTTTTTTTTGTCAGTTGTGGAACTTGAACTGTGTGCCTGGGCATTGTCCCTGAGCTCTTCAGCTCAAAGCTAGTGCTCTACCACTTTGAGCCACGGCACTACTTCTGGCTTTCTGGTGGTTAATTGGAGATAAGAGTCTCACAGACTTTCCTTTCCTGCCTATACTGGCTTTGAACCGAGATCCTCAGATCTCAGCTTCTTGAGTAGCTAGGATTATAGGCATGAGCTATGGATACCTACCTGGTTCTTCTATAGCTTTTTTTTTTTTTTTTTTTTTTTTTTGGCCAGTCCTGGGCCTTGGACTCAGGGCCTGAGCACTGTCCCTGGCTTCTTCCCGCTCAAGGCTAGCACTCTGCCACTTGAGCCACAGCGCCGCTTCTGGCCGTTTTCTGCATATGTGGTGCTGGGGAATCGAACCTAGGGCCTCGTGTATCCGAGGCAGGCACTCTTGCCACTAGGCTATATCCCCAGCCCCTTCTATAGCTTTTTAAGAGATTTATATGGGCCTAAGGTACAAATATTTCAATCCCTGAATCCCTTTCATGTTAAATGAATGAATGTAAGTGGCTGGAGTGCTAGAGTGCTTGCCTAACATACATGAGGCCCTGGGTTTGATCTCCAACGTTAAAGAAAGAAAATAAATAAATTTAGGACTGGAGGCATGACTCATGGTCAAACTCTTGCCTAAGTAAACACAAGGCCTTGAGTTCAAATACCAGTACTACCACACACTTACAAAAATCTATTGGAGTGCTCGCTTCGGCAGCACATATACTAAAATTGGAATAATACAGAGAATATTAGCATGGCCTCTGCACAAGGGTGACATGCAAATTTGTGAAGTGTTCCATCTTTTTATATTTTAAAAAATCTATCAGAAACCATGCATCAGTGGCTTACATCTGTAATCCTAGCAACTCAGTAAGCTAAGATCTGAAGGTTTGGAGCCAACCTAAGCAGAAAATCCAAAAGACTCTTTTTGTTTGTTTGTTTGATGCTGATCCTGAGGCTTGGGCCTGGATACTGTCTGTGAGCTTTTTCTGATCCAGGCTAGTGTTCTACCACTTGAGCCAGAGCTCTAATTCTGGCTTTTTGGTGGTCAATTGGAAATAAGTGTCTCGTGGCATTTCCTTCCCCAGACTGGCTTTGAACTGCAATCCTCAGATCTTAGCCTCCTGAATAGTAACTACGATTACAGGTGTTACCCACCAACACCTGGCCCAGGAGACTCTTATCTTCAGTTAACCAGCAAATACTGGAACTTGGGCTGGGAATATGGCCTAGTGGCAAGAGTGCTTGCCTCATATACATGAAGCCCTGGGTTCGATTCCTCAGCACCGCATATATAGAAAAAGCCAGAAGTGGCACTTTGGCTCAAGTGGCAGAGTGCTAGCCTTGAACAAAAAGAAGCCAGGGACAGTGCTCAGTGCTCAGTGGACCTGAGTCCAAGGCCCAGGACTGGCAAAAAAAAAAACCCAAAAAACAAAAAAAAAACCCTGGAACTTGGAGGCATGACTCAAGTAATAGAACACTTGCCTTGCAAACATGGACCCTGAGTTCGAATAGCAATGCCACCAAAAATAGTATAACTTTGAAGAATATACTCTGAATCTTTAATAAGCCTATGCTCAAGATTTGAAATTAATTTTCCCAAAACTGTCAGACCTGTAACAACAGTGTCTCCAGCTGATAAAAGCCCTGCTTTATAGTGGCATAAGAGTATTGAGTGGAGGGGCTGGGGATATAGCCTAGTGGCAAGAGTGCCTGCTTCGGATACACGAGGCCCTAGGTTCGATTCCCCAGCACCACATATACAGAAAACGGCCAGAAGTGGCGCTGTGGCCCAAGTGGCAGAGTGCTAGCCTTGAGCGGGAAGAAGCCAGGGACAGTGCTCAGGCCCTGAGTCCAAGGCCCAGGACTGGCCAAAAAAAGAAAAGAAAAGAAAGAGTATTGAGTGGAATAATGTAAGTATTAGTGATTACTGAAGGATTAAAATCTATTAGATGTAATGATCCAGTGATAAATGGCTTAATAGTCCTTTTTAGAACTAATCTCTTCAACTCTATACGTGTTCATCATAAATGAGAGCACATAGAAAGTTGTTTAGGAAAACAAGTAAAATACAAAGTGAAATCAGACCAAAAAAAGTAAGATTTGGGCTAGGAGTGTGGCTTAGTGGTAGAGGGCTTGCCTAGCATGCACGAAGTCCTGGGTTCAATTCCTCAGTACCACATACACAGAAAAAGCCAGAAATGGTGCTGTGGCTCAAGTGGTAGAGTACCAGCCTTGAACAAAAAGAAGCTCAGGGACAGTGCTCACACCCTGAGTTCAAGCCCCAGGACTGGCAAAAAAACAACAACAACAGGGCCAAGTTTTTCTCTTTATGTGATGGAAGATGTACTTCCTATTTCATGGAGCAGGTAGCTCAGTGATTATGATACGTTGCAATTTTATAGAGAGCTGCTGTTTTCTTTTTTAAAAAAATACTTGTTTTTTTTCTCTGTAAAAGTAATAAATATTACTTTGGAAAATAAAGAGTAAAAACAAGGTCATAACCAGCGATAAACACTGTTAACATTTTTGCTTATACCCATCCAACCAGACTTTTTCCTCTGAAAATATGTTTTTCTTCTACAAAATTGGGATAATGCTGCACTTACTGTTCTGTAACCTGCCTTTTTTGCCCTCAATAATTTACTGTGCCCATTTTCTCATGTTATTAAATTTTCTACCACAATGTGATTTTCTACAGCTGGCATAGTGTTCCATTACAGAAAAGAAGTGCACTCAATTTAACATCTAATGTTAGCGTGTTGTTTGGTATCATAATGCTGTAACAAGCATCTCTCTATGTAAATGTTTGTATACAACTGATTGTTTCCTCAGGATAAATTCATAGAAGCATGGAAAGGTAGTTGCAGGGTCAGAAGGAATATAATTTTTAAGGCTTTTGGAACTTGATGCTGAATTGTTCTCCAGGAAAGAACTAGTTAACATCTCTTTTGATGGAGTATGAGAATATTTATTTCTCTGTATCCTGAGCAATACTAGTTATTATAGTTTCATTATTATTATAGCTATTTTTGAAGAAGTATGTTCACATAGTTAAATTTAAAAGTTACAAGAATATACAGTACAGTCTACTTCTCCTGCCCTGTAGTTATCTTATTTTCCATCCCCATAATGTAGCATCATTAAATGTACTGTATCTCATGCATATATAAGTGAATAAAATATAGCCAAGCACAGTGATGCTCACCTATAGTCCCAGCTACTTGGGAGACTGAGGCAAGATGGTCATGTGAGTCCAGGAGTTGGAGAACAGTTTGAACAACATAACAAGACCCTCTCTCTTAATAAATAAATAACAAGTCTAGAGGTATAGCTCAGTGGTAGAACATAAGACCTTGGATTCAGTTCCCAGTACCACAAATAATCTTAGCAGAAATGTTTTTATTTTGCCCAAATATTTTGCCCAAAACATACTGCTCAGTAGCATATATTTGATAGTTAATAATAGTTTGAAGGCCTTTTCACATCAGTACATAAGGAGCTTCCTCTTTTTTTATGGTTACATGGTATTTCATTAAATACATGTGTTATTTATTTAACCAGATTACTGTAGATGATCATTTGTTTCCTGTCTTTTGTTCTTTCTAACTAGTTTTATGAGAAACTTTGCATATATTATTTTGTATATGTCTATAAAGAAAATGATTATAAGATAAATTCCTAGAAGAATTGCTAGATTGATGAAGATTTTATTTTATTTTTATTTTTTGGCCAGTCCTGGGGCTTGGACTCAGGGCCTGAGCACTGTCCCTGGCTTCTTTTTTTTTTTTTTCTCAAGGCTAGCACTCTGCCACTTGAGCCACAGCGCCACTTCTGGCCATTTTCTGTATATGTGGTGCTGGGGAATCGAACCCAGGGCCTCATGTATATGAGGCAGGCACTCTTGCCACTAGGCCATATCCCCAGCCCCCTGATAAAGATTTTATATATATGCATATATATACTAGGAATGTAGTATATAACATTTTATAGGTTGAGCGCATTGGGTCCTTAACAGTCCCCCCACCAAAAAAAATATCAATAAATCAATATATATTGCTAACTTGTCTTTCCTAGTCATTAGACTTTTAGTACTGGAACTGGAGCTTGAACTCAGGGCCTAGGTGGTGTCCCTTTGGTTTTTCACTCAAGGCTGGCATTCCACCTTTTGAACCACACCTCCACTTCTGACTTTTTGGTTGTTTGTTAATTGGAGATAAAAGTCTCAGGGACTTTACTGCCTAGGCTTGCTTTGAACCTCGATCTTCAGATCTCAGCCTCTTGAATAACTAGGATTACAGGTGCCAAGCTCATCAGATCACAACATAGAGAGAATGCCTATTATCCCATTCCACTACCAAGTCAAGGTGCCCTCAGTTTAATTTGTCTTGCCAAACTGATGGGTGAAAAAGTGGCATCTCAGCAATTTGATTTTCACTTTGTTGCTTATGAATGAAGTTCAGCATTTTCTCATACATTTAAGAGCTATTTGTATTCCCTACTCCTGTAGTCCTTTCTGCTCAGAAGGCTAAGATCTGAGGATAATCATTTAAAGCCAGCCCCAGCAGTAAAATCTGTGTGACTCATCTCCAATTAACTACCAAAAAAACAGGAGTAGAGCTTTGGCTCAAGTGATAGAGCACTAGCCTTGAACAGAAAAGCTCAGGGACAGTACCCAGACTTTGACATTTATGTGCCCCAGTACTAGAACACAACAACAAAATCTCTAGACTCAGAGTCATAGAGACAGAGAGAAGACAGAGACCTTGACAGAGATACTTCTCTGAATAAAGTTCTCCACACTTACCCTCCATTGTTCTGGACTTCATTTCTGAGAGAAGGACCTGAAAAGGCTGTATAGGGTCAGTACTAGCGGTAGAGCTGTAACACCAGCAGGCACTGTCTGCTGCTGAACTGCAACACCAAGTAGACATTGCCTGCTACAGGGCTGTTACCCTAGTGTTCTCTATCAGCTACAGAGACAGAAGGATAGTAGCATGAATGGATTCTGCCCACTGATAGCATCAGCAGAAGAAAATTCTGTATGAATATCATCTTTATGGTTACTATTTATCCTTGCCAAATTTGATGAGAGAATAAATTCCTTTCTTGCTTTCCTTTTCATATATTTGGCTATCCATATATGAATTGACTACTGGTTTTCCAAATAGTGAATTTCTATTTGTGGCAGTCATCTCTCTCTCTTTTTTTTTTTTTTTTTTGGGCCAGTCCTAGGGCTTGACCTTGGGTCCTAAGCACTGTCCCTGGCTTCATTTTGCTCAAAGCTAGCACTCTGCCACTTGAGCCACAGTACTACTTCTGGCCTTTTCTATATATGTGGTGCTGAGGAATCAAACCTAGGACTTCATGTATGTGAGGCAAACACTCTTGCCACTAGGCCATATTCCCAGCCCTCATCACTTTTTTTTTTTAACTTTTGCTTTTTTCAGTGCTAGGGGTTTGAACCGAGGATTCTGCCATTAAACTATACCCCTCTGAAAAGCTTGCATGCCCTGTGTTACATGGAAATTTTTCCTGGCAGGTATTTATCTCAGTAATGTATAGTTTAAGCTGTGCCATAATCAACATGAGAATGTTGAGTCATATTTATGTCCTCACTTGATCTCTACTGCTTTGCTGTGTTACAAATGTGACTAAAGTGGCCTGAGCATAAATGCTCAGTGGCTTCCTAATTTTATTCAGTCTTTAGTTGTAGAGCCCCTATTATCTCAATGGACTACTTCAGAGGTGTTAGTTTCCATTTTTATCTTAACCAGGTCTTTGTTTTGCAGGGAGTTTCAAATTCAAGGCCTAACACAGAGGACATTTCACTGTGCTATGCCAATCGCTCTGCAGCCCTGTTCCACCTTGGTCAATATGAAGTGAGTATCAGGGTGTCATGCCTGGGGCTTCACTGGAGGACAAGGCCTTCTCTCTGCTTCTCCCTCACAACACAAACCAGCTGTGATTGGCTGAACTGAAAACACACTGATAGACACCCTAACTTGTCCTTCCTCTTGATTCATTTCCCTGTCACAGGTAACCCTTCAGAGTGTTATTGTTTGACAAGAAAAAGCTATGGCTACCCCCCTCTCCACCCCTGGCATGGAATATATCCAGTAAATGTCTAGTTCTCCATGTTGCCTCAGCTGTAGATATTGCTAATAAGGCTTAGGGTTCCAAGTATGTCCAGAATATCTACTTGTTCATTTGTTTCTCTTATTACATATAGCATGTGTAAGATGATCCCTCTCATGTAGATCACCCTCAAAAAACTTTGCATGTAAGGAAGTGAGAGGTGCCTGTGGATCCCGTGAGTTAGACTTTCTGCAAGTGACTTCTCAACACCTAGATGTAGCAGAGATACTGAGAACTTAGCCAGTATTCAAAAAAAGAAGTGACCCAAATCAGATTTACATATTAAGAAAATACCTGTGAAGCCTCTCAAGTTTGTAAAATAGAGGCCAACGGACCATTTCTAAAATGCCATTTTATATATCCAATTCAGAGTCCACAGAAATTCAAATTGTACCCTAGTGTTGAAGACTGTTTGAAGGAGTCACATAACTCACACTTCCCTACAGACTATAAAAGAGCAAGAATCTAACTGTAGGTGCAAAGCAAGTAAGTACTAGATGACTGAAGGCAGAGATTAGAAGTTACAGAATGTTTAATACATCATAACGTACTTGTATTGATTGTTTCTGCTTTCCTTCTTATAATGATGCCCATTTATGGAGCACATACTTTATTCCAGGTACTTCTTTCAGCACTTGGATTGTTTTGGTGGACTGAACTCAGATTGTTGAGCTTGCTGCAAGCACTCCACCACTTTTAATTTCTCCCTACTCTGGTTTGCTTATAATTTGTTTTTCGGATGGTATCTCAAATCTTTGCCCAGGCCATCCTTGGACCTCACTCCTCCTATACCACACCCTGCCCTTCCTTTGAGTACATTAGATTTATTACTTTTATTTCAAACTGCAACTGAGCTTTTATTTCAACCTGGTGAAGTATTATCATCCCTGTTTTTTAGATGAGAAAACTAAATACTGAGAAATTGTTTGCATAAGGCCATGCATCTGATACAATACATAATCAGTATTTAAATGCAGGTTTGTTTGACTTCAAAGTCTGTCCTCTTAAAACTTTTTTCTTTTTTTTTTATGCTCGAAGGTTTTTTGGATTTTTTTTGGCCAGTCCTGGGGCTCGGACTCAGGGCCTGAGCACTGTCCCTGGTTTCTTTTTGCTCAAGGTTAGCACTCTGCCACTTGAGCCACAGCGCCACTTCTGGCCGTTTTCTGTATATGTGGTGCTGGGGAATTGAACCCAGTGCCTCATGTATACGAGGCAAGCACTCTTGCCACTAGGCCATATCCCCAGCCCCTTAAAACTTTTTTCTATCTATACTTCTGTAAGACTTTTTTCCCTGAACAGTGGGAATAGTTAATAGGAACAATTAGATAAAACATCTTCAACAAGTATTACTAATCATTCCATTAAAAGATCACACAGGCCAGCATGGGGGGCTCACACCTATAATCCTAGCTACTCAGGAGGCTGAGATCTGAGGATCGAGTTTCAAAGCCAGTCCTGGGCAGGGAAGTCTGTAAGACTCTTCAATTTAACCACCAGAAAACCAGAAGTAGCACTGTGGCTCAAGTGATAGAGTGCTTGCATTGAGCTGAAGAGCTCAGGGACAAGAGCCCAGGCCCAGAGTTCAAGCCCCACAACTGACAAAAAAAAAAAAAAAAAAATCACACAAGCTGTGAGAATGAAGTTAAGTGGTTATAGTAGCTGCTTAGCATGATCATGTGCTTGGGCCTCATTAGCATGTGAGACCCTAAATTCAATCCCCAGAAACCACTCCTCCAAATATATATTACAGAGTAGAATACAATTTTTTTTAAAACAAATAATTCCACTTTTTTTTTTTTTTGCAGAACTTTGCTTGCTAGGCAGTGGCTAGGCAAGTGCTTTACCACTTGAGACAATACTATAGCACTTTTTTACTGTAGTTATTTTTCAGACATGGTCTCCCATTTTTGTCAGAGACTTTGATCCTCCTATCCTCAGTCTCTCACATATCTGAAACCTGCTGCATGCCACAGATCTTACTTATTAATTGAGGTGTGATCTTGCTACCTTTTTGTCTATGTTGGCCTTAAACTGTGATCCTCCTGGCCTCTCGGCCTTCTATGTAGCTGGGATTCTAAGTGTGAACCACTAAATGCCCCTACTCTAATCCTAAACATGTTTTATTTTGTTTTGTTTTTTTGCCAGTCTTGGGCCTGGGCACTGTCCCTAAGCTTCTTTTGCTGAAGGCTAGAACTCTACCACTTGAGCCACAGCTCCACTTCCAGCTTTTCCTGTTTATGTGGTGCTAAGGAATCGAACCCAGAGCTTTATGCATGCTAGGCAGGCACTTTACTGCTAGGCCACATTCCCAACCCATCCTAAACATTCTTACAGAATTTTTTTTTTTTTTGGCAGTACTATTTGAAGTGAAGACTTCATGCTAGTAAGCATGCTACCACTTGAGCCACTATTCCACTCCTTTTTGTTTGTTTGGGTCAGCCCTGGGACTTGAATTCAGGGCCTGCTACTATCCCTGAACATTTATTTGTAGTCAATGGTAGCATTCTACCACTGTGAGTCACAGCTCTGTTTCTGGCTTTTTAGTAGTTAATTGGCGATGAGAATCTTACATGCTTTCCTGCCCAGGCTGGCTTCAAACCTCAGTGTTCAGATCTTAGATCCCTGAGTAGCTAGGATTACAGGAGTGAGCCATTGGTGCCTAGCTGTTTTCAAGATAGAGTGTCTTTTTATACCCTGGCTGGCCTGGACTGTAATCTTCCTATTTGTGCTTCCCCTTGTTGCTGTAATGACATATTATCACATCCAAGCTTTTGATTCTAATGGAATCTCATGAACTTTCATGCCCAGGCTGGCCTTGAACCACAATCTCTTTATTTCTTTCTCTCAAAGAGCTAGGATTACAGGCTTGAACCTCTCTGTGCTTGGCTTCCTTTTGAAATATTTTCAGTAGGAACCAGCAGTCATCTTGGAATTTCCTTTCTGTATTCAGACTTGTCTTGAAGACATCATCAGAGCACAGATGCATGGATATCCAGAAAGACTGCAACCTAAAATGATGCTGCGAAAGGCAGAATGCCTAGTGACCGTGGGAAGACTTCAAGAGGCAAGCCAGACCATCAGTGATCTTGAAAGGAACTTCTCTGCTAAGCCAATCAAAGAAGTTGCTCTCTGTCAAATTCTGCAAAGAAACATCCTTCATCTGAAAATGAAGTTACAAGAAAAGAAGAATCTCCCAGAAACCTTCCCAGCAGCTCTCACCAAAGCCTTTGAAGATATTCACCTGAAGGAAGAGAACAAACAAATTTCTGGTGCCTCATCATCCATCAGCTTATGTTCAGACCCTTTAAAAGGTCGCTATCTGGTAGCCACAAAAGACATTCTCCCAGGAGAGCTCCTGGTGAAGGAGGACGCTTTTGTGAGTGTCCTTAACCCAGGAGAAATGCTACTATTGCATCACAGCCTACAGAGCAAGTGGGATACTAGAATTACCAATGGGGACCTCTACTGTCATCGATGCTTGAAGCACACCTTGGCCACAGTGCCCTGCAATGGCTGTAACTATGCCAAATATTGCAGCCAGGAGTGCATGCAGCAGGCCTGGGAACGCTACCATAGCACAGAGTGTGCTCTAGGGGGACTGCTTCTCACGCTGGGTGTCTTCTGCCATATTGCCCTGAGATTGACTCTTTTGGCTAGATTTGAAGATGTTGACAACATGCTAAAGAAGCTTTGTGATGAAATTAGTAACAAGGATCTCTATTCACCTGAAAGCCAGAATATGGACAAGACACACAATTACAACCAATGGGAGTGTGAAGAAAAAGATGGACAAGTTGAAGACCCAATCTCCGGATGCAGTATTAATGGGAAATATGAGAATAATTACAATGCTGTCTTCAACCTTTTGCCCCATACTGAAAACCATAGTCCAGAGCACAAATTCCTCTGTGCTCTCAGTATCTCTATACTGTGCAAACAGCTCAAAGCCACCAGCTTGCAGGCCCTCACCACAGGCCTGCCATCCTCCAAGCCCAAAGTAGCAATGACCCCTGGATTGTGTGCAGACCAGAATATGTGGGGAATAGCCATGCTGCGACATATGTTACAGCTGCAGTGCAATGCTCAGGCCATCACCACCATCCAGCAGACAGGTAAAAAACAAACCTAGTTCTGCCTTACAGTAGAGCTTTCTGTGTGGCTAGTGTTAGCAGAACTAGAAAGGAAAACAGTAGCATTCCAACCGTCTGTGATATAATGAGAAAGCACAGCTGTTTTGGATAATTATGTCATTGAGAATCTCTGTGACTTGAAAGTCATTTCGTTTTGCCTCAATTTTCTCATCTGTAAAATGCATAGTTCCCTGTAGTTTAATTTTTCCTTCTTTTCTGTGTGCCAGTACTGGGTCTAGAACTCAAGCTCCGTCCCTTAGCTAAATTTGTACAAGGCTGCTGTACTACCTCTTGAGCCACAGCTCTTCTTCTGGCTTTTTTGGTGGTTAATTGGAGATCAGAGTCTCACAAACTTTCCCACTGGCTTTGACACTGGACTCTCAGATCTCAGCCTCCTGAGTAGCTAGGATCACAGGAATGAGCCAACAGCTTCCAGCCCTCTCACTTAACTTTACAGTTGTGTTTGTAAAAAAAAAAAAATCCTTTAAAAGTTAAAAATAAGCCAGGTGCCAGTAGCTCACACCATTATAATCCTAGCCACTCAGAAGGCTGAGATCTGAGGATCCAGGTTTAAAGCCAGCCTGGGCAGGAAAGACCATGAGACTCTTACCTCCAATAAACTACCAAAAACCTAGAAGCAGAGCTGTAGCTCAAGTGGTAGAGCACTATCCTTGAGCAAAATAACCTCAGGGACAGTGCCCAAGCCTTTTGTTCAAGCCCTAGGACCAGTGCGCGCGTGCGCGCGCACACACACACACACACACACACACACACACAGAGTTAAAAATGAATTTACTGAGTTTATATTTGGGAGGATAGGGGGTCATATGCATGTGTATGCAGTGATCCTAGAGCTTGAACTCAGGGCCTGGGAGCTGCTGTCATAAGGCTTTTTTTTTTTTCCTAGTCCTGTGGCTTGAACTCAGGGGTCTGGGCTCTGTCCCTAAGCCTCTCTGTGCTCAAGGCTAGCGCTCTACCACTTGAGCCACAGCACCACTAAGCCACATTCCTAGCCCCCCCCCCCAAGGCTTTTTTGTTGTTGGTGTTGTTCAAGACTAGCACTTTACCAGTTGAGGCATAGTTCTTCGAGCTTTTTGTTTTATTAATTGGAGATAAGAGTCTCAGAGACTTTCCTGCCCAGGCTGGCTTTGAACTACAATCCTCAGATTTCACTCTGTTGAGTAACTAGGATTACAAGCATGAGCCACTGCTGCCCAGCTTGAAATTTTTTTATGAGAATGGAAAACATCCAATTAAATAACAATAGCAAGTTTTTCACAAAAATACATGCATAGGAATCAGAAAAGATTAAATAGTTTTCTCCTTAGGAAGAGCAGAAATAGTCGTAGAAGGCTGTATAGTTGAGTAAGGCACCCTACACTTAAAATTCAGTCAGCTGCTTTCTGAATGTTCTCTTCCTAATTGACAAGTTTTTCCCATTTTTTTCTTACTTTCTAAGAGCAGTCCTGCCCAGCACTGTTTTTACACTGTACTATCTATGTATTGGCCACTGTTCATATGGCCTGTCTTTAGGTGAAGTGGCCAAACATTCAAAGGCCACCTCTGTGTGCAGACCAGCCAGCCATCCCTGCTTTCTTGAACTGGGTTCTAGAATCATAATGCCTTTTGATTCTACCAGTTTATTATACTTTCCTAATTTCTCTAGTTAACTCTACTGAAAGGGAGCATACTAAACCTAGGATTCATGGACTGAACCAAACAAACTTAGCTCTTCAGATCCTTCACATGATGTCACCTAGAATTTATCAGCCTTTCTGTGTATTTTTATGTTTAATCTTAATTCAGCTGCCAAGTTCTATGGCATATTAAGTGTCTCACTGGAGATATGTTTGGACATGATCTTCTTCCTGAAGCACATGCGATATCCACAAACACCACAGCCTGGTTGCACACTTCTCCTGAAGCACATATCAAGTTAGGCTGTTTTCTTCTCTGACTTTTTTTTCCTTCTTTGAACCATTTCTCCCAGTAGAAGCCAAAATACAAAAAGAAAACAAAAAAACTGAATGGTGATGAATTCTGAAAGTGACAATATGAATGATTGCCACTTCTTTGAACTTTTCTTTTTTTTAAATTAAGAACACTATTCACACACTGGTAATATTATACTAGTAAATTTTGAAATGGGTTATGTATTTTACACATCATTCTAGGGAAGAAACTTTCTTATAAAACAGCTCATGAGTAGAGGAGAATAAGAGAGAACAATAGAGGAAGTGAATTTGACCAAAGTATATTATACTCATATATGTAAATAATGCAGTGAAACCCTTTTGTGCAGTTAATATATGCTAATGAAAAACTAGCTCACAGAACAAAATACAGTGAAAAAAGTCTGTAATAGTAAATATAAATGGTCTAAACTCACCTGTTAAAGAGTTCTTCAGAGCTGATTACAGTGTCTCATGCCTGTAATCCCACCTACTCAGGACAGAGATTAGGACTGGGGTTTAAGGATAGCTGAGGCAAAAAGAATGAGATCCTATATGAAAAATAACCTAAAACTAAAAGGTTTAAGGATAAAGCACCAGCCCTGCAAGCATAAGATCAAACCCCGGTTCTGCACCCTACAAAAAAAAAAAAAGTGCTTGGGCTGGGGATATGGCCTAGTGGCGAGAGAGCTTGCCTCGTATACGTGAGGCCCAGCACCACATATACAGAAAATGGCCAGAAGTGGGGCTGTGGCTCAAGTGGCAGAGTGCTTGCCTTGAGCAAAAAGGAAGCTAGGGACAGTGCTCAGGCCCTGAGTCCAAGGCCCAGGACTGGCCAAAAAAAAAGACAAAAAAGTGCTTTAGAATAGGCCAGAAAATTAAACTCTCAACTGTATTCCATTTACAAAATAACTTATTAGCAAAATAACATGAGGTTTGGGGCAAGACATATCAGAAACCATAAGTAAATCAAAGTATTAATGTGAAATAATGAAACCCAAGGTTAGATATCCTATGATAGTAATTAAAAACACATTTTATGCTGGTCACTGGTGGCTCAAATCTATAATCCTAGCTAATAAGGAGGCTGAGTTCTGAGGATGGTGATTCAAGGCCAGTCAGGGCAGGAAAAGCCATAAAACTCTTATCTCCAATTAGCCACCAGAGGGCTGGGAATATGGCCTAGTGGCAAGAGCGCTTGCCTCCTACACATGAAGCTCTCGGTTCGATTCCCCAGCACCACATATATGGAAAATGGCCAGAAGGGGCGCTGTGGCTCAGGTGGCAGAGTGCTAGCCTTGAGCAGAAAGAAGCCAGGGATGGTGCTCAGGCCCTGAGTCCAAGGCCCAGGACTGGCCAACAAAAAAAGAAAACCAGAAGTGAAGCTGTGGCTCAAAGTACACTAGCCTTGAGCAAAAAAGCTCAGGGACTGCACTCAGGCTCTGAGTTGAAGCCTCATGACTGATAAACAAGCCTCATGACTGATAAACAAACACAATTTATTTTAGGAAGGAGGCTTTTCACCCTGGAATATATTATCAAATCTGGCTCTCAGAAACATAGGGATTGTATCTATAAAACAAAAAACAGTTAAGCATGCAGGGTGGAGCTTGGCAAAAACTCAATTGTGTGAAAATGTAATATATCTCTGACTTTGATTTAGCATATGAAGCATCTAGAAACCAAGACAACATAGTAAGCTAGATTTTTAGTAGATGTCTCCATCTATCAAAGCTTGTATCCATAGATTGGAAGTCACAAACACTTTCTATACTGGGCCAGATAGGATCTAATGGAGGTTTTGCAGGCCACATGGGCTCTGTTGCATTAAATATAGCATGAAAAAAAAACACAAAAAAACCACAGACAATTCACCATTGAGCAAGCATGGCAGAGCTGCAGTAAAACTTTACTGAAATTTAAATTTTTGTAATTAGTATGTTTGTGTGTGTGTCCTGGGCTTAAACTCAGGGCCTGGGCGCTATTCTTCAGTTTTTGTGATCACTTTACCACTTGAGCCACAACTTAACTTCCAGCTTGCTTGCTTGCTTGCTTTCTGGTGGTGGTGGTTAATTAGAGATAGGAGTTTAATGGATTTTCCTGCCCAGGCTGTCTTTGAACCACAATCCTAAACTCTCAGCTTCCTGAATAACTGGGATTATAGATGTGAGCCACTGGCACCCAGCTAAGTGTTCGTAATTTTTCACCAATGAAAATTATTCTCCTGGGTTATCTATAACCACTTCAAAGTATAATAAACACTGTTAGAGGACTGGGAATGTGGCTTAGTGGTAGAGTGCTTGCCTAGCATGCATGAAGCCCTAGGTTCGATTCCTCAGCATCACATATATAGAAAAAGCCAGAAGTGGCACTGAGGCTCAAGTGGTAAGTGCTAGCCTTGAGCAAAAAGAGCTCAAGGACAGTGCCCAGGCCCTGAGTTCAAGCCCCAGGACTGGCAAAAAAAAAAAAAAAAAAACCACCATAAATTCAGACTGGGCACTGGTAGTTCACACTTGTAAGACTGCTACTCAGGAAGATTGTGTTTTGAGGCCAGCTAAGGCATTAAGTTTACAGGCTCTATCTCAACCAATAGCTGGGTGCAGTGGGGCATGTCTGTCTTCCCAGCTACTCAGGAAGCCAATATCAGGAGAATCTTGGTTCTAGGCCAGCCATAACAAAATGCTGATGAGACTGAATGTCAATAGAGGAAGCCTATGGTGGTGTGCACCACAGTGAGAAGCGTAAATAGGAGAGTTGTGGTCTAGCAGACCTGGCAAAAAAGCAAGACCCTATTCTCAAAATTAACTATAGGCAAATAGGCTGGAGGTCTGATTCAAGCCTGCCTGGCAAGTACTCTACCTGAGTTCAAACTCAGTTTTTTAACATTTTGAAATTTAAATCATAGGAGCTGGGAATATGGCCTAGTGGTAAAGTGCTTGCCTCGCATACATGAAGCCCCGGGTTCGATTTCTCAGCACCACATGTATAGAAAAGGCCAGAAGTGGCACTGTGGCTCAAGTGGTAGAGTGCTAGCCTTGAGCAAAAGGAAGCCAGGGACAGTGCTCAGGCCCTGAGTTCAAGCCCCAGGACTGGCAAAAGGAAAAAAAGAAAAAAATTAAATCATAAACTACTCAGAGAAATATAAGTAAACATTTATATAGTCTTGGAATGGATAGGCTTCTTAAACTACAGGATAGGCTGGGTATGTGGCTTATTGGTAGAGTGCTTGCCTCACATGCATGAAGCCCTGGGTTTGATTCCTCAGAACCACATGAACAGAAAAGGCCAGAAGTGGCGCTGTGGCTCAAGTGGCAGAGTACTAGCCTTGTGCAAAAAGAAGCCAGGGACAGTGCTCAGGTTCTGAGTTCAAGGCCCAAGACTGGCAAAAAAAAACCCAAAGGTTGAAGAAAAGTACAAGAAAATACACCAAAATGTTACACCAGCCTGCTAGGATGACAAGTGACTGTCATTGTGTCTGTAATTTCATTTTTTCCAACTGTCATGTATGCCTTTTGTAATTTTAATTCATTTTTAATGACAAAAATTATACCAATGCTAAGAAGATCTTTGTGGGAACATTTTTAAGGCACTTGATGCATATTGCAAAACTGCCTGCAGGTAAATTGTAGCAGTTACGTGCCTCCAGCCGTGTTCACTTTCATTTTTGGACTCAATCTAATTTTGTTTTAGTCCGCTCACATTTCTAATCTTGTTATATCCCTTTTTTATTATTTCTTGGGGTTCCAACACCTCCCAGTTTAGTGTTCTCATTGAATTTCATTAGCAGCTGTTTCATTAGTAGTGCAGAAGAAGGATTAAAGCGTTAACTAGGATCGACTTTGATGGAAACCTATGAAAATGTATGTTATTATCTTTGCATAAATCCCTTTTAATCAGAGCTCTTCAGAAACGTCTCTCTGATGCCCATCTCCACCGATAGGACAGGCTGTGGGTGACCTCTGAGACCTTTGAACAGGCATGTATGCTTCTCTCAGTGGGAACAGCACACCCAAGTTGTATCTGGCTTTGTGTCGTAACTACTTACTAAGGCTTTGCACAGCTTCAGATCAATCTGCTGCCCTTTGCTTTCACTCCTCAACAATCTTCTGTTTGGATCTCTGGTAACCTGACACATATACATATTTTTTCATTTTGCCAAATATATACCAGAGTGGATATATTCTGGAAGATTGTGAATGCATCTTTTTTTTTCCTACTTGAATCCTGTTTTAAATGCACTGGAAATATTATCAAAGAATCATTCCCTCTTTTTTCTATTCAAAATGTCACATATTAGTTTCTAATATACACAGATATTCTTTCTTTCTATTATCTTTGCTAATAGATGAGTAATGCAAAATATTGAGTAATTTTTTTAAATCAATACTTAATTTTTTAGAAATAATTAGAGACATTCAACTCTGACACAAATATCCCACTCAGTTCCTGGGCCTACTTCTGTTAGAAGATGATCTATAAATAATTCACGAAGCTGACATTACTCACTGTGTTGCAATCATTTTTTTTCTGGGAAAATTTTAGCAACTGTTCTAATACAGATTGCCAATGATCGGTAGTTGAGAATGCAAGTCAACTTTTAATTATGCAGAGGCTGATTATTCAGACGACAAATTGTTCAGGCCCCACTTTGCTCCTTCCTGCTGCCTACCTTTTAGCATTTCACTGCTCATTAGCACGTATTCCAGAAGGTAGACATTGGACAGGCAGGAGAAAAGCAGCAGAGGAGATGGAAATTAGTTAAGCATTTAGGAGAAGCTCTGATGAAAAGACCTTAATACAGTTTGTAGAATTATTGACTGAGATTGAGTCATTTGGATTCCCTGTGAGTTATGTTTACTTATTTTATTCTTGTCCTCCATAGCAACAGATAATAGAATTGTCTGCACAGAGACAACGTAATTTCTACATTTAATTTTTCCTTTACAGAACGTTTTTCACTTGATGGTTCATTATATTTTCTTTATTCATGACATTTGTATCTAGGCTGCTTATTTCTTTGGTAAATGATTTGTTGAGATTCCTGGCATATGTACAGTGATACCACAATTACCTGACAGTTTTCCAGTTTTTGAGAAAACTAAATACTTCCCTTTAAATATCAGTATCTTTTTAATTTCAACCAGTTTGTTGAAAACATTCTTCTCCTAATGCCTAAACCAAGACTATTGTTCATAATTTAAGTCTTTCTCAATGGCCAATTTTTTCTTTTTTTTGCCAGTCCTGGGCCTTGAACTCAGGGCCTGAGCACTGTCCCTGGCTTCTTTTTACTCAAGGCTAGCACTCTACCACTTGAGCCACAGCGCCACTTCTGGCCATTTTCTATATCATGTGGTTCTGGGAATCGAACCCAGGGCTTCATGTATACGAGGCAAGCACTCTTGCCACTAGGCCATATTCCCAGCCCCTCTATGACCAATGTTATCTACACCATCATTCACACTCCTGAGATATGTATAGCTATTATAAAAACCTATGCAGCAGGGCTGGGGATATGGCCTAGTGGCAAGAGTGCTTGCCTTGAATACATGAGGCCCTGGGTTTGATTCCCCAGCACCACATATACAGAAAACGGCCAGAAGTGGCGCTGTGGCTCAAGTGGCAGAGTGCTAGCCTTGAGCAAAAAGAAGCCAGGGACAGTGCTCAGGCCCTGAGTTCAAGGCCCAGGACTGGCCCAAAAAAAAAAAAAAACCCTATGCAGGTATGCTGTCTCTTTAGAAGCCTCTAGCTCAGTGGAATGTTACAAGTGTAGTAAAACTACACTTAAGATTTCTGTGGCCCTTCTCCAATCTGTTGCCTCTTTGATGTTGCCAGAAAAACCTGCCTCTTAGATTCTCCCCATGTTACTTCTCTTCTTCTGGATTTTTGTGGCCTAAGGAACAGCATAACCAAATCAGCACTGTGTCTAAAATAGGATTGAGGGCTGGGGATATGGCCTAGTGGCAAGAGTGCTTGCCTCCTATACATGAGGCCCTGGGTTCGATTCCCCAGCACCACATATATATAGAAAAAGCCAGAAGTGGCACTGTGGCTCAAGTGGCAGAGTGCTAGCCTTGAGCAAAAAAGAAGCCAGGGACAGTGCTCAGGCCCTGAGCCCAGGTCCCAGGACTGGCAACAAAAACAAAACCAAACAAACAAATAAAATAGGATTGAAAAGGCTGGTGGTTTGGTTTCTTAGAGCCCTCTCACCCCGCCTCAGCCTGTATACTAATGGCTTGATCCCCATCC
Organism: Perognathus longimembris pacificus; assembly: GCF_023159225.1. Lineage (NCBI taxonomy): Eukaryota > Metazoa > Chordata > Mammalia > Rodentia > Heteromyidae > Perognathus > Perognathus longimembris. The sequence goes on from NC_063177.1 coordinate 16,662,739, forward strand.
TGTGGCAGTTTGGGGAAATAGTAGAGTCTTTGGGAGGCAGAGCCTATTGGAGGAAGTTAGGTCATTGGGGGCATGCCCTTGAAGGACATACTGGGGACCCTGACCCCCTTCCTGTCTCTCTTTTTGTGTGTGTGCCAGTCCTGAGGCTTGAACTCAGAGCCTTGGTGCTATCCTTGAACTCTTTTGCTCAAGGCTAGCACTCTACCACTTGAGCCACAGTGCCACTTCCAGCTTTTTCTGAGTAGTTCATTGGAGATAAGAGTCTCATGGACTTTGCTTCCCCAGCTGGCTTCAAACCACAATCCTCAAATCTCAGCCTCCTAAATAGCTAAGCTTAGAGGCACAAGCTACTGGCTCCTGGCTCCTTTTTTCTCTTTCTGCTTCTTAGTCACCATAATTTAAGCAGCCTCCTCTGCTACACACTCCTGCCATAATGTATTGTGCCACAGCAGGCCCAAGTTACTATGGACTGGAACCTCCAAATGGAACCAGAAATACTCCCTTTTTCTCTTACTTTTGAGACAGGGTTTTGCACTGAAGCTCAACTGGCCTATAATTCTATATAGCCCAGGCTGGCCTTAAATTTGCAATCTCTTTACCTCAGCCTCCTGACTCTATGAATATAGTTATGACCAGCTTATCATTCCCCCCGCCTTTTTTTTTTTTTTTTTTTTGCCAGTCCTGGGGTTTGAACTTAGGATCTGGGCACTATCCCTAATCTTCTTTTGCTCAAAGCTAGCACTCTAGCCACAGCTAGAGCCACAGCTCTACTTCTGGCTTTTCTGTGAATGTGGTACTGAAGAATTGAACCCAGGGCTACATGCGTGCTAGGCAAGTACTCTACCATTAAGCCACATTCCCAGGAAGCAAAATGAAGGAACACATGAAAAAACCCACTAGGTGTTTTTGTTTTTTTTTCAGATATCATAGCTATGGAAATCTTGACCAACACATTGGCTTGTACATGAGTACAAAGAAGTCATATATGAACATAAGTGCATGAGGTTGGTGCTGACCAGACTTGCTGCATCCATTCACATTTTTTGTTTTTTAATTTGGTCAGTCATGGGGCTTGAACTCAGGATCTGGGTGCTGTCCCTGAGTTTTTTTGCTCAAGGCTAGTACACTACCACTTTGAGCCACAGTGTCACTTCTGGTTTTCTTGTAGCTAATTGGAGATAAAGAGTCTCACGGCCTTTCCTGCCCTGGCTGGCTCCAAACTGTGATCCTCAGATCTCAGCCTCCTGAGTAGCTAGGATTACAGGTGTGAGCCACTGGCACCCAGCTTCATTCACTTTTAACTGTGCTGGAAAGATTGTTTGGGACATGAGACTGACTTGCATAAAGCTAATACAGAGAATTTGCTTTGGTTAGAATTACTGCTGACTGGCTTCCCATAAAGGGAGGGACAAATGATAGAATGAAGCAGTGTGTGTAATGCATATTGATTTATATATATATATATTTGTTTGTTTGTTTATTTATTTATATGGGTGTATATGCGCCTTCTTAATTCTATAAAGTCTGGTATAATAACTGGGCTGCTTGTTCTCTTAACCAAGCAGAGACCAGTTAAACAAAAGCACTTGTCTTTGGAAAATGGTCTCAACAGGTACTCTGGCTTCTGTGTCCTTGTGAACATTATGAAACTGTCTAGAAATCTCCCTGCTGATAATCCCTTTTTTATTATTTTTTAATATTCTAATTTGGGGGGTTGGAGGATAGGGACATAATAGTTAGGTTTTAGGGATTCCAGTGGGTTTTTCATTTTGCTTCGTGGAGACCAAAGTTTGTCATGACTCATGTTCCATCCAATTTAGATTGGATCCGGCTGTGGAGCAATGACTCAGATGGGCTTCAGGCCCAGCTGCTCAGCCCATCTGAGGAAAGCATGGTGAGGTCAGAACTGATGGCCTGACAAGTTTCTTCTCCTCCCTCTTGTGCTTTCAGGGTCTAAAGAGAGCTTCGTTACCAGCAGCAGGCAGGTACGCCTTGCCACAGGCATCTTCCCTGTTGTCAGTCTGCTGAACCACTCCTGTAGCCCCAACACCAGCATGTCCTTTGCTAGCACTATCATCACCATCCGAGCAACACAGCAGATTGGAAAAGGGCAAGAGATCCTCCACTGCTATGGTGAGCCAAGCTTCCTTACCCCTGGCCTTCCCATCTCCAGCCAAAAATAACAGACTGGGTAGGAATGAGCAAGTCACCAGGCAGGTGCCTCCATCTGTCCAGTTTCTTGGAAAAGGCAATGCATCCTTAGACCAAAGAGTTCTTCCTGCCATAGTAGGAAGCCCTGTTGCAGACAAACTATTGTGTCTTTCACTACTTAATCCCTGTGCACTGCCTCACGTCTCAGCTTCTTTTCTCCCTGTCCCAACAACTTTGAAGCCTATTTGAGAATCCAAATCCCCCAGTGTAAAGTAAAACGTTGCTGCTGATGAATCACCCCAGCCCCTTTGCTGAGCTACCGAGTTGTGAATAGTCTTTGACTCTCTTGCTACAAGAAGTAGCTGGGGGTGATCTCTCTCCAGGTCCTCACAAGAACCAGATGAGTGTTGCTGAAAGGCAGCAGAAGCTGAAGTCTCAGTACTTCTTTGACTGTAGCTGTCCAGCTTGTCAGACTGAGGAACTCAGAACACCTGCAGGGCCCAGGTGGGAAGCCTTCTGTTGTAACAGTTGCAGAGCGCTTATGAAGGTAAATTTCTCTTCTCCCTTCTTGCATCTACTCTTCTACCATGATCCTTCCCAAAAATCACCCGTCTTTAGAAGAAAGCCATCAGTGGCTTGTGGATGCTGAGCACAGTAAGAATATTTCCATGGCGTGAGTCATCCCCACATTGGGTGTCTCTCCAAAGGAACCACAGGGTAAGGTTAGATTTAATGATGTGTCTCTTACACATGACATAAAATGCCACCTAAACTGATTCAGGGAAGAAAGAAAAAGAGATTAGATATTCATTTACTCATATAGTCATTGAAGGGCTGAGAATATGGCTTAGCTGTAGAGTGCTTACCTAGCATGCATGAAGCCCTGGGTTCAATTCCTCCGCACCACATATACAGAAAAAGCCAAAGTAGTGCTGTGGGTCAAGAGGTAGAGTGCTAGCCTTGAACAAAAAGAAGCCAGGGACAGAGTTCAGGCCCTGAGTTCCAAGCCCTCAGGACTGGCCAAAAACAAAACAAAACAGTCAGTCATTGAAAAATTCCATGCTGGGGCCTACTGACACAGGTCTGTAATTTCAGCATTCAGGAAGCAGAGGCAAGAGAATCGTAAGTTGGAGACCAGCCTGTCTCAAAAAAATAGTTTGTTTTTTTTTCAGGATAGAGCTACTTCAGGTAGTTTTGCACAATGCACAGGTGGCTCTTGCACATAATCCTGGCTACTCAGAAGACTGAGATCTAGAGGAACAACAATTGAAGCCAGCTGTGCAAAAATGTCTACAAGACTCTATCTCCAATCAACCAGCAAAAAGGCTGGACTGAAGGTATGGTCCAAGTGGTAAAGCACCAGCCAAGCAAGCAATCCTCCATTGAGAGCATGAGGCCCTGAGTTCAAACCCTGGTACTGATCCCTCCCCCTAAAAAAAAAAATACAACTTTGATCCAAGGGCTCAGGTAATGCTACCTAGAACCTGTTTTTGTGTGTCTCAGCTCCATTCCTGCCATGCTAACACCCTCCTCACACACTCCCCTCTCAGGGTGGTAAGATGGCTGCCAGCAGTTCAACCTCCTGATCCTCCCTGCCCAGGAAGATGAAAATGTGTGGCATTCCAACAGCAGTCCAGACAGAAGTCAACTGACCCAGTGACTATGACCAGGGAAAATGGAGTTTCTCTCTATTTTGAACCAGAGGGAAAAACCACACCTGAGCCCTCTCAGCTTCAGGACATTGACCGAGGAAGGCTGAGGGGACATCCTTAGGAGAGGTTGGCTTGCTATGCCAAGTGATGGCACAGATACCAACATCAGCAATTCACCCATGCTGACCTATGGAGTTTTCTGCTCTGTCAAAGGATTCCATGCTCTTCCTTTTTTTTTTTTTTTGCCAGTGCTTGGACTCAGGGCCTGAGCACTGTCCCTAGCTTCTTTTTGCTCAAGGCTAGCACTCTACCACTTGAGCCACAGCACCACTTTCAGCCTTTTCTGTTTATGTGGTGCTGAGGAGTTGAACCTAGGGCTTCATGCATGCTAGGCAAGCACTCTACCACTAAACCACATTCCCAGCCCCTCCGTGCTCTTCTTAGGATACTATAAATAGAATGCAGATCTGGTTGTGCTGGTAAGCTAAAGTGATAAAATCTGGGTAACATGTGAAAAGGCCTTACCTAACTCCTTTCTGTATAGGTTTTCTTTCTTTCCCCCTTCCCCCCCATTAATTTTGTATTTTTTTTCTTTTTTTTTTAATGTCAATACTAGTGTTTGAACTCAGGGCCTTGAACTTGCTAGGCTGACTATAAATCACTTGTGTCACACCTCCAGCCTTGTATTGATTTTTCTTGCTTGATTTTTTTTTTGTTCCAGTTGGAGTTTCACTTTGTCTTAGTTCTGTCCCTAAACTTTTTTTCACTTAGCTTTATTTTACTTTTCTGTCTACCTCTTGAGCCACAGCTCCACTTCTAGCTTTTTGGTGACTAGATAGAGATAAGAGCCTCACAAACTTTCCTGCCCAGACTGGCTCAGAACCTCATTCCTCAGATCTCAGCCTCATGAGTAGCTAGGATTACAGGCATGAGCTACCACCGTGCCCAGCTTTGTATTACTGCTTTTCTTACAGCTCTGTGTGTGTGTGTGTGTGTGTGTGTGTGTGTGTGTGTGTGTGTGTTGTATATGGGAGAGACAGAGAGACAGACAGTCCTGGGGCTTAAACTAAGGGCCTGGGAGCTTTCCTTGAGCCTTTTTGCTCAAGGCAAGCGCTGTACCACTTGGGCCACTGCTCCACTTCTGGACTTTTTTGAGGGGGATGGTTAATTGGAGATAAGAATCTCATGGACTTTCTTGTCCAGACTGGCTTTGAACTGTGATCCTCAGATCTCAGCCTCCTGAGTAAGTACCTAGGATTATAGATGTGAGCCACCAGCACCTGGATTCTTGCAGCTTTTTTATAACCACTAGAAATGTATTTGCCACCCAAAGGCAAAGAGGGATTAAGAGAGGGGCAGTCAAAGTGGAAAGAAATTGTAAACTATACCAGTGTGTTTCAAAAATTACCTCTCAGGATAGAATCAGCTACTGCTTTCATTAGAATTGCAGGTTGGGCTGGGGATATGGCCTAGTGGCAAGAGTGCTTGCCTCCTATACATGAGGCCCTGGGTTCAATTCCCCAGCACCACATATACAGAAAATGGCCAGAAGTGGTGCTGTGGCTCATGTGGCAGAGTGCTAGCCTTGAGCAAAAAGAAGCCAGGGACAGTGCTCAGGCCCTGAGTCCAAGCCCCAGGACTGGCCAAAAAAAAAAAAAAAAAAAGAATTGCAGGTTTTAGACCAAATTCAGTCCATCTTAGATCATAATATGTTATCGCAAGAAGCTTTTTCCCATAGCTCTGTGCCGGTGTCACTCCTGTAATACTAGTTACTCAGGAGTCTAATATCTGAGGATTTGGTTCAAAGCTAACCTGGGCAGGAAAGTCTAAGAGACTCATCTCCAGTTAACTACCAGAAATGGTGCTGTGGCTCAAAGTGATGGAGCCCTAGCCTTGAGTGAAAAAAAATAAGCTTAGGGACAGTGCCTAGGCCCTGAATTCAATCTCCATGACCAACAACAAAAATCAATGTCCCCCATCAGTGCTCCATGATATGACCATGTACAGTGTTAATAACTGATTGTGGCTTAGAAGTAAAGATAGAACTGACTTCCACAGGGAGATGCAGTGCTGAGCTGTGGCACCAGATCTTGTACAGAATCCGTCAGCAGGGACCATCTGGTCTCTCGGTTACAGCAACTTCAGCAGCAGGTTGAGATGGCCCAGAAGCTTCTCAGAAGTGGTAAACTAGGTGAGAATGGCTTGATGCTTGGTCCTCCCACCCTTTCCCTTTTATATGTATTCTGATAGCACTTTGTACTTGAGAAAAGTCAGGAATGAAGAATTCTGTTGAATTATTCCTGCAGCCGCCACAAGGTGGCTATATAGGCCAATGAGAACAAACAAGCCCTAGCTAGCAGTCCTTGTGTAAAATGATTTAAGCTGTTGTTTTATGCATCAGATAGTGAGTTCTGGTATTTATTCCTGATGACTGAAGGCTTATATCTGACTTCCATGATTTTCTAAGAAGGTGATCCTCAGAGTCATCTCTGCTAGAAAGTGGTAAGAGCCTGTGCCCAGTGGCGATAAGAATCCTACTCAGGGGGCTGGGAATATGGCCTGGTGGCAAGAGTGCTTGCCTCCTATACATGAGGCCCTGGGTTTGATTCCTCAGCACCACATATACAGAAAATGGCCAGAAGTGGCGCTGTGGCTCAAGTGGCAGAGTGCTAGCCTTGAGCAAAAAAGAAGCCAGAGACAGTGCTCAGGCCCTGAGTTCACGGCCTAGGACTGGCAAAAAAAAAAAAAAAAAAAAGAATCCTACTCAGTGCCACCCACTGGCAGAGCACTTTCCTAACATACATGAGGCTCTGGGTTCAATGCCCAGCACTGAAAGCGGACTCACCATTACTTTTTTTTTTCTTTTTTTGGCCAGTCCTGGGGCTTGGACTTGGGGCGTGAACACTGTCCCTGGCTTCATTTTTTGCTCAAGGCTAGCACTCTGCCACTTGAGCTACAGTGCCACTTCTGACCGTTTTCTGTATATGTGGTGCTGGGGAATTGAACCCAGGGCTTCATGTATACTAGGCAAGCACTCTTGCCACTAGGCCATATCCCCAGCCCCTCCCCATTACTTTTGAAGATTAGACCTTGACCAAGACAGAACTTAATTACCCTACTTTATGAAAAGTAATCTTTTTGTTTGTTTGTTTTATCTTGTTTTGCCAGTCCTGGGCCTTGAACTCAGGGCCTGAGCACTGTCCCTGGCTTCTTTTTGCTCAAGGCTAGCACTCTGCCACTTGAGCCACAGCGCCACTTCTGGCCGTTTTCTATATATGTGGTGCTGGGGAATCGAACCCAGGGCCTCATGTATATGAGGCAAGCACTCTTGCCACTAGGCCATATTCCCAGCCCATGAAAAGTAATCTTTAGCCTAGACTTCATAGGCAAAAAAAAATGACCATGTGTGGACTATAGAGTTGGTTATGTTAGGGAGTAGATGCTGGGAACCCAGAGTAAATGGGGGAGGACTCACTAGCATCTTCTTTCCTGAAAGAGAAAGCATGTCAGAACACCATATTACTGGAACACTGTGGGTTGGTGCTAGCCCAGGGAGACACATGCAGCCCAGCTCACGCAGACTTGACACCTGGCTTCTCATTTCCAGGCTGAGGTTTGTGTATAGGAAGCATTTTTCCTTTGAATCAATAGAGCAAGCCATCCAGCAGTTGTTGGGGTGCCAGCAAGATGCCGAGAGCTTCCTATGGACAGAGCACATCATGGTGGGGGAGATTGAGGATAACTTGGCCCAGGCCTATGCTGCTTTAGGTATGACACGTTTTCATTTCCTCCCTTGTGTGTTTTGTCACGATGCTCACTATTCCCCATTCTCTCAGTCTTCAAACAGATGCTGCTCTTCCTTCCCAGTCTGCTTTCCTTACCCTGAAAATTCATCCGCTGTGGTTCTTTTCTACAGTAAGATTTTTTTTTCTCTTAGGGGACTGGCAAAAGTCTGCTGCCCATCTGCAGAAGAGCCTCCAAGTGGTTGAGGCCCGCTATGGACCAACCAGTGTTGAAATGGGCCATGAGCTCTTCAAATTGGCGCAAGTCTTGTTCAATGGGTAAGCCTTACTCTTTTGCTAGCACTTTGCCAGGGCACATACTGTTCTGTTTCTTACTAAGTACGTCTGTGTGTGTAGCACGTTTTTCCTACAGACTTTTGAAGCATGTTGAAACTTCTTTATTTCCTCTTTAGGAACAATCTTTGCTTTCAGTTTTGCTGACAAACTTAATGGTTTAGAATTTCCTCCTTAGAGATATGAGGGAGGCTCTTAGATCTGAAGAGTTTCCCCAAGGATGGCTTGCTGGGAAGCCCCACCCACCTACCAGCATAGCATTCCCTCATTCCTCCCTGGTTAATCACACCTCCCTTGGCCCTTCTCTGTCTCATTCCTGGCACCCTCAACTTCAGGCTCTCAGTCTTTTTCCTAATTTACATCCTATTCCTTTTTTTTGTTGTTTTTGTTTTTGTTTTTGTTTTTCATCCTATTCCTTTTAAAGCAGTTGTTTTCAACCAGGACTGATTTCTCCCCCAAATAGCATTTGATAGTGCCTGGAGAGTTTTGGTTTTGTTTTTCTTTTTTTGCCAGTCCTGGGGCTTGAACTCAGGGCCTGAGCACTATCCCTGGCTTCGTTTTTGCTGAAGGCTAGCACTCTGCCAACTTGAGCCATGCCGGGCTAAGCTCTACCTCGGTCTGCTTGGAGGTCCTGGGCCTCTCTGCCTCTTCCTTATGGTCCCCTATCGCCCTCAATGCATCCCCCGGCCAGTAGGGATTGACTGCAGGGGCAAGGTCCACGGATAGCTTCAGTCAGTGTGGTGGCGAGAAGCCCTGCCCCCTCCCTATACTCTCCAAGGAAGACACGTGGGGTCTCGGGGAACCCTCAAGGGGTGTTCTGGTTTAATAAGGGGAAGGGCAAATACACTTATACCAGCAGTGATGGTGGGAAGGGGAGGGACTTGAAGTGCCTAGCTAGGTACCAGCGATTGGCTAATGATCTGTCCATCATGGTGATGTCATGGAACTTCCTGCAGAGGCGGAGACCTCTTGGCTCCCCTCTGGCTCAACCAGGAAGAAGGTGGGAGTGGCTAGAGCCACCCCAGGTCTTAAAGGCATAGCCATCCCCTACATCACCACAGTGCCACTTCTGGCCTTTTCTATATATGTGGGGCTGAGGAATTGAACCCAGGGCTTCATGTATGCAAGACAAGCACTCTTGCCACTAGGCCATATTCCCAGCCCCCCTGGAGAGTTTTTTGTGTGTGCTAGTCTTGGAGCTTGAACTCAGGGCCTAGGTACTGTCCCCAAAACTTTTTGCTCAAGGCTAGCACTTTACCACTTGAGCTACAGCTTCACTTCCTGCTCTTTGGTGGTTAATTGGAGATAAGTCTCATGGTCTTTCCTGCCTAGGCTGGCTTCAAACCGCAATCCTCAAATCTCAGCCTTCTGAGTAGCTGGGATTATAGGCATGAGCCACTGGCGCCTGGCCATACATTTTTTATTGTTATGACATTAGGGCGTGGAGAGCTACTAGCATCTAGTGAGTAGAAGCCAAGATACTCTAAACCTCCTATCGTGTACAAGTCACCCCTAACAGCAACAGTCATCAGCTGTGTTAAGGTTCAGAAACTAAAAGTTTAAAAAAAAATATCCAGGGCTGGTGATATGGCCTATTGGTAGAGTGCTTGGCTAGCATATGTGAAGCCCTGGGTTCGATTCCTCAGCACCACATATAAGAAAAAAAAGCCAGACGTGGCACTGTGGCTCAAGTGGTAGAATGCTAGCCTTGAGCAAAAAGAAGCCAGGAACAGAGCTCAGGCCCTGAGTTCAAGCCCCAGGACTGGCAGAGAGAGAGAGCACTAGTTGAGATAGTACAGGCCTGTAATCTCAGCACTCTAGAGATTGAGGTATGATAATTACATGTTCAGGACTAGCCTGGGCTACATAGCAAAACCCTGTCTAAAATAAAGTTTAAAAGAGGGCCTTGAGGGATATAGCCTAGTGGCAAGAGTGCCTGCCTCGGATACACGAGGCCCTAGGTTCGATTCCCCAGCACCACATACACAGAAAAAACGGCCAGAAGCGGCGCTGTGGCTCACGTGGCAGAGTGCTAGCCTTGAGCGGGAAGAAGCCAGGGACAGTGCTCAGGCCCTGAGTCCAAGGCCCAGGACTGGCCATAAAAACAACAACAAAAAAAGAGGGCCTTGAGGCATAGCTCACAGGCAGAGCACAAAAGAGGGGCCTGAGGTGTAGCTCATGGGCAGAGCACTTGCCTAGCATGCATAAAGTTATATCCTAAGTTCCATCCTCATTACTGTACAAAAGAAGTAACTAAAAAGTAAACGAAGTATAGGATGCTTGCCTGACATGCATGAGGCTCAGGTTTGATCCCCAGCACCATTGGGGGGAAAAAGTAAAAGGTTAAAAAGAAGCCAGTGGGGGGGGGGGGAGAGGGAAAGAGGGAGGGGGAGGGGGGAATGAGGGACGAGGTAACAGTACAATGCCTAATGTATGAAACTGTAACCTCTCTCTAATTCAGTTTGATAATAAAAATATATTTAAAAAACAAACAAAAAGAAGAAGCCATTAAAAATAATAATAGGGGCTGGGAATGTGGCTTAGTGGTAGAGTGCTTACCTAGCATGCATGAAGCCCTGGGTTCCATTCCTCAGTACCACATACACAGAAAAATCTGGAAGTAGTCTTGTGGCTCAAGTGGTAGCGTGCTCATCTTGAGCATAGAGATTCTCAGGAACAGAGCCCAGGCCCTGAGTTCAAGCCCCAGGATCAGCAAATAGTAATAATAATAGTAAAGAGCCAGGCACCAGGTGCTGGTGGCTCACACCTGTAATCCTAGGTTTGTAATCGAGGTTTGCAGTTCAAAGCCAGCCTGGGCAGGAAAGTCCATGAAACTCTTATCTCCAATTAGCTACCAGAAAACTGGAAGTGGTGCTGTGGCTCAAGTGGTAGAGCACTAGCCTTGAGCTGAAGAGCTCAGAAACAGCACCCAGGCCCAGAATTCAAGCCCCACCACTAACCAAAAAAAAAAAAAAAAAAAAAAGAGCCAGGCACCAGTGACTCATGCTGGTAATCATAGCTACTCAGGAGGGTTAGCCCAAGCAAGTCCAAGGAAAGTCCACTAATCTCTTTCTCTAAAATAGCTAGCAACAAGCAGGGCTGGAGGTGTGTCTCGATTGGTAGAGCCATGCCTATGAGGCCCTAAGTTCAGACCCCAATACCACAGAAATGGGGTGCAGATAACAATTAATGAGCTGGTCCTTAACACCCTTTTGCCATTTGGTAGACACTCATTTCAGTATTTCTGGATGGAATGCCTCCAACCTTAATAGAACTGCCAGTGGTATACATTTGGTATAAGAAAGTGTTTGAGCTGGGGTCTAGTGGCTCATGCGTATAGTTAATCCTAGCTACTCAGGAGGCTGAGATCTGAGGATCACAGTTCAAAGCCAGAACAGACAGGAAAGGCCATGAGAATCTTATGACCAATAAACTACTCAGAGCCAGAAGTGTCACTGTGGCTCAAGTTGTAGAGCACTAGCCTTGAGCAAAAGAAGCTCAAGGACAGAGCCTAGGCCCAGAGTTCAAGCCCCAGCACCAGAAAAAGAAAAGAAAAGAAAATGTATGTCTGGGCACTGGTGACTCATTGGTAATCTTAGCTATTCAGGAGGCTGAGAGGATCACAGTTCAATGCTAGCCCAGACAAGAAAATTTTGAGACTCTTTTCTCCAGTTAACCACCAAAAACATAAAAAACTGAAAGCTGAGCTCAGGTGGTAGAGAACTAGCCTTGAGCAAAAGAAGGTAAGGGGCTGTGCACTGGTGGATCATGCTTGTACCAAGCTACTCAGGAGGCTGAGATCTGAAGATCAAGGTTCAGTGCCAGCCTGAGCAGGAAAGTCCATGTGAATCTTATCTCCTGTAAATTACCAAATAAGCTGGAAGTAGAGCTGTGGCTCAAGCGGTAGAGTGCTAGCCTTGAGCAATAAAGAAGCTCAGGAATAGCACCCAGGGCCTAAGTTCAAGCCCTAGGACAGAAAGAGGGGGAGGGGGGGAGGGAGAGGGGGAGGGGGGAGGGAGGGGGGAGGGAGGGGGGAGGGGGGGAGGGAGGGGGGAGGGGGGAGGGAGGGAGGGAGGGGGGGAGGGAGGGAGGGAGGGAGGGAGGAAGGGAGGAAGGAGGGAGAAGGAAGGAAGGAAGGAGAGAGAGAAAGAAAGAAAGAAAGAAAGAAAGAAAGAAAGAAAGAAAGAAAGAAAGAAAGAAAGAAAGAAAGAAAGAAAGAAAGAAAGAAAGAAAGAAAGAAAGAAAAAAGGGAAAAGTTTGAAGCTTAAAACTAAGGTCATGAATGGTAAGTAGACCTGATACACAAGACATGAAAACAGAGCAGAAAGGCACAGTGTTCTCAGGGGAAGACAAACACTCCTTCAGAAACCTGACATTAATACTGGACTCGAGCTTTGAGATTTCCCAGTTTTTCTCAGGGTCCTAGAGTCTTTCTGCTTTTTTCTTAGCTCTCTCCTCAAAGTGTGCAATATTGTGTTTGTAAAGTCTTATCTATTCTTCCAGATTATGAGATCCTGGAGGACAGACCTAATTTTGGATATCCTTCATAGTGTATGAGTAGAGCTTCAATTAATAATGCTTAACCAATCTAGATGCGTTGGCTCACACCTGTAATACCAGCTACTCAGAAGGCTGAGATCTGAAGATCATGGTTTGAAGCAGCTGGAACAGGAAAGTCTGTGAGATTCTTATCTCCAATTAATCACAGAAAAAACCAGAAGTGGAACTGTGGCTCAAGTAGTAGAGAAATAAATAGCCTTGAGCAAAAGGAGCTAAGGTGCAGCATCCAGGCCCTGAGTTCAACCCCAGAACTGTCAAATATATGTAATATTATATATATTTACTTATATATAATTTATATAATATATAAATATAATAATATAATGATTATAATATGTAATAATTTTATATACTGTATAATATATAGCTTATATATATCATATGTAGCATATACATAGCTTAACCAGCAGTAAACTGACTCTTCTTGCCTCTCTCGGTTCAGGTTTGCAGTATCTGAAGCTCTGAACACCATACAGAAGGCAGAAGAGGTCCTCTTGGTGCACTTTGGCCCTCAGAGCAGTGAAATCCAGGAGCTCCAAGAGATGAGATTCTGCTTATTGGACTTGTTACCAGACCCCCAGAGTCCCCAAGGGACTCTGGCCACAGGAAAGGAGCCCTGGCAGATGAATTGAAGGGGTGGTCCTGTTGCTGCTCTGTCAGCTGAAAGACAGTTTGCCCAACAGCCCCATTCTAGTGTGTTAAGGGCAGGGAAAACTGGAAAACATTTCATCTGGAGAGAGACTCTCACCCGTTCATGGATGTACCTTGAATAGCAAACAGCTCTTCAGTAAAAACTCCCAGTCCAGCTAGTATCTAGAAAGCTCTGGCCTGGTGCCATTGGCTCAAACCTGTAATCCTAGCTACTCAGGAGGCTGAGATCTGAGGATCATGGTTTGAAGCCAGCCTGGGCAAGAAAGGCCATGAGACTCTTATCTCCAGTAAACTAGCAAAAAAAGCTGAAAGTGGTGCTGACTCAGTTGATTCGCAGACAACTGGATGTTGGCCTGAGGTTTTGGCCAGATTCCATCTCACTAAATGGTGAGAGTCTGCTTTCCTGAAACATTCCTGTGTTTCTAGTAATAATGAAATGTTGCATACACACCAGTGGCAACTCTTAGTAGTTGTATTGCAATTAAAAGATAATTATACAGTAAGAAATCACTGCGGCTCATTACCTCAAGAGACATGAATCCACTTATGGTATCCAGCTTCCGCAAATCCTTCATTTGTATAGTTTAGTATAGTACAGTTTGGGGTGTAGTTTACAGATACAGAAATAAATGTAGGGGAAGGGCTAGGAATGTGGCTTAGTGGTAGAGTACTTGCCTAGCATGAATGAGGACCTGGGTTTGATTCCTCAAAACTAAACAATAAATAAATAAATAAATTTTTAATCTTAAAAAAGGAATATGGGGTCATTTTATTGTTGGATGGTTCCTTCCTGGGATGGCAACTCAGTACACACACTTCTTTTTTCCTTCCTTCTTCCCTTCCCTTCTTCCTTTCTTTTTCTCCCTATGTAGCTAGGCTGGCCATGAACTGGTGATCCTCCTACCTCAGCCTTCCCAAGTGCTGGCATTACAGGCATGCCATCAGCACACATGGCTTGGTACTCGTTGTTTCTGCTAGACTTAGCTATTATTATTGCTAGTGTGTGTGTGTGTGTGTGTGTGTGTGTGTGTGTGAGTGTGTGAGTCCTGGGACTTAAACTCAGGGACTAGGCACTGTCCTGAACTTCTTTTGCTCAAGACTAGCTCTCTACGACTGGAGCCACACTTCCACTTCCAGTTTTTGTTTTGTTTTGTTTGCCAGTCCTGGGCCTTGAACTCAGGGCCTGAGCACTGTCCCTGGCTTCATTTTTTTTTTTTTTGGCTCAAGGCTAGCACTCTACCACTTGAGCCACAGCACCGCTTCTGGCCATTTTCTATATATGTGGTGCTGGGGAATTGAACCCAGGGCTTCCTGTATACAAGGCAAGCATTCTTGCCACTAGGCCATATTCCCAGCCCAGTTTTTTGGGTAGTTTATTGGAGATAAGTCTCACAGACTTTCTTGCCCTGGCTTTGAACCACAATCTTGTGGGTTTTTTTTAAAAATATGGAGTGCCTCATGAATTTGCATGTCATCATTGCCCAGTAGCCATGCTAATCTGTATCGTTCCAATTTTAGTATATGTGCTGCCAAAGCAAGCACTATTATTATTATTACTACTAGTAGTAGTAGTATTTCAACTGGCACATGAAATACAGACTTCCTGAGCCCAGGGAAGGAGGTAAAGGAACATAAAAATATGCTGAGTGAGCTGGGCACTGGTGGTTCACACCTGTAATCCTAACTTTTCAGGAGGCTGATGTCTGAGGATCATGGTTCAAAACCAGCCTGGGCAATAAAGTCCATGAGACTCTTATCTCCAATTAACCACCAGAAAACCAGAAGTAGAGCTGTGGCTCAAAGTGGTAGAACACTAGCCTTGAGCAAAAGAAGCTCAGGGACAGCACCTAGGCCCTGAGTTCAAATCCCATGACCAACAAAAATAATAATAAAGGGCTGGGGATATGGCCTAGTGGCAAGAGCGCTTGCCTCATATACATGAGGCCCTGGGTTCAATTCCCCAGCACCACATATACAGAAAATGGCCAGAAGTGGCGCTGTGGCTCAAGCGGCAGAGTGCTAGCCTTGAGCAAAAAGAAGCCTGGGACAGTGCTCAGGCCTTGAGTACAAGCCCCAGGACTGGCCAAAAAAAAATAAATAAATAATAATAATAAAAATATGCTGAGTGATATACCACTAATGTAGCTTAGCGGTAGAGTGCATGAGGATAAGGCCCTGGTTTGTATCCTCAGTGTGTGCACATGTACCCCAGATGCTGGGAGCATGGACCTTTCTGCTAGTTGTTTCAAACTTCAGACAGGCAGGCAAGAATGGTTGTTCCCTCCCACAGGCTGTGTAGCAATGGTCTGGACACTGTCTTTTGGAAGCGATGGGGTTTTCTGGGTCTGTACCCCATTGCTATATCCCCACTGGGTGACCAGACAGTCAGATGAGTTAGTAGGAAAGGATGCCAGATTCACAATGCCTTTGAGAGATTGCCACCCTGCCATGCCCAAAGAGGGCCTTTTGGTTGCCATGGCCTTGCTGACAGGAAGTGAATAGCCTAGGAGATGGCTGACAGCAGCTTTTCAAGAAACAGTATTTGGAATACAGTTAGTATTCAAATTATTTGTTGAATGGAAAGCAGACACAATTTGGTTAGCCTCCTCTAATAACTCATTGTGGCAAGGGAGGAGCCAGTATATATTTTGGTAGAGCTTTTGCAGAAAGAAAAATAAAGTTCTGCCTATAAATTATGTTCTATTTCAAAGTTTTGACATGTTTCATGATTCTCAAAAAGGCTTATAGTTTGTAAAAAAAAAAATAGTTCTAGTTTCTTTAAAAATAGGCTAATCGGGTTCTGTTTTGTATGTACTTGCATGCTTGCCTTATAAAATAAAGAACAGTATCCTAAAGTTGCAAATTACTTCCCTTTTCTGTCCATATGTTAACCTCTATTTTCATATAGTCTTAGCTTGACTATGGAATACTTGTGCCTGCATTGAAATCAAGCTGGCTTATTTAAGAGTATGACTTGTAACTGTTCTTACATACCCCCTGACCTCGCCCCTGCCAAAGGCCTGTATAGACTTGGGGATGGAGAACCTAAGAGGGAGGACCTAGTGGGAGGTCTTTAGTTCATTGAGGAGATGCCTCAAAAGGGAGTAGTGGGACCCTGGTCTCCTCTTTTGCTTTGCTTCCCACCTATAAGGCACTCCTGCTATAAGGAACTTCCTCACAACATTCCCCAAAGTAGCCAGGTCATTTGATTATGGGTTGGATATAAAACTATGAGCCAAAAATAAATGTTTTCTGCCAGGCATGGTTGGCATATGCCTGTAATGCCAGCTATGGAGCTGAATCAAGAGTATTTCTGTTTGAGGCCAGCCAGGAAAAATTGCAAGACCATATCAGAAAAATAAGAGGCCAGGAGCCAGTGGTTCATGCCTGCAATAACAGCTTCTCAGGGGGCTGAGAGCTGAGGATTGTAGTTTAAAGCCAGCCCAGACAGAAAAGTCCAAGAGACTCTCCAGTCTTCAGTTAACAAGCCAAAACTGGAACTACAGGTATGGCTCAAGTGGTAGAGCACCAGCCTTTGAGTGAAAAAGCCAAGTGAGTCAAGTATCGATGGCTCACACCTATAATCCTAACTACTCAGGAGGCTGAGATCTGAAGATCAATGTTTAAAGCCATCCCAGTCAGGAAAGTCTGAGGCTCTTATCTCCAATTAAGGACCAAAAAAAAAAAAAAAAGCTAGAAGTGGAGCTGTGGCTCAAGTGGTTAAGAGCACTCACCTTGCACAAAGCTCAGGGATAGCACCCAAACTCTGAATTCAAGCCTAGGGACCAACACACACACACACACACACACACACACACACACACACACACACACACGCACGCACGCACGCACGCACGCGCGGCGAAAAGCTTAAGTAACTGAGTATTTGCTCAGCATGTGGGAGACCCTGAGTTCAGTCATCAGCACCATAAAGTAAATAAAATGTTCTCAAGTATTTCAAGTATTTGTTATAATCAGGGAAAGCTGACTAACAGCATGCTTTAGTGATTGTGGGGACAGGAGGTGTCTTCCTGGGGACTAGTGGTCCTAATGCGTAAACACCCAGGGTAGAAAGCAATGGCTGAATCTCTGCATTATACAAACACAGATAACTAAAGGCTATTATAAATGGTTACTGCAGAGTTTAGGGCAACTCATCTTCACAGTCAGCACAGCTCAAAATATGGAAGAACAATGCAACCCAAGATATGGAAAAAGCTCTTTTATTGCAAAGCATACATGGAAACTATAGGAGCACCTCCATGTAATGTGTTCTTGCCATTTTTCTAGTTTTCATCCAGGATACTGGGCCATTAAACTGGATCATTAAGTGCCCCTGGGGTCCAGAATTTTGCCTATGAAGAGTAGGGCTCCTGTGTCTGTGTCTCTCAGTACAAAGATAAAAGGTTGGTTAAGGTGATAGTCCAAGGGGAAGGTGAGGCGAGCAACCTGCAGGGCTGAGCTGGGTGTAGTTCCTGCGCCATCTTCATTCCACTCAAACCCAACCCTGTGTTCCATTTGAGTGAGCTTGACAGGTTTGCCTGTGATCTTGCTGAAGTCTGGTGTCTCAAACAAGGATTGCAATTCTGCAGAGGTTAAGAGACAGTCCCATTAAAACCCTGCCTTATCTAACACCTGGGAGAAAAGGAAAAAAGGCAGGCAAGCTGGGAATGGAGCATTGCTTTGACCTGTGAAGCTCGAAGCCTGGGTAAGTGATTTTCCCAAGAGGAAAGTCTATTAAAATGGAGGATGCATCCAGGGCCTGTCTACAAGGCTATGGAACTCTTGGGTTCTGCTTAGCAATGTGGGAGGCTCTAAGATTCAACCCCAGCATGACCTCCAAGAGCAAACATACTTATCTCTTGTAGGGAGTTGGAAACTTCGCCTTCATAACTCAGCTTCAGCTTGGGGACAGTCAGGACCGCTTGGATAGTCTTCAATTCTCGGTCTATGTCATGAATGAATTCAGAGGTAAGGCTCTCTTCTATCATAGTCAAGTTCTGTGTTGCTTTCACAGGCAGGAAGAAGATGATACTCATACTTCCAGTCAAGGGCAGCTGAGCAATCTGAAACAGCAAGAAGCAGGTGGGTAAGTCTTCCAACACTTCAAAGCCTAGGGTGGACTAAGACCTATACCTTTCCTTTTCCCATGGTGGGACCTGGCTCTGTATGTGCCTAGCTCCTGATCTACATAACCATCATGCTGTAGCAGCAAGTAATCTCTAGATGCTCCTTAAAACAAAAACCAACAACAACAAAAACCTGGGCACTGGTAGCTCATACTTGTAATACTAGCTACTCACGAGGCTGAGATCTGAGGATCACAATTCAAAACCATCCTGGCCAGGAAAATCTGCGACACTCTTATCTCCAACCACCAAAAAGCCAGAAGTGGAGATGTGAATCAAGTGGTAGACATCAGCCTTGAGTGAAAAAGCTAAAGGACAGCTCCCAGGCTCTGAGTTCAAGCCCCAGTACCAACACCAAAAAAAAAAAGATGCTTTCTTCTAAAGCTAATACTAACTGAAGTTATCTGCTGAAAGAATTCTGTGCTAAGGAGCCCCTTAGAAGTCAGTTAGAAGTGAATTTCAGTGAATTTTCTCCCAGCATGTACCTGCCAGTGTTACCTGGTCACTTACTGTGTGAAGATCACTGAACTAGAAGTGAGGGTGATGGGAACCTCAAAGCCTGAGCAGCAATAAAAGTGGATCTTTTGAACAGAGGTTCTCAACCTAAACAAATGGTATCAGAGGTCCCAAGAGCCACCTGAAATCACATGCAGAAATGTATGCATGTACACAAATGGTGTTTCAGGTAAAAATCCAGAAGGGTGGGAAGTGTGGTTCAAGTGGTAGAGTGACAGCCTTGAGTAAAAAAGCCAAGCAAGAGCATGAGGCCCTGAGTTCAAGCCCTGGTACCAGAACAAAAAAAAAAAAAAAAAGAAAGAAAGAAAAAGAAGAGGAGGTGCTGGGAATGTAGCTTAGCAGTAGAATGCTTGCCTTGCATGCATGAAACCCTGGGTTCAATTCCTCAGTACCACATAAACAGAAAAAGCCTCAAGTGGCGCTGTGGCTCAAGTGGTAGAGTGCTAGCCTTGAGCAAAAGAAGCTCAGGGACAGTGCTCAGGCCCTAAGTTCAAGCCCCAAGACTGGCCAAGAAAAAGGAAGAGGAAGAGGAAATCAGCTATATGTGAAAACCTTAGAATGACAATTTGGGGTTTGACAGATTTTCAAAATACAGCTGTACTTTTTTGGCAGGAAGGGGTGATACTGAAACTTTAGCTTTTAATTTTAAAAATAAAGAAACTTCTCTGATGAGGAAATGAGAATGGCCAAGAGACATATGAAAAAATGCTCTACATCACTGGCCATAAAGGAAATGCAAATCAAAACAACATTGAGATTCCATCTCACCCCAGCAAGAATGTCATATATCAAGAAAACTAATAATAACAATTGTTGGAGGGGATGTGGCCAAAAGGGAACCCTACTTCATTGTTGGTGGGAATGTAAACTGGTTCAGCCACTCTGGCAAGCAGTATGGAGATTCCTCAGAAGGCTAAATATAGAACTCCCCTATGACCCAGCAGCCCCACTTTTGGGTATCTATCCAAAAGACCACAAACAAAATCACAGTAATGCCACCAGCACAACAATGTTCATCGCAGCACAATTTGTCATAGCGAGAATCTGGAACCAACCCAGATGCCCCTCAGTAGACGAATGGATCAGGAAAATGTGGTACATATACACAATGGAATTTTATGCCTCTATCAGAAAGAATGACATTGTTCCATTTGTAAGGAAATGGAAGGACTTGGAAAAAGTTATACTAAGTGAAGTGAGCCAGACCCAAAAAAACATGGACTCTATGGTGTCCCTTATTGGGAATAATTAGTACAGGTTTAGGCAAGTCATAGCAGAGCATTACAAGGCCCAATAGCTATACCCTTATGAACACATAAGATGATGCTAAGTGAAATGAACTCCATGTTATGGAAACAATTGTTATATCACAGTTGTAACTACTTTCAACGTCCTATGTGTATCTGTAGCTTCTATTATTGATGATGTTCTTGTATCACATTCCTGTGGTTGTACCTACACTATCTCTGTAATCTTATCTGAGTATATTGGAAACCGTGTTTACTGGTATTGGAAGTAGGAAATTCAAAGGGAATACCAAATTTGAGAGACACAGGGTAAAAAAAGAGGGCTGGGGATATAGCCTAGTGGCAAGAGTGCCTGCCTCGGATACAGGAGGCCCTAGGTTCGATTCCCCAGCACCACATATACAGAAAACGGCCAGAAGCGGCGCTGTGGCTCAAGTGGCAGAGTGCTAGCCTTGAGTGGGAAGAAGCCAGGGACAGTGCTCAGGCCCTGAGTCCAAGGCCCAGGACTGGCCAAAAAAGTAAAAAAAAGAGAAACAACTACAAAAGCAATACTTGCAAAACTGTTTGGTGTAAGTGAACTGAACACCTGGGGGGGGGGAGGGAAAGGGGGGGAGGGAGGGGGGTATGAGGGACAAGGTAACAAACAGTACAAGAAATGTATCCAATGCCTAACGTATGAAACTGTAACCTCTCTGTACATCAGTTTGATAATAAAAAAAAATTAAAAAAAGTGCTCAAGAAAATATTTCAGCATTTTAGTGCCAACTAGTTATTGTTGATTTATTTTGTTTTCCTTTGGTTTTTTTGTTTGTTCGTTTTCAGATAGGACCTCAAAAAAAAAAAAAAAAAACTAAATAGCACAGGCTGGCTGCAGACTCAATATCCTCCTACCTCAGCGTTGCAAGCACTGGATTACAGACTTGTATTACCATGCTCAGCTTTAGAGGACAAATATTGAGGGCCCATTTCTCATTTCTTTAATCTTAAGAGTATGTTGTAAACACTCTGAGAGGCTGCTTTTGTTTATTCGTTGTTGGCCATGGGGCCTGGGTGCTGTCCCTAAGCTCTTTTGCTCAAGGCTCACACCACCACTTTGAGCCACAGTGCCACTTCCAGTTTTCTGGTGGTCAATCGGGGATAAGAGTCTCACAGACTTTCCTGCACTGGCTTTGAACCATGATCCTTAGATCTCAGCTTCTTTTTTGTTGTTGTTTTTTGTTTTTGTTGCCAGTCCTGGGGCTTGAACTCGGGGCCTGAACACTGTCCCTGGCTTGGTTTTGCTCAAGGCTAGCACTCTGCCTCTTGAGCCACAGCACCACTTCTGGCTTTTTCTATATATGTGGTGCGGAGGAATTGAGCCCAGGGCTTCATATATACGAGGCAAGGACTTTACCACTAGGCCATATTCCCAGCCCTCAGCTTCTTGAGTACCTAGGATTATAGGTATTAGCTACCAGTGCCTGCCCGGCAAGGGTACATTTTGATAACTAGCCTTCACTCCATCTTTTTTTTTCTTTTGTCGGTCATGGGGCTTGAACTCAGGACCTGGGTGCTATCCCTGAGCTCTTTTGCTCAAGGCTAGCATCCTATTACTTTGAGCTATTGCTCCACTTCGGTTTTCTGATTGTTAATTGGAGATGAGAGTCTTATGGACGCTTCGGCCCAGGCTGGCTTTGAACCATGATCCTCAGATCCCAGCCTCCTGAGTAGCTAGGATTACAAGTATGAGCCACCAGCACCCAGCCTTCACTTAATCTTAAGCATAGGAAAGGCTCAGAAGACTTGCTCACATAGTCACACAGCAGACAAAATTCAGGTCATTATCCAACCTATTCCCATACATCATGCTGCCTCTCTTTGACCTCTCCCACTCCACCTCTACAGACCTTGCAGTTGAGATCAGAATCCAAGCCATAGCGTAAAACGGCCTTGGGGTCTGACATCATGGGGATTCTCACAGTCCTTTCCTCATCCAAGTGGAAATCCTGGAGGGAGGTCTTCCTGGAGTCAAACTTCGTTACCCACTGCCCTGGAATGGAACAAATGGAGTGTCCTGAGCCCCAGGCACCAGAAAGGCTGTGGGGACCATGCTGTGTCAATTTCCTGACTGCTTAAAGGAATCTTAGTCCTTAGCAGCTCTGACACATGACGGAACAATTGCTCTGTCTCAGCATGTGTGGTTTGAGCCACAGTATTTCCGGTACCCCAAATGCCTTCCACAAGCCAGTGCAGATGGAAAGAAGTTGATTTTGACTTGATTCCTTTTCACTGAAGGTGGTCTTTAATATGCTGCTGTGTGGCTGCTCTTTTACTGGACATCAATGCTTGAAGAAGAAAGCCACCTTGCTTTCCTTTGGAAGTTCAGGGGTCCACTCATGCTGCTCTCTGATAACGTGGCCCCAGAGCATTTTAAGGGGAATATTATGCCATTATCTACCCCCCTCCCCACCTCCAAGGCCTTATCTGAACATGGCAGATCTCACAGTAGGCTGTGGAATCGTCTCTGTGTACATCACCACTGTCTAGAACAATGGTGGTAGGTAACCAATGACAGTTTCCTGACCACCTCCTGTGCCCCAAGTATAATACTAGGATTGCTTTGAAAACAAGTGAATGTATAATACTCTATACTTTATAAAATCGGTGTGTGAACCTGACATTAAATATGAGGATTCTGATCCAGGAAGGTTTCAGGATTCTGCACCTAGCAAAGGCCAAGCCAGGATTTAGCCTGACGTGACTCCAGAAGCCAGAAATCTAATATAGTGCCCAGTGCAGGTCAGGGCTCCTACACCTGTGGCCACTCATCAGTCACTCTGTAGACACCTGGGAGATGGTAAGCAGATATGCTGCAGCCTGGGTGAGTCTCTGCTGGCTCTGCCTCAGGGTCCTGTCGGGTAAAGCTTTGACTTCTCTTTCTCAGCCCCCTGACACCTGTCTTTGGCCCCTGGCCACAGAGAAGTGGAGAAGCCCTCACCCTTAAAGTAAGCCACACCCAGAAGCAGAATGCTGATGTCACTGGGCAACTCCCTGGTGGACCTGGCAACTTTCCCTTTCATCTGGGCCTGTACCCAGTTGTTAATCTCCGGCAGGTCTATGCGAGGGTTGCCAGTCATGATTCTGGGCCTGGTCCCGTATGACTTTTCCAGTGCTGCAACAAAGCTGGATTTTACCCGCAGCTCTAAGAAGAGGTGAGGAAAAGAAGAGGTTAGTGTACGGGTAGGAGCTGAACCATCACCCTCTCTTTGAGAGTGTGCCAGGCTTAGGTTGTTGTTTACCACATAGCAGGCCCCCACTTCCTGCCCAGCATCTTCCCATGACTTGCCCAGACATCTGCTGGCTCCTCCAGGCACTGGACAGAGAACAATGGAGTCCATCCATTGCTGTTTCTCTTTATGCTACTACATGCCACTGCCCCTTCACACCCCTCCCCCCTAAAACACCACCCTCCAGCCTTCTATCTCCCTCAGACCACTTCCTCTTTCTGATCCTCATGGGCCCCTTCCTGTCTACCAGTGCCAGGCCTGGCCTGAACACACTTGATCTTTTGTTTAGGGGGGAAAAAAACAACAACTCATCTTGGAGCTTAGAGGCCCTAACTCTATCAGACAGTCCAGACTAGGAAGGCTGTTGACTGCTTGGGTATGGTAGGACATGCCTATAATCCCAGCACCAGAGAGACAGTCAGTAGGATCACAAGGAGATGAGAAAGGAAAGAGGAGAGGAGATCAAAAGGAAGAGAAGGAAGGAGAGGTGGAAGAAGGGAGGGGAAAAAGGGAAGAGGAAGGAAGAAAATGAAGAGCAAGAACTGACTCCTCTCAAAGACAATTCGGGAAGCACTCCTGAAGTTCTTCTGGGGGGCAGTGACGGTGGCAAGAAGCTCCTTGTAGGTGCTGTGGATATCAGGGTTGTTGATCAAGTCGTAGTAGAGAGCCCGGTGAATGATGGATTCCGTCCGTTGTTCTGCGCCTGTCAGACAAGATGGCGAGCCTTGGATAAATGCTGGGCCCCAGTCGGGCTTCTTCCAGGACAGCAATGCTGGGCATTTCTTACCATGGAAAGCAAGCTGGCCCTGAGCTCACATTTCTTCTGTCTCAGTCTCCCAAGTACTGGGATCACAGGCATGCACCTCCCTCTCCCCATCTAGATAATACTCTTATTCTTTTTATCTGCTAAGAGCCTGAGTAGACTCAGCCTGCAGACCTTCTAGGTGAGCAAGGATTTGAAGGTAATGGAGAAAAACAATGTTCTCAGAGATGTGTCTTAAAGTAGGCTAAAGGCATCAGACTCAGAGAGAGAAAGTTGGAGTGAACACAAGTCCAGGTACTCCCCATCTCAGTCCCTACACTGTTCTGTACTGAGTGTCCCCTGTGAACTCAAGCTGTGACCCCACTGAGGGCAACCTCAGACCTGCTTGCAGGCAGATAAATCCTCAGAACCTCAGTGAATAGCTGGCACACAGTGGGAGCTTGTTTAACGAATGAATATTCAAGTCACCCTATCAATAAGCAATGGGAATTGTGGGTGTACACCCCCTGAACTGTCACTGCATGAGCAGGCCCCTCCCCCCCCCACCTAGCCAGCTTTACAAGCCCTGTACACCCCTCCCCAAGTTGCACATGAGCAAAAGCCCCATGGGGAGGGGAGAGGCCTCCAGGTCCCTCTGAGGCCTCCTGCAGCTACACACTCACCCAGCGAAAGGGCAGACAGGGCCGTGGCCATGCTGAGGGGAGACAGCAACACGTTGGCAGTGGGGCTGGCACTGGATTTCTGGCGGTATAGGTCATAGCCGAAGTTGGAGATGGCTGCTGCCAGTTTATTCACAGGGATCTTGAAAAAGGGGTCCTCTTCCTCCACTGGCTCCCCAGTGCTGTCGGGGACTAGGGAGCCCTGGATGAGGAGTAAAAGGACCAGAAGAGACATTAAGTGAATGATTCTCTCCTCCTGGCCTTCAGCCAGGAGTTGTGTTCTGGCTCTGGGGCTTATGGTATGTTTAGCCTAAAGTTGAATAATGCATGAGCTCACTGCTAGGAAGAGGCAGCCTAGAAGGGAAGTTAGCTGGCCAGGTATAGACATCTGTGATCTGTGAGACGGATGCCAGTGACACACTTTTTAAACAAATGACCAGGAGTGCCCAATCTCCACCCCCCAGCCCCACAAGAAACCCTGTACTCAGACCACATCAGGCTTTCATCCTGTCAGCCTTGCTGGTTGCTCTGAAACTCTGCCACTCCCTTCTACCTTCTATCACTGTCCCCCATCTTTCCTGGCCACATGTCCTTTCCTCCATCACAGATTTTCCCTGGCCAGCACTATTTGAATTGAACTTTGGGATTTCTGACCTTTTCCAGAGCCAAGCATCACCATTATGCTAGGCTCTAGGCTCTAAGCTCTTGGCTAGTTCATTTACTTTCCAGTTCTGGGGGTCAAACCCAAGACCTTGCAAATGCTGGGCCAACACTCTACCACAGAGCTACACCCCAGCCTCTGCTAGTTCCTTTTTACTTCCTTCATCTCATCTTCATTTATATATTCATCTAATACCCCAAAAAGACTAATATCACAAAAGAACTGAGAATGCTTTTACTCTCTACCCATCCCCAGCACCTTCAGTGTAGATAGATGGTCATAGGTAGGGGTGCAATAGGTAGAGTACCTGCCTAGCTATGTAAGGGCCCGGATTCAATCCCTAGCACCAAAGACAAAGAAGAGTAGGTATTCAGTAGGTAAGAAATAAGTGGATCATCACAATGTAAAGAAACAAAGACTGAGGTAAGGTCACTAAGTTGGTGAGAAGTAGAACCATAATTGAAACTCAGGAGCCACAAAGTCCAGGGCTCTGGCTAGTATGCCCCAGTTGCCTGACCTGAGAGTGACAACCCTTCACCCCTAGTCATGCAGCAAAGCTTCAACTGTGTTCTCTGAAAAGTTTACACTCCAGTCAGTATCTGAACAAATCACTAGAGACTACCACCCATCCAGTGAGCCCTACAAGTACAAGGGATGTACAGGAAGCTCTTGTTCGAGTGTGTGTATATGAGCGTGTGTATGGTGTCTTCATGCATGTTTGTGTCCGTCCTGGGGCTTGAACTCAAGTGCTGGATGCTGTCTCTGAGACTTTTTGCTCAGAGCTAGCACTCTATCACTTTAGCCACAGCTCTACTTCTACTATTTGGGTGATTAACGAGATAAAGAATCTCACAGTTTGTCCTGCCCAGACTGGCAGTGAAGCACCATCCTCAGATCTCAGTCTTCTGAGAAGGATTACAGTCATGAGCCACCTGTGCCCAGTATTTTTCAGTTTTTTGCATCATATTTTTGCCTCTGCTGTGTCTCCTGCAATATGAGGAAAAACTCTTTCTCTTTGCTTGCTGTCAGAGAAACCAAGGCCCTAGAGAAAGCCTGGAATTGGACTTTCTGTGCTGTCTACCATGCTGTGAGCTAAGGAGGGGCCCCTCCCTCTCCATCCCACTGACCTCAGGGCTGCTGGCGACATTCTGGCAGCTGACCTGCCCAAGCAGGGTCCCAGCGCAGAGGAGTACCACCAGGGCCTGCATCTCTGACCTGCAAGAGATGCAAGGAAGACAGGCAAGCCACTCCCCTCATCCCCCACCCTCCCCTGCCACACAGCCTGGCCAAGGGGCAGGCAGAGCAAGCACTTCCTTCCTGTCTGCAAGTGGCCCCTTATGAATTACCCCCTCTCAGCCATATCTTTCTCTACCTGCACCTTTCTCTCAATCAGCAACTACCTCATGAACTGTGCTTTCAGCCCAGGTCCCTTCCAGGGGACCCACCTTCCCATGTAAAGCTCCAGTGCAGTGAATATCCAGCTCTAGGCTCCTCTCTCCCTGTGAGGCATGCTGTAGTGCAGATGCACTGCAAAGCTTTTCCCTAGAGGAATCCAGCCAGCCCATTTGCTAGGGTTTACACCTGGAACCTCCTGAGAGACTGAGGGCCGAACCCAGGTCTCTGGGGAATCTCAGAATACTAAGAATGGGAGCATCCGGCCCAGCCCCAGCTAAGCTGCCAAAAGTTCTCCAAGTCTTCTGGAATTCCTCTGGCCTACAGCCTGTGACCTCTGGAAAATTCATTCCCTTCTCATTTCCATTTCCAGAGCTCTTCCCCAGTTGGTGAGGAATGCTGAAGTCTAAGGTTGGATCACCTAGATCCACATCTCAATCCTGGGTTGTTGGGCTTTTTTTTTTTTTTTTTTTTTTGTGCCACTATGAAGTTTGAAGTCAGGGCCTTATACTTTTACTCCACTTTCTTGCTCACAGCTGGCACTCTACCACAACTTCAGTCCAGCTGATTGATGGGTAATTGAAGATGAGCGTCTCAGACTTTCTGCCCAGCTGGCTTCAAATCATGTTTCTCAGATCTCAACCACCTGAGTAGCTAGGATTATAGATGTGAGCCACCAGCACCTGGCCAATTTTGGGCTTTAGTTGTTCTCTAAATAGTGTCTTTTTTCTTAGTAAAGTGTAAGTAAAATAGTATTTACCTATCATTATGAGGATTACAATTAGATGCCTTTTTTTTGAGACAGGGTCTCACTATATAACCCATGCTAGACATGAACTCCTCAGCCTCTCAAGTGCTGGAGTCATAGGCAAAGACCACTATGTCTGGCTCCAGGCTAAATAATATCTTGGCATCACTTAACAGTGCCAGAAGCCAGTGGCTCATGCCTATAACCCTAGCTACTGAGGAGGCTGAGCTCTGAAGATCACTGTTTAAAGTCAGCCCAGGCAGGAAAGTCCATGAGGCTCTTATCTCCAGTTTACCACCAGAAAACCAGAAGTGGTACCGTGGCTCAAAGTATGAGCAGAAAGGCCCTGAGTTCAATCCCCACGACTGACAAAACAAACAAAAACAGTGCCAGGGCTGGGAATGTGGCCTAGTATGCATGAAGCCCTGAGTTCAATTCCTCAGTACCACATAAGCAGAAAAAGCCGGAAGTGGCGCTGTGCCTCAAGTGGTAGAGTGCTAGCCTTGAGCAAAAAAGAAGCTCAAGGACAGTGCTCAGGCCCTGAGTTCAAGCCCCAGGACTGCGGGAAAAAAATCAGTGCCAAAGAGGGATAAGCTCTCAAATGATTCCAGGACCAAATATATCCCCTTTAACCAAAATCATGGCCCTGCTTCTTTCTCCTCCAGATGGTCTCTTCCCTCCCAGCTCAAAAGTGGTTTTTAAACCCCAAAGCCTTCTTTCTTTCACTTTAATCACTCTGTTTCTTAGCAAGACCTCCCTAGTCCTGTAACTTCCCCATCAGTGGCACTCCTGCTCTATCTCTGGTCTGGCCCCTGGACCACAGACAAAACTCAAAAATCTTGGTCTAGGGCTCTAGATTCTTCTGTATTCACCTCATCTTCCTGCATTGACCTGTGCTCTCTTTGAAGTCAGGATCTAGGGGTGAGGTAGAAGATTTTCCTAGGCCTTTTGGTCACAAAGTCAGAAAAAAACTTCAACTACCCAGACTTTAGTCAATGTTCTGCCTCTGTCTACCTTGTAACACTCACATGCGCACACACCCCCCACACACACACACAGTAATTCTTCTGATTCCCAGAAAAGTCAGGACTGCAGTGTCTGATCATTGGCTGGAGTCCTTAACATTAAGTCTGATAATCAACTGGACAACACTTTAGTGCATGAAAGGTAACAAAAGGAAAGATTTCAGCTTGCTCAGTTTAAGGCAAGACTGCCAGCAGGAACCAGTCCTGCTCTCTTTCTACACCCTCATTTCCAGTTGTTCTCTGGAGTTCCATGGACCCCTTGTGTTCTTTTTTTTTTTTTTAATTGTTAGTGTTGGGGCTTGAACTCAAGGCCTAAACACTGTCCCTATGCTTTTTCACTTAAGGCTGGAGGTCTACCACTTTGAGCCACAGTACAACTTCCGGTTTTCTGATGGTTCATTGGAGATCAGCATCTCATGGACTTTTCTGCCTGGGCTGGCTTTGAAATCGTGATCCTCAGGTCTCAACCTCCTGAGTAGCTAGGATTACAGGCACGAGCCACTGGCAGCTGGCTCACTTTTGTGTTTTTATTGGCCACATGGCTGGTGAAAGGAGAGAAAAAGCTTCCAACAGTGTGAGACCAACCTAAACATCATCAGGCTTCCAGCACTCTCCATTCTGTCAGCCAGCCCAGCCCAGAACTGTCTGGAGCCTTCCTTGCTTGAGACTCCTGGGACTGGTTTATTGGAGACTAAAAATAAGTGAGACAGATAAGAGACAAGGCTAGTGAGCTAGCCATCAGGTCATTGGAGTGGGACCCTGAGAGCAGGAAGGAGACAGGTCACTCAGCATCATATTTAAGGAAACAACTCAGATGTACTTGAAGGTAGGGCCTTCTCTAGTCCTACTGAGCCCTCAGGTCATGTGACTACTCACTATCACCACAGGCGTAGGCTGAGGACTGGAGATGAAATGAGGGAACTTGACAGGGAAAGATCCAGTGGGCAGAGCTGGTCCAGAGCAGGGATGGAGAGTACTAAAGGCATGGCTTTCAATTAATTCTCCACCTCGGGCCATAGGGATAAAGGAAGTGGACACGTGGTAGTATGAGGATAGAGTTAGAGTCTGCAGTCGGGGCCCTTCAAGGCACATGCAATGCCCTGTACAAGATGATTGGTCTCTGAGCTTTTGTAAGAAACCATTGGCTGGCCATGGGCACAGGATGATGTTGCCATCCTGGCCAAAGGGCAGTATCTGAGCCAGGTTCCTGGCCTCCTATGTGGGGGAGGATACCAGGCAGAGATAGATTCTACCCACTGGGCCAAGCTCAGCCTTGCTTTCCATCACAAACCAAGAGGCTCAGGAACTGGGATGCTGGGAGAATCAAGTTGAGCCAACACATGTGTTTCAAATTAAATCCAGTTGCGAGACAAACACCATGGCTCCTCCTCCTCCTCCCAGAACCACACAGTCTTCAAGCCACATGGAATTAGGCATTGTGGACCTGCAGGAAAAGAGCACCTCCCTCTTGGCAGGCTCTAGGAGCTTCCAAGGATCCTCTCTGGTCCACCCAGGCTGAGACCACCACACCCCTAGGAACCTCAATCAGTCAAACCATGGTGCCCAGAAATCCATCTCTTCACACTCACACAGGGACCAGCACTGGGCCCAGAACTCCCTGGTCCCCACCCCTCAGTGTTGGGAGTTAACTCCTGGTGGACATCCATAATAAGGTTTCAGGGAGCCTGATGCTTCTCTTGGGACCAAACTACTTCCCTGCTGTGGCATGCTACAAGGAATACCAAGCCCCCTGAACTGTGTGTGCGCGCACACACACGACCAGGCTAAATAGTGCTCTTTGTTTGCATGAGGCCGTGACCTCATCTGTCTCCTAACTTTTGCTTTTTGCTCTTTTGGCCACAGAGAAAGAGGGTGGAGGCTAAGGACACAGTTGTTACCCCATCTCAACTCTAAGGCAGGGCTCAGCAGGCAATAGCTTAGTGCTGCTGGGAAATGAGATCTTCCAAGTTAACACCAGTTGATTTTGAAAGAGTAGCAGTAAGCTGAGTGGAAGGCAGGCTGAGCTACCAGACCACTACTTCCAGACTATCCGGCTGAAAGCAGCTCCCTGAGTGTCCTTTTCTGGGGGTTCAGCCTTTTTGGGGTGCTACTCAGACCTGACCCTCCTCTTTTTTTTTGCTTCCCACTCACTTCATTGAGAAGTCTTTCCAGTGGGGCAATTGGGTCCTGATCTTTGCCTACTTCCTCTGCCCTCTTCCACCCATCCAGCCTGATGGCCAAGTTGCCCCCCCTCTTTTCTGCTCCCTGGGGCACCCTTGTCTCTCCTAAGTACCCCCTCCATCCCAGAGGAGACTCTCTAGTCTCCCCATCTTTCCATGACATGCAAACCCTGGAGCTGCTTTACCTGTGGTTTGTGACAGCTCCACTCCCAGCCCGGGGCTCTCAGCTGCACACAGAAGGGGGCTCCAGCAAGCTGAGGAGCTGTTGTTACTGCCTCCCAACTCAGCCTCCAGCAGGCTTCAGATTACAGCTACTCCTTTCTTAAAGCGACCTGTACTCAATTTGGATTCTGTGATTGCATCATTGTCTGAGGTTAACTTTAACCCATTGCTGCCCTTCCGCCCCAGATTCCTAAGACCCTCATATTCGCATAACCCTTCTCTTCCACCAGATCTTCTTTCTTGGCTGTCATCACTGTCTGCTGGGACTCCCAGCAAGATAGCCAGCCAGGAAAGAGGTATTGGTAGTATAACAGGTACTTGAAAGATTTCACTAGGCCCATAAGTTTACTGGGAACAAGTTCAAAACAAGGCATCCCAGGGTCCTCCATTTTTGTGTGTGTTAGTACAGGAACTTAGACTCAAGTACTGGGGTTTGAACTCAGGACCTCAAGCAAGAGCTTTTCCTTCTCTCAGTTTACCGTCTACCACTAGAACCACACCTCCACTTCCAGCTTTCTTCTGATTAATTAGAGATAAGAGTGTCAGGGCTGGGAAGGTGGCTTAGTGATAGAGAGTTTTCCTAGCATGCATCAAGCCCTGGGTTCAATTCCTCAGTACCATATAAACAGAAAATTCTGGAAGTGGTGCTGTGGCTCAAGTGGTAAAGTGCTAGCCTTGAGCAATAGAAGCTCAGGGACAGTGCCCAGGCCCTGAGTTCAAGCCCCAGGACTAGCAAAAAAGAATCTCTCTGACTTGTCTGGCTAGCTTTGTTTTTTGTGTTTTTTGTGTTTTTTTTTGCCAGTCCTGGGCCTTGGACTCAGGGCCTGAACACTGTCCCTGCCTTCTCTTTGCTCAAGGCTAGCACTCTGCCACTTGAGCACTTGAGCCACAGCGCCACTTCTGGCCATTTTCTATATATGTAGTGCTGGGGAATCAAACCCAGGGCTTCATGTATACAAGGCAAGAACTCTTGCCACTAGGCCATATTCCCAGCCCCTTGTCTGGCTAGCTTTGAATCAAGATTCTCAGATCTTAGACTCCTAAATTGCTAGGAATATAGGTATGAGCCCCAATGCCTGTCAGGTGCTCCATTTTTATCTGTGTCCTTTGCCTACTATCAGCCATTTTCTCCTGAAGTTACTTTGCAGCCATCTTGGAAGCCAGGAAGCACAGCAGACCAACAGCCAAGTAACTCTTATTATCAAGTGTGTGTGTGTGTGTGTGTGTGTGTGTGTGTGTGTGTGTGTGTGTGT